>NC_092135.1:42954963-43278463 GCF_043159975.1 Macaca nemestrina
TTCATACTTCTCAATTTAAAAACTTACCACAGAGCTATAGAATCAAGACATTTTGGTACTCACATAAAAACAGATTCATAACGTATTAGTCCATTTGCATTCTTATGAAGAAATATGAAGAAAAGATGTTTAATTGGCTCACAGTTCTGCAGGATGTACAAGCATGGCACTGGTAACTGCTTGGCTTCTGGTGGGGCCTCAGGGAGATTTTAATTATGATGGAAGTTGAAGCAGGAACAGGAGCATCACATGGTGAGAGAAGGAACAAGAGAGAGAGAGAGGGAGGAGATGCCACACTCTTTTAAACAGCCAGCTCTCTTGCATCAATTCAGAATGAGAACTCACTCATTACAAGGAGGATGGTACCAAATCATTGATGAGGGATCCACTCCCATGACCCAAATACCTCTCACCAAGCATCGCTTTCAATACTGAGGATAACATTTCAATATGAGATTTGGAAGGGACAAACATCCAAACTCCATGATCTAGTGATCTAGATAAATGGGGTACAATGGAAATTCTAGAAATAAATCTTTATGTTTATAATTAATCGATTTTCAATAAGGATGCCAATACAATTCAATAAGGAAACATAGTCTTTCAACTGTGACCACTGAAGATCCACATGCAGAAGAAAGAAGTTGCACTCTGCCTCCCATCACATACAAAAATTAACTCAAAAGGAATCAGAGTTGTAAATGTAAGAACTAAAATTATAGAAATGTTTGAAAAAATATAGAAACACATCTTAATTGTCTTGAATTAGGCAAAGGCTTCTGAGAGATGAGACTAACAACACAAGTGACTAAAGAAAAATAGATGGTTTGGGCTGCATCAAAATGGAAAACTTTTGAACTTCAATGGATGCAATCAAGAAAGTGAAAAGCAGCCTAGAATATAGAAGAAAATATTTACAAATCACATATCTGAAAAGGAACTTGTATCTAGACTATGTAAATATTTCTTACAACTTAATGATATCAATGCAAATATTCAACTGAAATTTGGCAAAGGGTGTGAATAGAAGCTCCTTCAAAGAAGACATGCAAAGGACCAATAAGCTCGTGAAAAGTTGCTCCACATCATTAACCATGAAGGAAGCGATTATCAAAACATGAGATACCACTTCACATCCACAGGACAATGGTAACAAGAAAGATAATAACAAGTGTGGGCCAGAAAGTAGGAAAATTGAAACCCTCCTTCACTACTGGTGGGAATGTAAAATGGTGCAGATACTTTGGAAAACAGGTGGCAATTCCTCAGAGGCTAAACATAGACTTTCCATATGACCAGCAATTCCACTCCTAGGTATATAACCAAGAAAAATGAAAACATCTGTTTTCACATACAAAAAATCCTTGCATGTGATGTTTCTAGCAGCAATATAATGGAATATTATTCAACCATAAAAAAGAACTACATATTTGACACATGCTACAACATGTATACAGCTTGAAAACCTTACGCTAAGCAAAAGAAGCTATTCACACAAGGCCACATATCATAGAACACCCGTATGGTTATGTCTATAAAGACAGAAAGTAAATTAATGGTTGCCTAGGGCAGGGGTGTTTGGGGGTGATGACAATATTCTAAAATTGATTATTGGGTTGGAAACACACTCTGTGATTCTACTAAAAATCATTGAATGGTACACTTAAAATGAGTGAATGATAAATGGTACATGAGTTACAGCTCAACAAAGCTGTTACATAAAATAATACCTGATGCAACAAAAATGCTAGCAGCTTTGGGAAGAAGGATGAGGGAAAGACAGAGTAAAACCCAAATTTATATCTTCAGAGAAATAACTCAATATATTATCTGTCTCTCCTGCCATAATATTTTTTTCATGATCCCTTATGAAATTATTTTGGAATGAATGGTATCAAATGGAATAAATATATTCCATCTGAACTTTGGCAATAGAATGCTTTTGTCACTGAGAGAAAACAATCAGGATTTCTCTTCTCCACTCCACTGGATCATTCCTCATCCAGCTCCCCCACCCCTAGGCCCATGGTCGGCCACCTCGTCAGCTCTCTGGAAAGGACAAACATTAGCTGATTTAAATACACATTGAAGTATAAACTAGTCATATTTCAAACTTTGCTGAAGCTCATAGGTCCTTGGAAGTTTAGTGAGCCGGAGTATCCCAAAGGAGTATCTGCAACCTCTGAAGACAGATCCAGCCAAGTTACCATGTTACCCAGGATTAGAATTTAGGAATGGGGGGGCAATTTGGTAAGAGAAATTGCCTAAGTTTTAATAATAAGACCATGGCTGGGTCATTAAAGTTACTATAAAGTAGCAACTGTTTTAAATTGTCTTTTGAACTAGAACCAGAGATTACTATTGTGGGAGAGTTGGGAGGAGGATTTAGTTAAGATTTAGGAAGCTGTGTGGAACATTCAGGGCTATCAAACTGGAGAGAATATTAATTTTTAAAAAGTCCTTTAATGAAATTATCAGTAGGAAAACGAGGTGGATTGCTGCTGTTTTAGAGGGGGCAGGAAGGGGACAAAACAAAACCAATAATTAATATTGTAATATATGAGACTGAAGGAAATTAAAGTATAATGGATATGAGTGACTTGAGTTTATTTTGGACTAGAGAACCTATTTAATAATCAGGTAACTGCTCAGACTGAAAGAAATGTTGTTTGGGAAGAGATGAAGACAAGCTTATGAAAACCAAATTTACTGAGCTCTTAAAATATGACCATGTTGGAATGAATTTCAAAAGTTATGATTATTAAAACTACTTACTACTTTTCTTAATTTTTATCTTGCCAAATCCTACCAGTTGAGAGCACACAACTTAAAACTGCTGCAATGAAACTGAGATAATTCGCAAAACTTCATCAAAGTCCTGAATAAACATGCTGAATCTAACAAAAATCAGCTTGTCTTGGCTTTCAAATGTTGCTTTCCTCTCAGAGTGTCCATAAACCATACATAAAGTTGTAATGGAAGAAATGCTGGTAAGATGCAAATGTTCTGGAAATATTGTGGTATTTATCTGCTATCAGGATATATTTCTCACCGTGTTTCTCTCTTCCCTCAATAATATAGCAGATACAGGTAATATGTGCTATGAGACTAGGAAGTCCCAATAAAACCATGATCTAAATACCTAATCATAACTCTTTTCAAAAGCAAAGTCCAAAACAGATATATTTCCTCTTTAAATAAAAAAAAATGCAAACAGATGAATTTTAGATTCTGGATATAAACATTAATGAGACTATCCACGCTGGGCGGTAAGAGTTGGGGTGAGAGAAAAGGAAAGATAGAAGGAGTAGGCAGTGTCACTGGAAATACATTGATGGATTAACAACGAAAAGCTCAACCAGAAGGAAACTGCCTACACATTTTTACGAAAGAAGGTTAATCTAAAATGACACCAGTCCCGAAAAGGTTAGCTGTCACATTTAACAGCAGGGGCATACAGTGGTCACTGGCTACCTAAGGGAAGAAGTTGGTAAATGACTTTCTCCAGTTCACATACTTTCTGGAGTGAGCAGCTCTGCATTGACTTTGGCTGGCCTGCATTAGGAAGGCTTGCCATTTCGTGCAAGGTTTTGTTAACCTAGCTCAGCAGCAGGTCCTGATTGGTCATGGGAGAATCTGGGCTAAATGGTATACATTTCCGATGATGTAAAAGTAAATTAGAGAACAGGGCAAGTTATTACACCAGAGAATGTGGGGCAATGGGGAATAATAAAAATCAGGCTACTCTAATTTCCTTTGAACAACTAAATATATACAGGTCATTATTTCCTGTAATCCGCAGGCCTCCCAATGCAAGTCCTGGCCTTGTGTTAAAGCCTCTGAGACAAAAACAACAAAATGCAGTGTGGAGAGAAATGAAAAAGGCTGTAATGCTATTTAAAGAATGGATTAAGTACAGTTTACAGATGCTGGATTTCTTCCCATTTTGGAATGTTAAATTAGACAACCAAGGAGGAAAACTCACCTGGTTTGAAAAATTCAGATGTTTTCCGAACAGTAATTTCATTCATGTTCCCTGCAGTGTTTGTTCCGCTACATCGCAGAGGTGGCTGAGCCACAGTTTAACCACATTTTCTTTGCCAAGGCTGGATCATAAAGGGAATCACAGATTCTTCTTGAATGGGGTTTAGGCTGCACTTAACATTATTTCTCTGGAGACTGATCTTAGTCCTTAATTTCAAGTCTATGCCAAACTCAGTCTATTTTTGCCACACATACAGCATGCCACTTTTATAAGAATGAGGAAGCCTCTTGTCCAATAGGTACGTAGGTCTGTACACCCCTCTCAACATATGAGGACTTCTAGGCAGTAAGAAAAGGTTGCATATATGCCTATGTCATCCTCTGTGTTGGCAAGAGAATGAGTAAGAATGACTCAGTAAGATGAAGCTTTTACCTGTGTTTTAGGCTGCATAAACCTCTTACATTCAAATGGCCAGATGCCCTAATTAAGCATTCTGATTCTTGAACATCTAATCAAGCTTGCTGAGGGGTGGAACTCAAGGTTCAGTTTAAATAAGAGCCCCAGAGATTCTTACACATACTAAAGTTTGAAAACCATTGCTAGCCATTCCTCACCTTTTCACAAAACTTCTCCAAAGGATTGCTAAGGATCTTCTTTATTATTATTTTGTGTCTGGGAACCTGTAGAATGATTAATAAATTCATCATGGCTGTACCAGGCTTTTGCTCTATACACTGTAATATTGTGGAGAGTTGGATTTTCTTCCTATTATACTGAATGCTTGTACTACTATGTCAGCTTATGGTAAAGTCATGTTGCATTTTCACATGTTCTTATTGTTTCACCCATGGAACGATGCATAATTGGCAATGCTTTCTTCGCATGGGGAGCCTTGGCTCTCTGGTAGCTAGACCAGGACAGGGAAGCTGAGGAATGGAAGAGAGCCCTCTCTTTTGGAGACTAGACTAGAGACACTAAATTCTTACCTGGTCCCAGCACATCAATCTGGAAAGGCTAGAAAATATCTGGTGGTGGCAAGGGTTAAAATAAGACCCTGGGAATCTGGGAATGTGGACCCAGCAGGTAAGACTGAAGAGATGGGAGCTGTATGAGAAAGATAAAAAGGGTAGTCTGTCTGGAAAAATGACAAGACACTGCCATCTCATGTATGTCTGAACATGAATTTCTTTACTATCAAGCATTATCCCATTTTGTTTGGGATATTTCTGGCTTAGGCTTCTTGTCTCATTGAAATCATTAATTTCTCCTCTTTCTCTCTCAGAGGTATTCCAGTTTAGATTAAAAATGATATGCACATATACAGGAATATCTAGTCCTCTCATATCTTTGCTGATCTTAAAAATGTGCCACATATCCACGTTCTACTATTAAAAGATTTTCAATTCCCCTTAAGCGCCTGTCATTTCTTGGCCTTAGAGTAAGTATTACTAAGGTGATTTGAGATTGTGAAGGCAGTAACATTGAGTGAGATAAATAATACTAATAGTCCCACCAGTACTAGGTGTGGAGTGCAGGAAGGGTGGCATCAAAGAGAATGGGACAGAAAGGGAAGACTGGAAACGAGAAAGGCAAGTCATATCAACTTTACAAGTTTGCTTGAGGCCATCCCTGGTACTACCCCAAATCCTGTTACTTCTAATTGTTATTTTTCTTAAAAAAGAGTTATGTTTGTAATTTAGAGCACCTAAACTAAAATGTTTAGGAATTATCTTTTTATCCAACCATTGGATGTATTTATTTTTCTACCTTTGCTTAATTATTAAGTAATTTGACAAATCTATTTCAAAATTATACTTTTATTCTGATTTAGCAACTATTAACATATCTAGCAACTTTTTTTCAGGTTTTCTCCCTATCATCATCTCTGGTAATAGTCTAAATATTATTAATGATCTTTTAGGGGAAAAAAAAACAATGATTCCAGATGTTGGTGTTCTAGAATCATAGAAAATTGGACATCTCTATTTAAAGACAGAAATGGCCATAGATTTTATTAGGTTTGAAATGCAAAGAAAAAAGTCAAGCAAAACCGGGGGCTGATATTTAGTATTTAAACATTTTGAGGAAAAAATGTCACTTCATAGAACTAAGTTCCGTCGTCATTGCCAGAGAGTGTCCCTGAGAAAATAAACATATGCACCCCCTCCAAAAAGGAAAAAAAAAAAAAAGTGAGAACAGGATTTTTTTTTTTTTCACTTAATTTGCTGTTTGTTTCTAAAAAAAAATCCACCCCCACATAGGTCACTTGGAATTCATTTTGTCTACATCCTGGATTGCACGTAGGGAGGCAAAAAGAAAAAAAAAAATAAAAAAAGAAAGGGAAAAAATGCCTGGGATCTGAAAAGAGGAATGTGGTAGGGCATGGGAATTGCAATGTCGTGGTCGTCACCAGAGCATATTTTGGCTTGTCTTAAAACAAGCAAGCACCGTTGGACCTCTGGAATATAGCAAATTAGTCCTGCTATCAGGCTACCTATCAGAGGCTGGACGCCTGAGAAAAAGTGTGTGGGTTTGTAGTTGCAGCCCGAGGCGTTGGCAGGCCCTTCTGTCAGCCCCTGCCCGCTTTCTCACTTCCAGTCGTGCTCAGTGACCTCTGCCCCTATCCGGTGTACCGTTACAGTTCATTTCAATAATTAAACAATTCGAAGATGGCAAGACTTTTTGTGTTGTCAAGAGAAAATCAGGGCAGTGGCTTTTTCTTGATAATGAAATCAAGAGTGTTTGGGTTTAATTATATTAGCTAGTGCCTGTTCATTAATTTTCCCAATCATTGGGAGACATGTTTGCTGGAAAGATTGGCAATGGGTTAGAGCGGTTATTAAGGCAGGGCATTTCAAAGGAAAGGTATCCGAACTCTGACAAAATCAGATGTCTGAAATTTCAATCAAGGGCCTTGGGTTTCAGTGGCAGCTTACTCCATGAAATAAGGCAGCTAGCTACTCTCCCATCTGGAGTCCCAAGTTGTTCAGGCAACCTAGCTAAGGCATTGGACGTCAGCTCCAAATATGCTGATTTTCCAATGCCAGAAAAATAAACCACTCCTTCTGAACTCCAAGTAATTGGTTGCTGTGCCACTTTTGAAAAGTCTCTTACATCCTCACTCACTACGGCTCAGTGAAGCCTTACCACCTCCCCACTTCAAGAGAAGAAAAAAAAGGCAATGTAATGTACTTAGTGAAACCAGCAAATTTACCATTTTTGCTATTTTAGCAAAAATGTTAATACTTCAACTTTTTGTTAGGGATGCCTGGGAAATTCTGCTTATTTTTCCCTCTTTGGAGAGTTTAATGTGTACCTTAATGCCCCCTTTCATTATCGGCTTGGCCTTCTTCCTAGCTCTTCCCTGCTGACTCCAGACCTATCCTGGTTATTTTGTGGTTGTGGCTGGCTCTTGGTCATTCAGACATGTTTGTGGCTTATAATGTATCAAATTAGATGCTACAGTCTCCTAGGTCTCCTCCCTATTCCCTGACAAAATTTGTCTTGCTCACAAATCTCCACTGGCCTCCCTGTACTCCTTAATCGACTATCTGCTTTGTAAATCTGAGAAATACCCAGTGCCTGGCTCTACTCACAATGAAAATGGCCAAATCATAATAATTCAAAGGTGTCCTAATAGACTTTTTGAATCAGTAAGGATACAGTTCACCAATGAATGTCCTTAATGTTTAAGCGCTCAACCAGTCATGTTGTTTACAGTGAGGCTCTAGTGAATGAAGCTATCTCTATCATAATCCTATGATACCAATCATAGGTAAATCCTATTTACCAAGTGAAGTAATTGGTGGAATAATAGCAAATTAGTCCTGCTATCAGGTCACCTATCAGAAGCTGGACTCCTGGGGTGAAGAGCTATATTTCTTTCTTGACTAGCCAAAACTTCAAACAGAGATGACTATTAAAATCTGGTGATAGGTTAGCGATGACTCCTGTGGCTTCTTGAGTCAGGAAAATGGGTTTTGGAGCTAGTAAATGAGGCTTACATTCTAATCCTGTTTATTTCTATCTGCAGAATTTTGGGCAAGTTACTTACAGTCTATCACCATTTCCTCGTCTGTAAAATGAACCTGATAACAGTACCTACCTCAGAGCATTGCTGGAAGGATTGCGTAAATAAATGTACCTATGGAACAACGTCTTATCTCAAAATAATAAATGTCAGTTCTTGCTATTATAGCACCACAAGCTGATTTCTATGATAGCATTTAAGACCGTGATTTATAAATTTTATTTGCCTACTTTTGTTTCTTTGTAAGCTCTTTGAGAATAAACACTTGGGCACCCTTCATCTCTGTGTCCTTAGTGTATCACTGCAGTGCTTTGTACGAAACTACTCAATGAACGTTTGTTAAATGAATGGATAAATAGATGATGAATGGATGGGTGGAGGGATAGCTGGATATATGGATGGATATATGCATACATAGCACTGTGGTTGATCATAAGCGGTCATTTTCAGATCATGAAGGTATCCCTAGTGATGACTCTCTTTTTATCAATTCCTTCATATTGTGTTGCCTTTCCAAGCTTGTTTTCCTCCTATTTTCTATCAATCTTTTCCCTCTTTAATCCTTCTAAATGACTGCTTGTCTGATTTGATCTGTAAGTGAAGGGCTTTATGTACTACAACTTTTGGATAGCTTGCATATTTTATCAGACTTTTTTCCCCTCACTACTTCATTCCAAGGATGTGACTAATGTGGGAATTTCAGTAAGGCTATTAGGAAAAGTATTTTCTGTAAAAGACTGTGGACTTCCTTTAAATCATACTCCCATGAACATCTGCCTTCTCTACCTGGGGCTAAAGCTGACCCTGAACAGTACTTGTTCCCATACATAAACAGTTAAATAAACTCATTTTGGGTGAAAAGATAGGGAGTAAATATTGCAAGACTAAGATGCCACAGCAAACCCCTTATAGCAGATACTGAGTTACGGTTTAGTGATAGGTTGAACACGTGCAGTTCAGCCTGCCTCCCCCACCCCTGAGGAAGTGAAGCCAGAGTGTCAACATGAAATATTCACATCTCACATTTTCCAGGTGTACAGAAGCCAAATCTCGCAATGATGTTGGCGACTTCTCAGAGTTGCAAAATAATGGAGAAATTTTCAAGTGAATGATTCTCTGGCTATCTTAAGAATATCTTTTATTCCTACTTGTTCTTTCAAATTTGATATTTCAACAGTAGTGCAGGGTCAAAGTAGAACTCAGACAAGTGTCACATATCTTGCTGAGGTAACAGGTATATAATGAAGAATTTCTAAAGCTAGAAAATACAATAGATAAAGAAGAATTTAATAAAAACTCTAAAGTTTAATATTTACACTGAAGGGGCATTTATTAATAAAGTTGGGAATATGTTTAAGCAGTTTTCCAAATGCCTGGTTAATAGCTGGTAGTTACTGAAAGTGTATATGGAGCACAGTTGAAAGAGCCCTTAAACCGCCGAGGAAGAAAATGTAGGAGGAACAAGGATGCCATTGGGATCACCTTTCTTTATAAGCAGACCCTATTCATTGTGAGTGCTCTGAAAAAAGCTTGTAAAAGATGGGAAGGAGAAGGAGACCTCAAGGTTACACGTGATGAAAGAGAAAGGACAATAGCGTAAGAGAAAATTAGCATAGGAGAAAAGAAAAGAACAACGACAAGGGAGAGAGAAAACTCCAAGAATTTAATTCTACAGATGCAGGGGACAGAAAGAATGATCAGAAAGAAAGTGGAGAGTATAACTTGCAGAAAGATGGAACAGTGTGAGAAATAAGGAACGGAGGGAGAATGTGTTTGTTATTCACGACTATATATTCTCAGCAGAGCTTGGCCCTGTTTTATCATATCAAGAATCCTTGAGTACAGGTATTTTTGGTCCCCATTTCATAAAAGAAGAATCTGGGGCTCACAGAGCGAAAGCCACATGCCTCAGGTCAGTGTTAAGTAAAAACAGGTCCAGGATTCCAATGCCTTTTTCTGTCCCCATCTACATTTTCCTCTATGCCTTCGGCACTTTTTCTCTGCACCGTCTGTCTCTCAGTATGGGCAATGGATTTGGCTCTATCATGTTCCTTCATTTCCTAGGAAAGAATGGAGACTCCAGAGAGAGTAGTATGGTCTA
The DNA here is from genome assembly GCF_043159975.1 of Macaca nemestrina. Lineage (NCBI taxonomy): Eukaryota > Metazoa > Chordata > Mammalia > Primates > Cercopithecidae > Macaca > Macaca nemestrina. The sequence continues at coordinate 42,965,080 of NC_092135.1, forward strand.
GTGAAAAGGAAGCTGTCATAAGAGGGGTGGATCCCTTAGTTTCAGCACAAGCTTTGTCACTAACTAGCTATGTGCTTTTTAAATGCTGGTCTAAGTTCCTTTCCTCCTCATCTATGAAATGAGGGGCTAGGGACTCAATGTTGTCTTAAGGTAGCTTTTGGCTCCAATATTATATGGTTCAACTGAATTAAATGAATGGGAACATAAGTAGTGGGGGCTGGGTTCTAGAGATGGTATACTCCCAGCAAGTAAGAGTTGTTAAGGTCATTAGGAGAAATGCTTTAAATTTACATTGCATCAAGTCAATGAAAAAAGAAATTACATGGGGATACTGAACAAATGTGAAAATCAGAAGACAGATATTTCAAAACTTTTTGGAGAGCGTCTGAAGGGAATACAGGAGGGAAGTCAGTAGGAGAAAGGTTGAATCAAAGATTTCCCCCCTTTGGGGAAACAGCTGCACAGCTGATGTCCCTTGCCTTGTAACAGAGTTGTGTACTGATTTCAGAATATGGAACCACTTGTAGTACTTTTTCTCTCTACTGATTCCAATGAGTATATTATATTCCTAGATAGGTAGTTTTGTATTCTCTCTTTATTTTATAACTTGCTGCCAATTGGCTCTGGGTGCTAATGTAAACTTCACTATTCATTTAACCTCTTTGAAACTTTTTCTTCATTTGTAAAATGCGATTGGTTACCTGTAACTTGAAAGGTGGTTGTTCAAAAGAAATAAGGTTATGTCTTTGAATATACATTTAAAATTATATAGTATATACATATTATTTATATTATTGTGACTATAGAGCCAAATCTTCAATTATCTATATTTTTGTCATATAGCAATAGCACAAATAATTTATAAAATCTCAAATTTATTCATGATTAATTTTAATTTTAATATATTTTACCTTTAGTAATTACAGATATAACAAGGCCATAATATCATAAGGAAAATACACATTTTAAAATTAATCTAGCCTCTTTGTTTCTAGATCTTGCTTTCATTTGTATGTTTGTGGAACATATATGGCACACTTCCTTGATCTGTGGTTCCTAAAGCATGATTCCCAACAAGCAGCATCAGGTTCACCTGGGAACTTGATAGAAATGTAAGTTCTAGAGTCCCTCCTTAGAGCTATAGATTCAGAAATTCTGAAGTTGAAGTCCAGCAATTGGTTATAATAAGCTCTCTGGGTGATTCTGAGTCACACCAAGGCTGGTGGACCAATGCCTTAGATTAGTAAAAAGCACTATCATAGAGTAAGCACTGACAAATCCACAAATATTCATTGAATGGCTACCAAACATAAGATACTATGTTCGCTGATTAGAAAAGTAAATACATAAAGCAGATCTCATGATGCTTGCTTCTGTTTTTCACTGTGTTTAAAAGAGAAATAGGGAAGGAGAAAGGACTATGTCAAATTGTACAAACATTAACAAACATTAAGTTTAAATCCAGCACATCTGGGTGAGAAATGGCAAATGATTCAATTCGGGATACAAGAATTTCTCTGTTATGTACCATCTGGGACATATCCCATACCCCCACCTGGACATACTAAAAATTGATTTCTCCTAAAGAGAGAAAAGGAGAGGGGAGTGGGGGAGGGAAGGGAGGGAGGGAGGGGGGAGAGAGAGAGAGAGAGAGAGAGAGAGAGAGAGAGAATAGTGCCAAGATTTCTCTCTGAAGTGAAAGAGATATGTTCTGCTTAGCACCCTGAACAAAGAGGAGTTTGAAGAGAGATGGTAGAAGAAAGGGAAAGGCTGCAAGAAGGAGATAGAAATATTGGTACCACCTGCAAAGTAGATTTAAAAATCTAATAACAACCCTCAGTCACTGCCCAGGGCAGAGGCATTTCTGTGGGGAACAGGGGTCAATAACGGGAGAGGAGAAAGCTATCACTCTCTTGGGCACATTCCCCAAACGTATGTTATCAGACAACTGTTTAGTTGGAGACTTCCAACTATTTTCAAGCCATAAAATAAGTAGGTCGCATCCTCACAATATCTATTTATTTATGTGTTTTTAATAACTCTCATAAATGTACAATAAGTAAAACCCAGACAATACTATTTAGAGGATAAAAAAATAAATACCATTTTTATTAGTTCATTTACACAAATCACTGGTCTGCTTTGCTCACCCACTTTGAAAATCATTAGTTGAGACAAACGTGTAAAGGCATTTGAGTTGCAGTGGGAGAGGAAAGACAGATTTGTGTATTATAACCTCAAGCATCATCGACTCAGATAGACAAGTAAAGATAATGGTTTTTGATGGTGAACGTAGATTTTCATCTGCTGGATCCTCCACCAACTAATAAGCACAAGACCCATTCTTCTCCTCTCCCACAAAGTCATCCTAACGCTTTCTCATCAGGTTCCTTCAGAACCCAGCAAAGCTTCTCTGAGTGGTAGAGTGGTCACCATGGCTTACACGGAGAGGAATATCCAAAGAGTAATTTAAACTTAATTTGGCTGCACACAATCTCCTTTTCCCATGACTCATAAACCCACAGTTCTCTAATTAAACAAAACACAACATTAGCAATGTGTTTGTGGGTGCTTTGGGCAGGTGGAAGGCTGAAGGGAAAAGAGCTCGAAGAGCCCACGGCAGGTTTAAAGATACAGCTTTAAACAGCAATTCAATGAGCACAAATTCAGAGGATGCCAGAAATTGGAGGGAGAAATGACTCATAATCATTTGAAAAGAAATTGGGCTGGCCAGGCTTTTGGATTAAGCTTTGTTTCTGTTAAATGATGTTTTCGTGTGTGTGTGTGTGTGTGTGTGTGTGTGTGTGTGTGTGTGTGTGTGTAGCATAGGTCAGAAACATTGAGGAGGTGGTTTTGTTGGATGGAAAACAATGGGAGAAATGTTAACTTATTTTGATCTAGATAAAAAGAGCCAGGAACCCTAGACTGACCTCTTAGTTTCTTTAGGCTGGGAATCTGACCTGTCAGGGAGAGCGTATAGCTCGACAATATTGTATTTAAAATCACGAAACACAAGTTAACAAATCAAGAGCCTTTCCTAGGTATTTATTTTCAGACTGAAGCGACCTCTTCAAATAATAAATTGCTTCAATTAACTACCTGTTGTATATCTTTGTTTATGGCCAGGATCAAGACATTAAAATTCTTCAGCCCATGCTCTCCCACACATACCTTGCACAGACTCACCTTAATTTGACAAACATTGTCATATTGATTGTGACTCTGTGGCCAAGATCAGGATCACTAGGTCCTTGAATTTAACTACCTGTCTCCACTGCATGATTTCAAGGAGTATATGTGGAAAAGAGAATACACTAGATAAATATACCCTTATTAGTGATTTCTTAGGGAAACTAATGTGCTATGTAGCCCCTTAAGGGTAAAGAAAACTGGCCCATTTGTGGGCCCCTAGGATTCCTAGTGACTGTGTTAAATTAGAAGGAAGAAGACCTCAAATCCCACCAGGACTATGGGAGGGAAGAGTGAAACAAGGTGTGAGTCAATAGACAAGTCACCCAAAAGAGAACTTTCTAGATAGAAGTAACAGCTTTTAAAAATGTCTTAACTCTCAGAAAGATGAAACCAAACCCTCCAGTTAACGCTAGTGCAGGCAGTGAGGCTGGAATGAGAGTTTGGAGAAGAAAGGGCAAATGCAATGATTATATTCCGTTGTATAGTTTATAAGTGAATATAGTGCATTTTAAAAATTTGTCTGAAAATGACTTTAAAAAATCAGTGGGAATCCTCAAATACTAAATTTCTGTGTATCTGGTGACTAAAAGCTAAGCCTAATGGAAGATAAAATGTTGCCTTCTACAATTATATGGAAATGGGAATCAGTTTTATCATTACTATTGGACCAAACGTAGATATACATTCTTCCCCCAATTCATGAGAAGTATTTTGGGAGCCCTCCCAATTCCTAAGTTTTCACATTCCTGAGCCAGGATGTGAAAATTCATTTCATCTTACTTTTCAACTCTGCTCTCATGGTGATGAATTCCTGGAACACATATTAAAAATCGTTCATATACCTTAAGATTTCCACGATTAATTTACAATGTCTCACATTGGCATGGGGAAAAGCAGTGGTAGTATGTATTTTTTTGTGTGTGTGTGAGATGGAGTCTGGCTCTTGTAGCCAGGCTGGAGTGCAATGGCGTGATGTCTGCTTACTGCAACCTCTGCCTCCTGGGTTCAAGCAATTCTCCTGCCTCAGCCTCCCAAGTAGATGGGACTACAGGTGCGCACCACCATGCATAGATAATTTTTGTATTTTTAGTAGAGACGGGATTTCACCATATTGGTCAGGATGGTCTCGATCCCTTGACCTCATGATCCACCTGCCTCAGCCTCCCAAAGTGCTGGGATTACAGGCATGAGCCACCGTGCCCGGCCGGTAGTATGTGTTCTTGTATTTGACATTCAAGAATAATGGGAAAATATATACAGGAAGTGAAAAGGAAAGAGAATATTTGGATATCTGTGGTTTATACAGAAAGTATAATGAGGCAGGAATTGAAGGGGTGGTCTGCCCCTCCACATCTGTGGGCGTTTCTCGTTAGGTGGAACGAGAGACTTGAGAAAAGAAATGAGACACAGAGACAAAGTATAGAGAAAGAAAACGTGGGCCCAGGGGACCAGTGCTCAGCATACAGAGGACCCATACCGACACCACAGGTCTCTGAGTTCCCTCAGTATTTATTGATCATTATCTTTACCATCTTAGAAAAAGGGAAGTGGCAGGATAATAGGATCCTCCTAGGGAGAAGTTCAGCAGTAAGACATATGAATAAAGATCTCTGTGACATGAAAAAGTTTAAGGAAAAGTGCTGTGCCTTGATATGCATATGCAAACATCTCCATAAACTTTTTTAGTGTATAAAGAGCAGCATTGCCACTAGCACGTCCCACCTTCAGCCCTAAGGTTTTCTCCTTTCTCAGTAAACAGAACATACAATCGGGTTTTACACCGAGATGTTCCATTACCCAGGGACGGGCAGGAGATAGATGCTTTTCTCTATCTCAGCTGCCAAGAACCCTTCTTTCCTCTTATACAAGTCCTCCTCAGCACAGACCCTTCACGGGTGTCAGGCTGGGGGACGATTAGGTCTTTCCCTTCCCACGAGGCCATATTTCAGACTATCACATGGGGAGAAACCTTGGACAATACCTAGCTTTCCTAGGCAGAGGTCCCTGCGACCTTTGGCAGTGCATGTGTCCCTGGGTACTTGAGTTTAAGAGAATGGTGATGACTTTTCACAAGCACACTGCCTTCAGGCACTTGTTTAACAAAGCACACCCTGCACAGCCCAAAATCTGTTAAACCTTGAGTCACCGCAGCACATGTCTCTTGCAAGGACAAGGTTGGGGGTAGGGTCACAGATTAACAGCATCTCAAATACAGAACAAAATGGAGTCTCTTATGTCTACTTCTTTCTATATAGACACAGGAACAGTCTGATCTCTCTTTCTTTTCCCCGCAAGGAATACCATATGAAGAAATGGAAGATTCTCAAGGAGAGAGCAAGGCTTATATCTCAAGTTAACATGACAAGAACGTATCAGACATTTGATACAAATCAGAATTTGATATGTTCAGAAGTCTGGTACATTCTAAAACAATTTTAATATTTTAGTACAAAAAAACCCCCTCCAAATCTATACATACTTAGAAGGCACTAACCACGGGCTCAAACAAGAACAATCTTTTGGTTCTCTGATGTAGGAGCCACTGGAGCCTTATGAGTGCATTTTCCCAAAGGATTATAAAAGGACACAGTGCTGGGACAGTGCACATTCCTTCTGATGCTCTCCTTTACCTTTTCCCTGCTTCCTTTCTCATTTCTCTTGTTATTCCTAAATGTTTAACATTTAGGAGTTCTTCCTTTTAACAAATTCTTTAGCCTTTGACTTTAGCCTCTGTCGCCACGGAGTTTTATGCTTTTGTTATAAGGCAGTGAGCTTGCTCCACACACAGTCCAAACTGAGCAAAAACCCCTTCAAAAGCCCCCCAAATGATGGCATTGTCTTTTTTAATGTATGCTTAACAAATGAAACAATCTGCTTCATTCCTTATGTTAGAACAGCTGGAATGAAATGAATAGAGGGGGGGTGAGCAGTTCTGCAAAATCTTTGATAATACAGAAATACAAGTGTTCCCCATCAGCAGTAGGATGACAATTTCTCTGGTATGAATGATGTAACCAAATGGTTGTATATTGCTGCCCCATTCTTTCTTGTCCCAAGGCACCCTTGGAAATGCAATGCTACATCTCAATGGGATTTTCCAGTACAAAGATTCTTTTCAAATAACATAATTGTGGATACACACCACTCCTACAGTGGTAAGTACACTGAAGATGTGCCAAAACATTAGGGCAAAAATTCAGTTCCCATGGCATACAAGCGGGAATCCAACCATTTGCAGCAATAAATAAATTTTTTGTAGACTACAAGATTATAAAGTATGCATTCTCTATAAGACTCAAATTGCCTGTTTGTTTGTTTTGGAGTAAAACAACCTGATAAATGAAAGAAGAAAGAAAAATATACATGAATGCAGAATTTGCAGAACATTTTTGTTTCATAGCTGAAACTGGTATATTTTATTGCTCTCAAATATGAAGCCAATAGATGATAAGTGATCATATAGCGTGATAACAATTCTTTACTTAATATTGGTTGAACTCTTACTTCCTTGACTTCCTGAGTCTGTGTAAACAAAATGAACAGACAAGCAAATTAAAAACAACCATGAAAAATCTTCCATCTAAGGTTCAACCAAAATAGAGTTCAGGAGTAAAGAATAGCATAACAGAGGGAGGAAAAATGAGCATAAATAAATAATTGGGCATCACATTTCTGGAAGCCATGACATATGCACAGTAGTTGAATAAACTTGCCTTTAAAAATGTGAAGATGTATGTAGAACACATAATAGACATGATTTGGATGGCTTTATTGGATGAATTAGAACCAATGGGTAAACTATAGAAGGGTAGATCAGATACCAGCTCAAAATAAGAAAGAAAATCTTAACTATATTTACTGTATTAGACCATTCTCACACTGCTAATAAAAAGATACCAAAGACTGGGTAATTTATAAAGAAAAGAGGTTTAATTGACTCACAGTTCAGCATGGCTGGGGAGGTCTCAGGAAACTTAGAACCACGGTGGAAGGGAAAGCACACACATACTTCTTTACATGGGGGCAGCAAGGAGAAGTGCCAAGCAAAAGGGGCAAATGCCCCTTATAAAACCATCAGATCTCATGAGAACTCACTCATAATCATGAGAACAGCATGAGGGTAACTGCTCCCATGATTAAATTACCTCCCACTCGGTCCCTCCCATGACACATGGGGATTATGGGAACTACAATTCAAGATGAGATTTGCTGGGGGGACACAGTCAAATTATATCATTTACCCAACAGTAATAGCAAGCACTATAACCAGAAACTTTTGAGATGAGATTGCAGTGAATAAGACCCAGGGACTCCTTGCCATAATTCCAGAATTTCCCAGGCTATGGTAGTGAAGCAATGACAGGTACAGTGTGTACTTGAGGAAGTTTATTCCCTTAGGAGCGCCTTGAAGAACAAAATATAAGATCTTGTGCTTGGGAGTAGGAGGTAAGGAAGGGTCTAGACTGTGAGTCACTGCTCAAAACTATAGGCTTCACTAGACACTCATTTCAATCTAGCATTCATCATCTCTCTCTTTTTTTTGCTGAAGTCACTCTGATTTTCCTAGGAAAACCCATTCTTCTGTACTCATCACTCATTTAGTTGAGGTTCACATCACCCAAATCTTGTGAGTTGCATCTACTAAAAAAAAAAAAAAAAAAAAAAAAAAAAAAAAAAAAAAAAAAAAAAAAAAAATACATCCCATGGCCACAGTGATTGGTTGAACAATAAGTGTGTGACCCACAATCAGCCAATTGGAGCCAAAGAAACCCAATGAGAAGGCATCTCCACGCTAGTGTTAGTGCGTGGTCTCAATAAAAGCCTAGAGCTTCTGGAGGTCATCTTGTCATCATAAAAGAAGAGCCTATGTGAAAATAAAGTTAACCCAGAATAAAGCACAACTGAGAAATGGGGGCTGAGTAAAAAGGAGTATGCATTTATGTGTGCTTGCAACTAGTCATATGTAAAACTAACCTAAACTTTTCACTCTTTGGGCCTCCCTTGCCTCAATCATTGTTTCCTTATGTCTGCTTGAGTTTATTTTCTGTCACATGCAACCAAAATGTTCTGATTAATATATGGATGTCAAGTGAGAACCATGGTGTGAAGTTCCTGGACAGTCAGCAGTTCCCAAGAGCCAGGAGAAAGGCAATGGAAAACTTGACTGCCCCATGATATTTTTAGAAGCTAGCACTGAGTACTACACACCACTGATCTTAACCACATTCTCTCTTCATATCATTGATTGGATCTCAATTTTTTTTCTCTCAACCTCTGCTAAATAATTTCATTTCCTCATAGCCTTTTCAAACCAATCCCATCTTATTTCAGGCATTCTAGACTTCAGACCACCATAATTTTTACATGCCCAAATACACAGGTATAATTTGGTGCAATGGGAAAAAAATGACAATTAAATTGATTTAAACGCTCAACTGTTATTGTTGTACTGGGTTCTACCCTTCTTCATTCCTTTATTCTTGTATTGTGTTGTATATTGTTATTTATTGAGTTATGTATTGTCTTTGTGTTTCATTTGAATGCTCTAGAGAGGGAATAAATTTATAAATGCTTAGAATGATGTAGTTTTTATACAATTCTTTTATTTCTATTGTGAAATTGTATTTGTAATTTTAAATGTTTCCTTAAAATACTTTAGTCAGTTTCCTGGCACACATTGTTTTTATTTGCAAAGAAATTTAATACAATTTGATGAGACGCAATGTTTAGTACATAATGAATCCTTAAGCAATTGTTTTTCTATTTTGTTTATAATAGATTATGCCTTGCAATGACAGAAGACAGCATGTTAATAAACTTAGGAGAAGTAAGAAAGTTGAATAGGATGCCAGCATCTTAAGATAGGAATTTTTTTAATCTTTTATTTTAATTGTTGAAAAAATTATTTATATATATATATATATATATATATATATATATATATATATATATACAGAAACATATTATGTATCCTGGAGCTTAAAGAACAAATTTCTGGCAAGGTGAGGTGGCTGGCCCAGGGTCGCAGCTCCTCTAGTCTCATCTGACTACTGTTCGAGCATAAGGCAGCGATGTCCTGAGCTTACCTGTAGCTTAAAACCTTCACCAAAGTTAATTATTCTGAAGCATGGTCACTTCTACAAACAAATTTAACCAGCAAATGGCTCCAAAGGGAAAAGAGCTGTTACTTTTTTTTTTTTTTTCATTTACTCAATTCCATTTAGATGCCTTTGAATAAAGAAGGAGAGAATATCATTTTAGTTATTCTAACCTGCTTTCTGAGATAAGCATAGGTTTGTTCATATGGGATTATCTCATTTACATCTTTTTTTATTCCTTTAAGGACAGCTACCCCATATAATTCAATGGTTTAGATTCTTGTTTCCAAAAGCTTTGAACATGAGTCTCTTCTTGCCTTTGGTAATCTTCTGTCAAATGCAAACTCAGCTACTAGGACCTCTAACTTCGTATAAGAATGCACTAAGCCGAGAAGTTAATAGTTGAGGGTTATGACTGCAAGAATATAAAAGTGTTTCTTTTATTTCAGGAATTATACAGATTATGTACATGAAAGCTATAAATAAATAAGCAGAAATCTTTCCCTTGTGGTCTAACCCAGGGTATTTCATCCATTCTCTAACAATGCTTTCTAAAACCAAAGAGCCAAAATGAAAGTCAAATTGTGATTTCAATAGTAGAATTACTTACATTTGTGTAGTTGGAAGAACTCTAATTTAGAATTCACAGGCCATGGATTTAGTCCCTGCTCTGGCACTGTACACTATTCTCTGACAATAGGCAGCCTAGACCAAGGATTCTCAGACTTGAGTGAGTGTTGGAATCATGGGTAGAGCTTCTTAAAAACACAGATTCTTAAGTGGACCCTACCAGCAGAGATTCTGATTCTGCAGGTCCAGGGTGAGGCTCATGCATTTGCATTCTAAGTGAGGCTGATGCAATGATGATCTTTGAAAAATCAGTAGTTTAGACTTTAATTATTCTGTTTACAATGTAGCTATCCAATTAGGCCCATCAATGATAAACCTAAAAAGGAAAGCATGACAAAAATTTTTACCACCTAAGGGAAAAGGTATCTATTTAAAAATTCCACACTTTAAAATATTAATAAAAGAGTAACAGATTCACAAACACATTGTGGAAAATGTAGAATGTATACTGGCACCATAGTCCAGGTGTGGGAATAGAAGCAACAGATATCTGTGAGTCTAAAGTTATTCACCTGGATAACCGGAGTGTTAAGACGAATCTTCTCTCTCAACCTCAGAGTCCGATTTTCTTTTGTTTATCTTTCACAGTTTTTTAAAAAGTGAACAATAACCCCCATGTAGCCTGTAAAGATTCATGGTATTGAGATTCTGTCTTCCCTAGATCACATATGTGTCTTGAATCTGGTTTTGTAGCACAGGCAAGTAATAGTTTAAAAATAAAGAAAAAATTAAAAAATAGTGTTCTTTGGAACAAATCACTTTTCATCTTTGAAGGTATCAAGAGTGCTAACAAGACTTTGGACTTGTAACGTCTGGACTCTTATGCAAGAATCCTCAACCTGTATACACTCTTGCAGTGTAATCTTTTTCCCACTAATTGAGATGAGACATTAGTTAGGAACAGATTTAGTTAACACTGCAGTTTGTACCTTCTGATTGAACGTAATTACTGTCCCACACCACCAAATGTTTGCTCATACCTCACCTTCAGTATTTTAGCTGCTGAAAAGTAAATCCCCAAACATCCCCTGATTAAGTTCTTGTTTCATGCTTGTAAGCTAATATTGAGATGCTAAGCCAGAAGGTGGAGGCATTGTTAGTGACAACTAAAATTAAAAACAAAGTGATAATTAATTTGTTTCTATAGCTGTCAATGGGGGCTCTGAGGGAATGCCATTGTGTAACTCCAGTTGCTGTACTATGCTTAGAAGGATTGTATTCAGTCACTCACCTTCAATAAATACCAGACATTTAGCATATAACGGGAGTTCAGGCCATCCAACAGGTAGGGTCTCATGATCACTTTGTTGTATTTTTTGTTTTAAATATATTTTTATACATTTTCACATAGCAATTTTCTTCTCTTAAATGTGAAAACATCTCACAAATGATATTACTTGACTTGTATTTTCTCAGCTATATGGTTTAGTCAATTGTCTTTCATCTTGAATTTGACAAATGAATTTTGAAATATGTCTCTAAACATTATACAAGGCCAAATAAATGGCAATGCATATTTTGCACAGTAGTTCCCCAACTTGTATTTTATGGACCAGCAAAATTACACAGAACAATGGAGACTGACATGGAGTTAACAATTTTCTATTTAATAAAAAGAGCATTGAAAATATAATACCTCTTATTATACTTTTCTCATTTATCAATAGTTTGGGTTTTTGAAAAGTAGAAAAATAGACAAATTATAATGTCAGAAGTTTTTAAAATTGGCTTTATAAAAAATACAATACATTGTCTTGCCTGTTTTTTTTTTTTTTTCAAGATGTACCCCTGAAAATGTTGTTGACAGCCTAGAAATACTAAGAACCACTGTGGAAAGAGAGAGAGTTAATTATCTGCTCAATTGAGGAGAGGGGTACATGATGGGCATACTGAAGGAGTGATTTTCTGACTAATCACACAGTCCTTTAGAGAACATGGGAAAAAGTAATACACACAGGGACTAAGGCTACTAGAAATCTCAGTGCTACTCTTGACCCCAGCTAACTAATGTGTGTGGGTTTGGCTAATAGCTCTATCCTTTCCTCATCAATACTTGAAAGGGTTGTAAGTATTTCATTAACATGAGCATTTTGAGAACTTCCTGCCCCTTTTATTATCATAACATCAGTAGGAAACCAAGACTTGTTTTAAGGAAATTTACTTTGCTGCACATGTGTACTAGTGTTCTGTCAGGCAAGATGTATTGGAAGAGAAGATGGCATGTTTCTTATAGTGTATAGATGTTGGCATAAAATGTTACATAATCTGGTCAAAACCTAAATGGACAGTGCAACATAAATTGTTAGTTAGCCTCAGTCTGGGCAGGGTCAGAGTAGCTGGACTTCCTGGCCAGTTGCCCCCAAGCCAGTATCATAGACCTTAAGCTGCTATGTCAAGCTGGGTCTGACAGTGAAGCCTTGCAGATGGCCTGCCGGATGAGTAATGCCTAGTATTTGCTGCTTTACTAATGATGCTCCAGGCTCTGCTATGAAGGGGCTGGACAACTACTTTAGTGGCCAGGGGCAGAGTTGAATTGAGTGGGTTGAGTGGCAACAAGGTGGACACCCTTAGTAGACAGAGCCATGCAGGCGGACTTACATCATTACTTTATGTATACCAATATCAACTATCTTATGCAGACTGTGATGGTTAATACTGAGTGTCAACGTGATTGGATTAAAGGATGCAAAGTATTGTTCCTGGGTGTGTCTGGGAGGGTGTTGCCAAGGGAGATTAACGTTTGAGTCAGTGGATTGGGAGAGTCAGGCCCACCCTCAATCTGGTTGGGCACCGTTTAATCAGTTACCAACACAGCTTGATAAAGAGCATATACAGGAAGCCTAAAGATAATTTTATACTTGGGGAACAATTGAATGCCTTCCCCCGATATTGAAAACAAGGCAAAGGCTATCTGCTCTCACCACTCTTATTCAACAAGGTGCTAGAATTCCTATCCTGTGTATTAAGAAAAGGGGAAATAAACACCATACAGATTAGAAAGGAAGAAGTAAAAGTGTTTCTATTTGAAGATGACATGACTATCTATATAGAAAATCCTAAGGATTCAACCAAAAACTACTAGAACTAAGTGAGTTTAACAAGCTTTTAGGATACAAAAATGAATGCTCAAAATAAATTTATTTCTACAGGCTAGCAATGAATACATAGTGAGCAAAATTTAAAATCAATGCAGTATCATTTAAAATTTCTCAAAAAAAGGTAAATACTTAAGCACAAACCTAAAACAATGTATACAGGACTTATATGCTGAAAACATGTTGCTGAAAAAAATCAAAGAAGATCTAAATAAACAGACATACTGTGTTCATATATTGGAAGACTCAACATAGTAAAGATACCTATTTTCACCAGATTCATATACAAGTTTAACGAAATTCCTACTAAAATGCCAACAAAATTCTTTGGTAGATATAGAGAAAATTATTGTAAAATTTATATGGAACAGCAGAGAAACTAAAATAGCTAGCACAATTTTGAGAAAGAGAAATGGAAGAGTAGAAATAGGTCTATCTAAGTTTAAAACTTATTATTATAGCTACAGTATTCAAGATTGTGTGACAGTGGTGGTAAGACAGGTACATAGATCAATAGAACACAATGGAGAGTCCATTATTAGATCCACATAAATATACTCAACTGATTTTTGACAAAGATGCAAAAGTAATTCCATAAAAATAGGCTTTTCCCCCAAAAGATGCTGTAATGATTGGATATCCATAGGCAAAAAAATAAATAAATAAATCTTGACCTAAATCTCACATCTTAAATTAAAAAAAAATGCATCATGGACTTATATGCAAAACACAGAATTATGAAACATTTATAAAAAATAATAGTAGAAAATCTTTGAGATCCAAAAGCATAATTCATAGAAGAAAAAATAGATTAATTGGACTTCATCAGAATTAAAAACTTTTGCTTTGTAAAAGATGCTGTTAAGAATATGAAAAGAGGAGCTACAGACTTGGAGAAAATGTTTGCAAAACATGTATCTTCCAAGAGAGTAGTATTTAGAATGTATAAAGAACTCTCAGAATTCAACAATAAATAACAAAGCAATGCAATTATAAAATAGGTAAAAGACACAAACAGACATTTTACTGAAGGGATATATTGGCAACCACACAACTTCAGTGATATTCAACCTAATTATCCATTAGAAAAACACAAACTAAAATGAGGAAATATCACTACATACCAATTGAAATGGCTAAAATAAAAGAAAAAAAATAGTGCTAATACCAAATGCTTGCAACAAGTGGTAGAAAGTGGATCCCTCCTACATTGCTGGTGAAAATTTAAAATAGTATAGGCACTTTGGAAAATAGTTTGGCAGTTTCTTAAATAAATTAAACATGCAGACATCATATTACCCAGTAATTGCACTTCTGGGCATTTATATCAGAGAAACAAAAACTTAACACCCACACAAAACCCTGTATGTAAGTGTTTATAGAATTTTTATTCACAATAGCCAGATACTAGGACTAAGCTAGATGTCGTTTGGTGTATGAATGGCTAAAAAATCTGTAGTATGTGGAATACTATTCAGCAATAAAAAGAAATGAACTATCGATAAACAGACCACTGGATGAATTTCCAGGGAATTACACTGAGTGAAAAGAAAAGGCAATCTCCAAAAGTTACACCCTGTATGATTTTATTTATATATCATTTGCAAAATGACAAAGTTGTACAAATGCAGAACAGATTAGTGATTGCCACAGTTTAAGAATGGGTGGGGAGCCTATGAAAGGAAACGTGTGATTCTTACAGTGATGGAAATGTTACCTTGGCTATATCAGTGTCTATATTCTGGTCATGATCATGGTATTGCAATTTTGCAAAATGATATTATAAAGGATAACTGGGCAAAGGGAGCATGGTGTCATTATGTATTTTTCGTGTAATTTCATATTATCTACAATTTTCTTAAAATTAAAAAAAATTATTTTTAAAAGTTATAGAAGCAAACTCAACTTCTTTATAAATCTTGTATAAGATTTTATTTGAAAGTTTAAAATAACTATTATTTACTAAATGTCCTAATATTTTTGATTTGCTCTTATCACAGGCAAATAACATAAAGAAAAATGATTCAACATTTTCACCAATATAGATTCCCTCCAGATCCATTTCAGTTTATCCCAGTGTATGTTTCAGAGTAACTCACCTAGTCATCATAAGAAGGAAACATTCCATAAGAAAAAAATAGAATATTTAAAGTCACTGTTTTGCAACCTTCAATAAGATAATTACTTCTATAGTATCTATATCAAAATTTACATGAACATATTGATAGGGAATTTTGTAATGGTTGTGTCAGGCTGACAATACCTGGACCCATTGATAATTTCACTAAACATCAATTTCAAAAAGCCAGTTCAAATGGATAATCAGATACTAAGTAGATCCTGATGTAGTACAACAGGGAACAAGTAGCAGCGGCCATGAAGTGTCTTTCCTCCTCAAACACCTCCCAAAGATATTACTCTGAATGAACTCAAAACTCTAACTCTGTCTACTAAGTTACACGAAACCTAGCGGATGGAGACAGGTTAATGACAATATAGTGAAGAGTAAGAGAAATTCAACTTGAAAAAGGACCTAACTTATTCAACAAAAAGCATCAATTGTTAAAGATTAAATGAAATTTAAGAAACACATAAACCAAATCAAAGTGTGGATTTTGTTTGTATTCTGATCTGAGCACACTATCTAAGAAAAAGTTAATGGAAATTTAAGTGTGGGCTGGACAATGATGATATTAAGTATTTGCTTAATGATTTAGATGTTTGA
Source organism: Macaca nemestrina (assembly GCF_043159975.1). Classification (NCBI taxonomy): domain Eukaryota; kingdom Metazoa; phylum Chordata; class Mammalia; order Primates; family Cercopithecidae; genus Macaca; species Macaca nemestrina. The sequence goes on from NC_092135.1 coordinate 42,980,820, forward strand.
TGGCATTGTGGTTATGCTTACAATGACCCTTACTTTTTAGAAATACATATTGAATCACTTATGGGTAAAATGATATGATGTCTGGAATTTGATTTAGAACACTCCAGCTAAATAACATTATTGATGACAAAAGTGGGAGAATAGAGATTTATGGAATAATATTGACTCATATTTGGGAATTGTTAAATTTGGACAATGGCTATATATAAATTAGTATATCACCCTATTTACTTTAGCATTTGTTTGAAAATTTTTCACTAAAATAAGCAATCAATTTTGGCTAAGCAAAAACAAAGATTTCAGAGATGATTGTCAGCTTTTCACACAGTATTTTAAAAGACCTTAAGCAATGTATTCTTGGATCATTATATCATTCAGACTCTGGATCAGATTGTATCAGTTACTGAAATTGAATGCCCCTCTATGTGTTCTAACAGTGTTTTATAATGGCATTACTCATTCAGTGGCCAAGATTTTAACATACCTTTAGTTTTCTCACTGTATCAGCCCTTGAGCGCTCTAATGTATACCTATCCTCTGCAGGATCCTGCCTTAAGTTTATTATTATTATTATTATTTGGTTTAGGGGTAACACAGTTTAAGGTATTGCTACAAATGTCCTTATGGGCAAAATATGATAATTAAATGCAAGGGAGGAGAAACATTTTTTGCTTTGGCTTTCTCCTTCCTGCTCTCTGCCTCGTTTTTCCTCATTTGTTCATTGTCTTTTCTTTATTTCTGTCTTTATCTTTATTCCTTCCTCTTTTGTTTTTACCTTTTTCTTAGGGATTCCCTAGCTATTAGTTGTATGATATACTTTTGGAAGATAGTGGTTACTTATGATAAATATCTTTTGCACTTGAGAAAAACAAAACAAACTTCTTTTAAGTACAGCACTTATCCCGCTGAGTTGTCATATGAGAACAGAGAAGTATTCTTGTTCAAACTCATAAAGTTGGAAAAAAACATGCAAATTAAGTGTGAAGCATAAATTGTTCTGAAAACAAACAAAAATAACAACATTAAAAAGAACAGAGTCATCAAGGGAAATTCAAATCCAGGACACAGCTGTGCACAACCTTACAAAGTAGAGAGCAGCAAAGCTCACATAAAGAAAGGAAAGATTACATTAAAAGAGAATGCTCAATGAAAGAAGACACGAACTAAGTCTACTTTTATTTAGAAGAGATCATTGTAAGATATTTTAATTACTGTTTAGAAACACCTTTAAGGAACAATTTCCTTCTATATTAATAACAAAATTACTTTTGTTTCAATTTTGTTCAGTTTTCTTCATAGCAATGGGACTTATAAAATGAATAGGTTGTCATCAAATATGGTCAAAGAAGAGATCACACGTTCATTGGTTTACTAATTCAATAATCTTTTGTTGTTCCCCTCCTATGTGACGGGCATTAATGTTTCTCAATCAAGAGGTACGGTCCTCAGGTTTCATGTACTTCGCATCCTGCAGAGGATACTCGATGTCAAATCTAAACACAATGATTACAGTAACATGTGTTGATGGAGGTATATCCAGAGTTCAAAGTGGCACACAAAAAGATCTTTCAGTCATACTAGGGGCATAAAAGTTATGTTGTGTGTGTGTGTGTGTGTGTGTGTGTGTGTTGTTGGCTCACTGTAAACTCTGTTCATGGGTTTAAGCGATCCTTTCACCTCAGCCTCCCCAGTAGCCGAGACTACGGGCACATGCCACAACACCCTATTAATTTTTGTATTTTGGGGAAAGATGGAGTTTTGGCATGTTGCCCAGGCTGGCTTGAACTCCTGAGCTCCAGAAATCCCCCACATTGGCCTCCCAAAGTGCTGGGATTACAGGTGTGAGCCACCATGCCTGGCCAAAGATTAAGTTTTGAAGAAATATAAGAGTCATTCTAATGGAAAAAAAATGATGGTGGTGACTCTGATAGGGTGAGCAAGGGGAGGTTTCTGGCATTTCAAGCAAAGAGGCCCATATGAGGCACAGTGTACAATAGTTTGCAGCAGTCTAAAGCTACAGGTGGTTAACTGAGGGTGGACCAGAGGGTATATCTTGACACCAGAGGGAGGTGCTAGAGACTACTTCTGTGATGCACTCAAGATTTACAATCCACCCTTGAACAACATGGGCTTGAACTGCCTAGGTCTACTTATATATTTTTTTCAATAAAAGTTACTCCAAGTGTGCCTGCCTCTCCCACTTCCCCTCCAACCTCCTCCACCTCGGCCACCTCTGAGACAGCAAGACCAACCCTTCCTCTGCCTCCTCCTCCTCAACCTCCTCAACGTAAAAGATGAAGACCTTTATGATCCACTTCCACTTAATGAAGAGTAAAAATATCTTCTTTTCCTTATGATTTTCTTACCAACATTTTCTTTTCTCTAGTTTACATTGTTGTAAGAATATAGTATGTAAAACATATAACCTAAACATATGTGTTATCCGTTTACATTATCAGTAAGGTTTCTGGTCAACAATAGGCTCTCATTGGCTAAGTTATACATGGATTTTGGGCTGGTTGTTGTCCCTAACCACTGCATTGTTCAAGGTTCAACTGCATAATATAAAGAATGAGATTGAATTGAAAGATGTTACAATGGGAGGGATGGCATGATCTGGTCTGCATTTCAGAATGATATCCCTGGTATCACCCATGGTGAGTGGGCCTTAAAGTGCCAAGCAGGTGGTAAGAAAATCAGTGAGGATGTTATTTCAGTAATATTCTGTTGTATTCAATACCTGTGGCTAACAAAAAGTTAAATTTTAACCAAATTGTGCCAGTCATTCTCATATCCATTTTGTGCCTTTCTCTTGCTCTGCCTTATAGTTGAAGTGGCTAATCTCTGCAAACTACATTTCCCAAGTCCCTGTGTCCACTGGGCTTCCAGCAAGGTTTGACCTATGGAGTTATTGATGGAAGACTGCAGGGCAGGAAGAGGGGAGAAGCTAGGGTATTTCTCCAAATGCCCTAGATTTAATTTTACCATAGTTTAGAAGCCAACATGCTTCTTTACGTGTTTTTTTTTAAGGTAGGGTTCCAATAATAGTTAAGTAGTGGGTAAGAAATCTTCAAAAATAGCCATACGAACAGGATAGAATTTGGTAAGTTTTCAAATAAAGTACAAAATGTTCTCAGAGCTCAGGTAGGGAGACAGAGCTACCAACCAATCAGAAAAAAAAAGAAATAGTTTTTATACACTGCTTGGTTGGAATTCTCTAAAATCATAATCTAGTCTATTTTGAGGGCTACACCAGAAAGCACCTCTGAGTTATGTCTTCATCACATCACTGACTATCTTGAGATTCCTAGTCTCCTGGTATTTCCCTCTCTATGTCTACTATGACACCAATTTTTGTGCTTCTGGTTTGGGCCCTTATCTGGTAGAAAAGGAGCTTATAGTGTGTAGCTGTTTGGACAAAGGCATACAGATATCAGGTGGCAAGAGAGGCAGCCAGGGGACTTGATGTTTATGTGGATTGAGGGCAGCATAATATCTTTGGGATTCGGGGCTACTTATTAATTTCTAGATCTAGAAAACAAAGCACTTAGACAGCATATTGCCAACATATATGAATTAGAAAACCACAGACTTCCCAAATAGATGGGGAAGAGAAGGAGCTTTTAGGAGATGGAAATGAGGAAGGCATGTGCAATAATTCCTTGTCAAATTATTATATTTTTTTAAAATTAGTCTTCTGTTAAGTATCTATGTCATTGTGTTTTGGTCTTTGTTGTTTTGATTTTGGATTATGCTCAATTATGAGTGTCAGAAAAATACTATAGCAATCAGATATAACAGAGGTAAAGGACCTGGACAGAGTGCCCATTTCTGCTACCTGGGCAAAAAGAAAATCAACCATTTGGCTGAAACAATAGCACCAGCAACAATGAAAACAGCACCTGGAACAACACAACCCTCCTTCTTTTTAAAATTAGGAGACTCTTAGTGCCTGGCACCTGCCATGAATATTAGTGGTCAATAAATCATAGCTTAATGAATGAATGGTTAGAAAATGACAAGATACTTTTTTTACAGCCTTTGGATGAAAGCATAATTATTAAGACTTACTGCTGGAACAAAATAAAGCATTCTTTTATTTATCGTCAAAATCCAAGTAGTTTCCAACATGTACACCCAAACGAAAATTATGAGTATTTTTTTAATAGATTCTTTTTATTTCTTGCATTTAAACAATGAGTCAAATTTTATAGCACCCCAAAGCTATCCAAAAAAAAATTTGCCCTTGAAATGCTGAACACCTTCAGTGTGAGCTACCAGTCAAATTGCAATCATATTTTGAAATCTTTATTTCCTTCCCAAGATAGACATTAAGCCTTTTTCTATTTTGATGATGAAATATTGGATTTCTAGTATGGAAGGCTAAACTTGAATTTTCTTAATGGTAAAAAAATACAAAGTATCATTGGCAAAACCACTATAACCTCACAAAAAATGAAGCACTATAGATAGAATATTCCAATGGGCAGATGTTAGCTTAAAGTGTGCATTGTTTGGAAAAGGAGTTAATTAACAACTTATTAATTGGATAGAAAATCTGAAACTGTTGTACTTCTAGCAAATACATAATTTTCTTCAAGTATTATTAAAGCGTTTTTGTTGTACCTATTAAAGATTCTTGTCTCTAAGTTAATTTCATTATGCTAATAAGCTATCATCGTTACAGAACCTAAGCTTTGATCCATGTTAATTGTCGTGATCTTCAAAGACAAAGTCACCACTTACTTTAAATGAATTTTACATCTTTTTAAAGAATCACACGGAAATTAGGGGAAGTAATTAATTTTTTATTATGTGTCTCAATATTTTTAAGGGAGGAAGTCAATGGTATTGGCTAGAATTCATTTTAACATTTAACTAGGGAAAACAGCATGAGGCAAAAAAACTGTTCAGATGCAAAAGATTAAAGAAAATTTGAAACTGGGACCTAATTTGTCTTGATAAACTTTGGTGTTTAATATGCTTCTTTTGTTCTCAGTGTGAAACGGCAGGGTTTTGATTTGTAAAAACTTTTTGAAGAATTAATTCTTTCTAATTTTTATTCATTTCTTTGCCTTTCTTTTACAGTAAGACAGACAAGTTGACCTTCAAACCATAACTCTTTTAAATATCTATGAACTTACAAGGTTAAATCTATTAGTGGTTTGATATTAGCTATTGTATGCTAACAGAGTATGTGTCTTCTGAAACAGATAAGACTTATTTGTTCCTATATAACAACTGGTTGTTTGAACCTTAAGAGGTATAAGCAAATAATGTTATTAAACTATTTGCACGTATCATTGTAAAACAGACAAGATTAAGTATAAAAATATTAACTCCATTTTATGAAGTTAATATTTTATGAAAGTTTTTTTTTTGTATGAAGATAAAATACACTGTAAGGATATACCTGAAGTGGATAATTACCGGTTATATATTTGTTATAACCAGGGTGACATGCAGGTTAAAGACATTCTTTAAAACCCCCATCAAAGTAGATAAAAAATGAGATCATAAATGAGAAAGGCAGAAGCATCATATGGTATATTTTTTCTTAAATATTCAGAGACAGGGGACTAACAGCCAAAATTATAATTTTGTAATTATTTATACTGTATCAAGCTTTCTGACATCCTTTTTGGAATGATATGGCATATGAAAGAGATACTACAGTTAAACATACATTAAAAAACAGAAAATCACTAACTGTGGTAAATAAATGCTTCACAGGAAATGGAGATGTATCAAATAGATTTTTAGAGAAAATCTGGTGGCTGTGATATAATTGTTAGCAAATAAGACATCTTGATACAACAAACAACCTAATGGTGAAATTCCACTTTACCATGAAGAATTTCTAAGACTCACTGGAGAAGTGTTGAACTCATTACAATGATTTCTTTATATGTAAACTGTTAGTTCTCAATTCTTTGTCTGTAAGGAAATAACCTGGTGATAATAAAACCGAATTTTAGCATGGTGCCCAAGGGTTTATGTTTTTAACAAATATTGCCAGTTGCTTCTAATGCAGATGGTTAATGGACTACAAGCCTTAAACGTTGATAACATCAGTAACAAACTCAAATTTTGTCTGTCTTTCAACTTCATGCATTTCTCTTATAATTCTTTACCAGCCAAACAAGCTAATAGTGAAATCCACTGATGTATCAAGAAAATAGCCATAGAAATGAATATATTGGATTAATAATTTTAGTATTAGCATTGTTCGTGTTACATTAGAATGACTAAAAGCAATCAAATGAACTAATTTCATTAATTAAGGTATGATGAAACATAATACATTGTCAAATTAATAGTGTTCTTTTCAAAACTGTGAACCTATATACCTTCTATGGTTTAGTTGTCATTTTGGATTGTTTCCTTTGCATGAGATAGGCACTTAATGCATGTTTGTTACACGAAAATGTTACATTTTAATATTTTATATTGTAACTCAGTGTATGGCCCAATTTAAGGTTATTTGTTTTGTTCACCAGGTGTGGTTATTTTTTTTAAATCATAACTATAGACACAAGGCAAGCATTTTCCACCATTGAGATTATTTGAAAAGCTATACTGGGTTTCTGAAGATATTTACATGAGTTTTTTTCTTTTAAAACTTTAAGTTCTGTAATAGCATATGAACATTTATTGTATGTACCATCTTACAAATGTTTATAGACAAAACCACACATTTTCATGCATATGAATGTATAATTTCTCCCAGAACTGCCTGGTGGCAGGGGACGCTGGAGGCTGTCTACATTATATTTTGAGATTGAATATAATTCAATTATATTCACCTAAATTATATTTCCCATTATATTTTGAGATTGTTTCCATTGTATTTTGTATTGTATTTTGAGATTGTTTCAATATTGTTTTAATCTCAAAATACAATGGAAACAACCTCAAAATATAATGGGAAATATAATTTTGGGTGAAAAGACTCATAAAAGAAAATTATTTACATTAAAAAATATATAACTCCTAAATCCCCACTAAGAAACTTTTATTGATAACATCTCCCTCAAATGTATTAAATAATACTTCAAAAGCATCATAGAGATAATAGTAATAGATTTATGAAATTATTCTCTTATTGAAAATGTTGACTTTGGGCTACAAGGAAAAACCTGAGGACATGATAAAAGTGACAAAGAACTCAAAGTTTACCCTTGAGAGAATTAGGCTGGACTTGGGTTAAGGAGGGAAGAAGAGTACCATTCACGTCCAGCTCTACCAGTTTCTTCCCCGGCTGTCAGATGGCCCTGCTGTAGGTAGGAGGGAGAAGAAAAACATGAAGAAAGTGGACGAACAATAGCCTTTTGTTTTTCCACTTTTGTGATTGTAAGGAAAGAATGAGGTGCGGACTGCTTTCCTTGACAGATCTTAACATAGAAATTCATAGATTCACATACCTTCTTTTGTCCCAAGCAAAGCCATCTGGTCACTAATCTAAGAGGTCACTGCTAGATATGACTGTTTAGAGCAACATGTGCCTTGTACAAGTGGCAAATCCTATGGAGGCTCAAGCCCTCTGTGTATAGTTTTAATCAATTTAAAGTTTTAGACCAGCTCACACATGATGACAATTATGAATAAACAACTTTAAGGTTAGAAGATAAGAGGTTTACGAAGCTAAAATTGTTAGATAGTTTAATCAAACATGGAATTTATTGCATATAAAACTTTGTTTTAAAACTTTTTATTAAACTATTAGAACAATACTGCAATGGCTTCAAGTAAGTTTACAACCAAAGGTGTAGCAAATCCTATGTTTAGGAACCATAGCCCAGACTTTGTCAAATGCTATAAGCATTGAAGAGCAATAATTTTGAATAACATTTGATTTATATTAAAATAAGCATGACTTTCCATTCAAAGAAATATAATGTTTATTCAAGGAATAGTTATTTTTCCAAGATTTTACTTGAATTAGGCAATTATTAATATTTTTTATTTATTGTACTTTATACACAGGCTGCATACTGGCACCCTAGCCATAATTTGTGGCCTGCACAATATTTTACACATTTCAAAGTTAGTTTTTAACACCTAAAATACAGGTATCTGGATTTCTAGCTTTAATTTTAAAACATTCACTGTCTGAAAATATTGGGCATTTTGATCTACATACCAAAGATGAGATCCAGACAGGTAGAAATTTCCTTTTTTACAGATGAGCACTGTGTTCACCTCGGCACTCGTCTAGCTGCCTTCGCTCATGTAAATAACTTGTCCAAACCCGAAAGACACTTGGGTTTGCCCCAATTGATGAAAACATCATGGTCTACTAGAAATGAATGTCAACCCTATATCCATGATTACGGAGCCATCTATGTGAAAATCACTGGGATACATTGAGATTCAGAATGATAATACTAAGAAAACATTGTAAGGAATGAAAAGCGAAAACACTAGGGCAAGATGAACTGTTGTATTAAGAGACACAAGACAGATGGGTTCATACTCCAAACTACCATTCTCAACACTTTAGGGAGACTTAGGTGAATCATTGAGTATTTGGCCAGTCTCAGATTGAGAAGCAAAATATTAGAATCTGGTGGAAATAGCCTTAGTTTCTGTGTACAGTAAGTAATATTCTTACTTAAAAATGCTAAAATACCTCTGACTGAAGATGGTTGTAAGATGCTCAGGGTTAACTGTGTTAGATGCTTTTCTCTTCTAAAGACCTTTGCTTTTAACTAAATGCTTGCTTATCTTTCTAATTTAACATAGTCCCACATTCTTCTTTGTAGTAATTTTGGGCTATCAGATAACATATAATGGAAAACATGTTTATGTCTTCCACCAGTTCTTGTTGCATATTTCAAATGCTTAGAACAACAATTTTCAGAAGCTTTCATTAAAGTTAATTTAAAAACTACATTAAATACAAACAGATTTTCTCACAAACAAAATGCAATGTGTACTTAACAGACTTCTGTATGTTATATTTGATAAACTACCTCATATAAATGCAAATTTTGACTTTCTGCCAGAACCAGGTGGTATGGAAAATATTTCTATTAAACAAATAATGCTGGAAGAGCAAACTTCAAGCACTGGTATGTTACATAAGGGAAGAGGATGTTTCATTCAGGTTTGATGTATATTTCAGGTTGACCTTTATGCATACAAAATAAAAGAAACATACTGAAGAATAATGTGTGGTGAGCGGTTGTCTTTGGTGTGCAAGAGGATTCAGGAAAATATACCTGGGGAGGGATTTTTACATATTCAGAAAAATAGGCTAAAAATATTGTCTTCTTTTTTGCATGCTTATTTCCTTGCATTATCTTACCCTCTGTGGTAGTTATCTGGATAGCTTTCATCTTAATCACTAAGTAAAATTGAACAAGGAGAGCTAAATAAATCAGGATGATCCCATATATTGCCTCACACAGAAAGGCTTCTTTGAACTCTCAGCTAGACAAAATACAATCAGAACATTCATGTAAACAGGAGACCTCCTCAAAAATAATAACCTTAATGTAACTATGAAAAAAAATTAGACAAGCCTAAATTAAAGGATATCCTACAAAATACATGATCAGTACACCTCAAAATTGTCAAGGTCATCAAAAGCAAAGAATGTCTTGAACACTCACACATCAGGAGATTCTAAGAAGATGTGATAACTAGATGTAATGTAGTATTCTGGGTGAGATTTTGAAACAGGAAAATGACCTGAAAAAAACTGGTGACATTCAAATAAAACATGTAGTTTAGTTAATAGTAATATATCAGTGTTGACTCAATTCTGACAAATACAGCACAGTAATATAAGTTGTTAAAAATAGGGCAAACTGATACAATGTACATTGAAACTCTCTAAAAATCTTTGTAACTTTTCTGTAAATCTAAAACCATTCTCCCAAAAGTTTATTTAAATTAAGAGAATAAACAGAAGATAAATTGAGAAAATATTATTTGGCCCGAAGGTATATGTTCATGCTTATGAGGATACTTCTATTCATTCCTAATAGGGTAACTCCTTGGAATTGCTATGTTGGAGATGGTGATGATTATATTCAAATTCTATCTGCTTTCTTGCTTAGTCACTGTGATGAATCGTGCGCAGTATCCACCTGATGACTAGGCGTCCATTCCAAAGACAGTTGTTGCCTACATGAATTGCAATGGGAAAACCTGTGACCTTGAACTCATTGGTATGGGGTCCTAAAAATTAGGCCCAACAAACTTGATACTCACTGTAGACATTGACTATATTTTTGAGGTGTTTTTATGAGGTGGATCTGAAGACTCCATAGAAATGTGTGATTTAGGACATGGTAGTTATATTTAAGAATGTTGCAAATGGTTAAAAAATACTATAATTATAATTTGCAATATGGGAATAATGCCTAATATAAAAATATATAAAATTGGGAATAACTATTAGGTTTGAGGTGATAGGTTAATTATCTAAAAGTAAAACCCCAACTTGAAAGAAAAAATATTTTATACATACACACACACACAAACACACACACACACACACACACAACATGTAGATGCTGATGATAATGACAGCTTCTTTGTGGGGACTTCTGTTCTAACCACTGCACTTAGAGCTTTATATACTCTCTGCAAGTTTGCTAACACCGCTTCTATTTTATAGATAAGTCAATAAGACTCAGAAAGAATAAGTAACTTGCCCAAGTACTCACATCTTGTAAGTAATACAGTAACTTTCCTCTCATCAATTTCTCACGACGACACGTATTACCATCCTTGCCAAACATTCTCTCCTATCAAGTCTCTCAGGTCTTTATCTGCTTGGCATTATTTCTCGACTGTCTTTTTAGATCGATGACTCATGTTCATGTCTCAGAGACCATAAATGATATGGCTGGCATTCTAACCCAAGTCCATCAAACCCCAAAGTCTATGTACTTACACAGTGAATTAACGTGCCTGCAATACAACATTGTCTACATAATGCTCTTGATCTCAAATAATTCTAGAATGGCTAGTAGGCTCAATTATTCAACTGTTTGAATTATTATACTTACCATTGGGGTATGAATAAATTAACACATTTTATATACATTTGAAAATGTTAAAAAAGCTATCTGATCAAAATATTCACTACCAAAAATGTAGTTTTAAAAAGAATATGGAATTGTATTTTCCTCTTTGACAAAATGTCTGTTAACTTCAACATGTAAATGTTATGTATGTTAAAGCAACAATGTAAAACTGTATAGGAATTATAAAAGAGAATTGAGAACAAAGGAGAAAGCATGGGGTTGGAACACTGAGAAACTTTGTAGGGTCTTAATGAAAAGTTGTAGAGAGAGAACAGTAGACTTTATTGATGTTTTTGTTGCTTAATATAAGACCTTAGGTTTTCATCCCTTTAAAAATAGCTAGCATTTTGGTGAGAAATGTAGGGTATTCCTCCTGCTAGAGAAGATAGAGTGGGCTAGCTGAGATTTCTGGAGATCTCTTTAGACTTCTGATCTAATGTGTTATTTCTGCTAATCTGAGACTAACATTACTGACTCATAGGAAACAATTTAATTGTCTCTAATGATAATATCTGACTGAGCCTGTAACTCTTAAGAGCCAACTAGTTTTAATAAAATAATTTTCATTTATATCATAACATACTTAAATTTCTTTCGTTTTAGGATCAAAATGGAGCCAAGGCTTTAAGTTCATGAACTTTCAAAAAGAGATATTTCCTTTCCCATTGAAATGGGAATAGCAGTCATTGTATGCTTCCTAAGAAATCCTTGTCTTTACAGAGCTGATAAGTTATAGTATACATATATTCAGCACAACCAGTATTCTATTCCAAGGGGAAGTTAAATTGGAAAATTATAGTTGTTTTTATTAATTCTATATAATAAAGATTTTCCTGAATCCTTGAGAGAATTCAAAAGTCAGAAAAATTGATTATATAAAGTATGATTTTAGTAGTGGGTTAATAAAATCATGTGTACTTTTAACATATTTAATGTGAGGAAGCCTGACAAATGGCATTGACTTTATGACAAAATCAATATTTGTTTTGCTATGTTGGGTAAATTTATTTCTTATAGTATCAAAAGAACAAAATTCAAAGAATATGCAAAACCAGAGACTTCCAAAATTGAATATGAAGTGAAATATTATCAAAAACTATAGTAAGCTGCTCTAGATGAGTTATTATTTAAAGCAGATAGTCAAAAACATTCAACTTTTCAAGTGAAACTCTCATATATTTAAATATGAGTGACTTCAAATTTAATACTATTATTATTTCTTTATTTTTTTTTAGGGAAAATTTCAGATTTTGAGCCAAGTATAGAATTATATGGTTGGAAGTTACATAATGCAGACCTACAGTGTTTTATATTATGACTAGGAGACAGAGCATTAGATTTCACAGAAAAAGTCATAGAGATGTCACATTGTTGAAATTTCTAATCTAGTTGCGATGCTTAGGTTTGAATGACAAACCCAAGGGTCAAATTCACAAAACAATTACATTTGCTTTTTGCACCCTTGATGCCCAAAATAGTGGGATTTGCACTTTTAAACAGACAAAATAAATTCTCTCTTTCCTCCTTATAAAACTTTAAATTTACAAATGTTTCTTACCTAACTTTAAGAACTCTCCTTATGGGCTTTGCAGACCTGAAGAAAAACACACAAAAAAGGTGTTCCCGGCTCAGCCATCCTGTTTATCTATCTGCTTAGCTCTAGTTCATTGCAAACCACAGGCACATAAATATTTCCACCCAGAGCATCTCTAAAATACGTAGCATCACTTTAAAAAGTAGTTTATGTCATTACTTTTTAACATATTTATTTATTTTCAAAAGAAAAGACTAAATAATGTCATCAATCAGCCCCTGTTTCTCTTTACTGTTGAATACCAGATTCTATCCCTTTAAAGCTCACTTCTTGCCATCATTGTCAGAAAGATAAATGCACAAATTATATATAATTTATACACATTAAATGTATACCAAAATTCCTAGGTATTTAAAATTTTTTGATATTATGACTTTTTAAATGTTGGAAATCTATTTATTATCCAAATAAAAGTTATTAATTAGCAATATGAAAAAGAAATGTTTTCATTTTAATCAAATATAAACAAAAATACCCTTAGAATTGTTACAATACTGATATCTGTCTTTGCAGATGGATACCCTTAAAGACTCTCTTTTTTGTTGGCCCACAGTCACTTATTTTAAGTACTACAATAACCTTCCTTTCATTGATTGCTCCTGACAACACCTAGTACCATGTCAAACTTTGCCTCTTGTGTAGTTTTCCAAGGCTTCATCCTCTTTGTATTGTTTCCTGACTCCTTCTTTGTGGTGAGGACTCAAGTTCATAGTCTCACAGACATTTACTTGTCCATGTCCTAAGAAAGTTCTTCAGATTGAATCTGATGCTGCAAAACACTTCTGCCTTGATGAAATTATCTTCCATGATTGGAATAACTTTGTATTAGTTATAGCCTTTAAGTATTCCAGTGCTGAAATTACCAATATGTAGGGCAACTCCACATCCTGGTTTGCCCAGACAGTTCTGTTTTCTGCCTGTTATCATCAGTTAATTATTAGCAGCACTCACTCATACTCTTAAAATTGTTCCTATTTGATCACCATTTCAGTAGTCAATTTTTAAAAGACAAGTTGAATGAGAATAAACTCATGAGACACGAGTGACAGAATTGCTCCTTTAGGAGGGAATACTATTTCAATTATGTATAATGAATATTACTGTACTTCTGATGATAAATGCATAAAAATCAAGCTGTAGTGCAAAGGGTCTTTTATTAAAACTCTAGAACAAGGCCTCAGAGAAGGTAAATAATGGAGAGTTTTCTACCCAAAGGCTTAGTGACCATGTGCTAGAAATTATCGTTTGTAAGTTTATACACACTTACCAAGTTGGTCTTAGTAATAAGATTTGATTAACAGTGAATTAGAAAATACCTATGTATTTTAAAACAATGTAATATAATATAATATAATTTTATTATTCATAGTATTGTTGTGAGTTACCTCAAATAGCAGCCTGAATTGAAAAAGGAAAATAGCACCTACTGAGGGGACTACAATGTGTCAGGCATTGAGATGGGCATTATAATTAGGCAATGGGATGGTAAATACAGATATGTTAACACAAATGGTCAGAGGGCCTCCTGGCAGATCATGGTAATGAAAGATGAGTTGGGATATCATCTTTGGGATAAATGAAAAGCTAGGGGAGAGGAAGATAAATGAGACAGATACTAATAGGATACAATAGCTTGCCCTTCTACATGGACAAGGGAGAGGTTCAACTATGTTGTTGTCTCAGGTGATGGCTATTGTGGAAAGCTCATATTGTCTTTGAAGGTGGGAATGGAAATGTCTGCAAGCAAGGATCGGGGTAAGCACTGGGAGAGCAGAGAGACAACGATTTCTGGAAGACTTGAGAAGGAATTTCTGGCCATTCCTAAGAAGTAATACATGCTGGAGAACTGAGGACTGAACCCAGCCATAAGGTGACTCTCATCTCAGCACATACACAGTTGAAAGCAGAAAGAAAGAGTGTGGATTTGAAAAAAGGTTTTGCAGATTGAGGATCTCCTCAAATTCTCAGGGTAAAAAGTGTACTGATTTAATACTAATGTGAATTTTCTCTTATTTTTTGGACTGTATAACTTTGTGGCAAGAGTTAATATGTGAACAGCAGTGTACTCTGAACTTATTACTTGAGGTAGTCCATGAACAATTGCATGAATGGAGTGGTGAATGTACCGCACACATGCTATTACATGTTATTCTCACCACAACTTTGGGAAGTAGATATTATCATCCCCACATGACAGATGGGGACACAGCATACACAGATTGAATAACATCCGAGATTATACCATTAGCTGCAGAACAGCTCTAACTCCAAAGTCCATTTATTTTCCAGCATATTATTAAGATTGTAAAGCACTGCGTTTCAAAGTTAAATGTTTGCAGTGATCATCTGGTTTTTGTTTTTATTTTTTAATGCACACTCTGAATCAGGTGGGCTAGGATGGGTCTGAGATATCACATTTCTAACAAATTCCTAGGGAGGTGATGAGAATGCTGTGGGTCCGCAGACCACACTTTGAGTAACATGAGTATATTGCCTTTATTCTTGAGTTTTCAGGATTATAGATGCACCATTTGTTAAAAGTTATTTACATACTTATTTGCAGCAATTTCTTTTGTGTTTACTTATTGTTTGAAAAATGCAAAATTATGATGTATGACATTGATTACCATTTGTAATTTTAATCAAGTGAAATATTCTGTGGGATAGATAATTGCAGATGCACTTTTTGTGAGTTGATGCTATATTCTCATAATTGAAACAGGATCATGAGGCTAGGTTGATGTAATGTACTATTTCTCCGTAGTCTACAGTGTACTTCCACGGTTACTATCATATCTCCTATTAGCAATATTTTGTTACTCTACAGGTAATATACAAAAATATCTCCTACCTATGAAAATTTAAATTTTAGCTCAACTGTTTCATATTTATTATAAAGGAAAATAAAAAATAAGTAAATACATACGAAGCAGTAAAACAAAAACAAATACCCCCAAATTAAAGAAGTTCAGCCTGCTATCACCAATATGGTTTCAGGAGACTGTTTTCATGATATGGAGACTGAGTTGAAAGGATTTCCTCCTCTATCTTCATCATAGCTTTTAATTTAATTTTACTCACCTTACTTTGGCTCGAGACCCTCAATCACCTCTGTTCAGGAGGCAGGGCAGTTCTTTACCATCAATTGTGATAGGCACAGGGAACTAGACTGAGAGAATGAAGTGCCTCCTGCAGCTACTTTGAAAAATAAGTATCTTAGAACTTGATTATTTAAAATAATAGTAATTTTAAATACATTGATGTTTGTTTTAATATCCGTTTCTTACAATATAATATGTTCCAATATTTTATTCTCTAAATACCCACATTATATAAATTATAATTACTGTATAAATAGTTAATATTCATTAACAGCAAACTTTTTATTATGGCAAAATCTAATAATGAGTCTTGCCAATACATTAAGTTGTAGTCACTCTATTTTTAAGTAGCTATTAACTTCTTTAAAAAAGAATTTCTAAAAAAGGAGAGCTCTAAAGGTTTATATTAACTTAACCGATACAAAAGATAACTGAGTACAAAAAAAAAAAAAAAAGTCCTCTAAAAAGGAAACAATCTGACCAAGTGATTCTAAAGTTCATGTGAAGAGGAAAAAGACCAAGAATATCCAACATAATATTGAAGGAGAAGGATTACATGAATTTGAAAAATTTACACTGACATCAATACTTACTATAAAACTAACAATCAAGAGAGTGTGGCACTGGCAAAATGATAAACAAATAGATAAATGGAACAGGATAGAGATCCCAAAAATAGACCCACACAAATGTAGTCAACTGATATTTAACAAAGTAGCAAAGGCATTTCAGTGAAGAACAGATAGCCTTTGCAACAAATGGTGCAGGAATTACTGGACATCCACATGCAAAAAAAAAAATAATCATAATCATAATAATAATCAATATATTAATCTTATACCCTTCCCCAAAATTAACTCAAATAGTTTGCAGACATAAAATGCAAAGCTATAAACCTCCTAGAAGATAGCACTGCAGAAAATATAGATGAAATCTTGGGTTTGGTGCTGACATTTTAAATTAAAAGGGACAATTCATGAAAAAAAGGCATTGATACGTTGGACTTCATTAAAATTAAAAACTGCTCCTTTGTTAAAAAGACTATCAAAATTTCAGCACTTTGGGAAGCTGAGGCAAGAGGATTGCTACTAGCCTGGACAAGGTAGTGAGACGCTATTTACAAAAAAAGGTTAAAACTGGACATAGTGGCACATGCCTGTAATCCCAGCTACTTAGGAGACTGAGGCAAGAGCTGAACTCAGGCGATTGACACTGCAGTAAGCTATGACTGCGTCACTGCACTCAGGCCTGGTGACAGAGTGAGACCCTGTCTCTCAAAGAAAAAAAAAATAAAACTGTCGAGAGAATGAGAATACAAGTAACAGTCTGGTAGAAAATATTTGTAGAAATATATCTAATAAAGAACTCTTATTCAAAACACACAAGAACTCTTAAACTCGACAATTAGGAATGAGTAACTCAATTAAAAAATGAGCAAGAGAGCTGAAAAGACACCTCACCAAAGATGATATACAGATGGCAAATAAACATATGAAAAGAAGCGTGACATCATAGTCATTAGGGAATTGCAAATTAAAATAACAATGAGATATCACTACACAGCATTTTAAATGGGTAAAATCCAAAACGTTGACAACATCAAATGCTGATGAGGAGGCAGAGCAATAGGAACTCTCATTCACTGGTGGTGGGAAGGCAAAATGGTAAAGTAACTTTGAAAGACAGTTTTGGAAATTTCTTACAAAACTAAACATACTTTTACCATCTGATCCATCAATTCTGCTCCTTGGTGTTTACTCAAAAGACTTAAAAACATGTCCACACAAAAATTTGCACACAGATGTTTATACCAGATTTATAATTGCCAAAACGTGGAAGCATAGTACGGTACGATGTCCTTCAGTAGGTGAATAGATACTTACATCTAGACAATGGAATATTATTCAATGTTAAAAAGAAATGAGCTATCAAACCATGCAAAGATATGAAAACATTTTGAATGAGTACTATGTGTAAGGAACCAATATGAAACATCTCCACACTGTAAGATTTCAACTATATAACATTGTAGAAGATGCAAAACTCTGGAGACTGTAAAAAAAATCAGTGGCTGTCAGAGATTTGCGGACAGAAAGGGGTGAATAGGTGAAACAGGTAATTTTTAGGGCAGAATAACTGTTCTGTATGATACTACAATGGAGGCTACATGTCTGTATATGTTTGTCAATATCCATAGAATGTACCACACCAAGAGTTAATACTGATGTAAACTAAGGGCTTTAGTTGATAACATCAATGTTGGTTCTTCTGTTATAACAAACATACTACACTGATTAGGTAGGTTTATGGTCGGGGTGTCAACGTATGTGAGAGCAGGGAGGGAGCAAATGGGAATTCCCTGTGCTTTGTGTTCAATTGTGTTGTGAAACTGAATCTTGAATCTGCTCTTAAAAAAAAAAAAAAAGAAAAGAAACAAACCAAAAAAACAACCCTATTAATTAAAACAAAGAAAGTTATCAATTTAATGTTACATTATGCAGTCACTCAAGGAATGTGTAATATAAATACTTCATTTTTGTTTTTATTGTCCTTCTACAAGAGAGTTGTTCTAATCTCCATCCCAATACATACACACACACACACATACACACACACATTTCCTGTGCATGTTTAAAGCTTATCTCACAAAAGATTATTTTTCTTTACTTGGTAGATGACATTATGGAATGATGTCTTATGTCAAATTGTTATAAATTTCAGGTCTAAGGCGTTGACTTTTTATTGCCTGAGGCAGGCCAATGGATGTGATGACATAGAGTAGAATTGGCCTATCTTAATGACTGAATCAATTAGGGAATCAAACATATTTTAAACCTTATTATGGATCCATAATCTAGAAGGGATTTCATAGTAAAATTTCTTAAGTAGTAAAAACTAAACTGATGTGACAGTTACTTAAGACCAAATAATAAGCCTTTGCATTCACAATATTTGTCAAATAATGTTTTAACTAAAATAGGAAGGTGATGAAAATAAGAAGGCTATGGTAAAGAGAGTACCTTGAGCTATTAAATTCACCTAGAGGACACTTGCGAGGATGTGGATGGATTCTTGGGCACCGAAGCTTCAGATTTATTTTCAAAGCTCATTAATAAATCAAAGTTTTGTCATTTTAATATAAAGAAATAGAAGTCTGCAGCAATGTGTATACATTAACCTTTTACAAAAAAAAGTAATGGGAATGTTTTTATTTCTTACATTATTTTCTGCAAATTTTAAAATTTAACATTTGTGGTAGTTATATATGTAAGATTATAAGCATGTATTTCAGGCATATTTTTAAAAACACAGGATACATGCAATATGTACGAAGTCATCTCTGGTGCTTTGCACTTTAACCAATTCATTCACCATTTAAAAACAATTAAAAAATTAATTAAGCTGGATTCTGCCCTTGGATACACACAACAAAACCCCCATTGAAGTCAATGGAAATTGTGCATGCATATCCAGGGGCAGAATTTGGCCCGCTGTGTTTAATTCACTCTGATCATTCCTATTAATTCAATATTAATATTTCCGTTCATTTATTCAATTAGTTCTGTGGTATTCAAAATTCGTTGTATGTAATACATTGCGATCAGTCAATCATTACGTTTCCAGTCCACTTTCTAACAATCAATATTTGAAGTTAGTCAAGGCAAAATGCACTTAAAAACCAAACAGAAAAAGAATTAGTCCCTCTGCAGAGATATCTCCTACTTTGTTGCCTGGTTTCTTAGGCCCAACCTCTCCCTGTGGATTTAGTCAGTGTGAGAGACGTTAATAAATGTGGGGCAGAGTTGGCCCTTAGATTAAATGCTACTTTGTAGGGTAGCCAAGTAGGGCTATCTAATAACAGCCAGATGTGAAAGAAAGACTAAGCTCATGAAATACCCACCACTTAATTAGGTCACACAATACCATTTGGATTCTAACCAAATTTGGGTTATCTCTTTTCTGAGTGGAGGGATCTCTTCTGTCTTCCAAAAACAGATCAAAACCAACACAGCATATTAATATTGCAGTATAAATATTGTATGCATGAATAAGTAGGGCTAAATTCAAGAAGTGCAATGATCCTTATGCTCCAAATTCATTAAAATATGACTTCTGTAAGCAGGAAAATGTAACTGTCTTATTTAATTTTTACATCTGTTATAGGTATCCACAGTATGCAAGATTATCTGCAAATTTATAGAGGGAAAGTCTATGGAAATTGACAGTTCATATTTAAGTATTCATTGAACATTCTAAAAATAATTATATTTTGTTTCTTAATAGCTTTATTGAGTTCTAATTGTAATATAAAAAACCACGTTTAAAATCTACAATTTGATAAATTTTGATGTACATATACACCTGTGATATTGACATTACACTCAAGATATTGAACCTATTTATCACTCCAGAAAATTTCCTCATGTCTCCTTTGTAATCCCTTCCTTTGATTCCCTACCATGTGAAATATTGGAATATTTCACAATTTTAAATAATAAAAATATGATTTTGTGTCTGGCTTTTTCACTCAGCAAAAATAATCTGAGATTAAATCATGTAGCATGTATCAATAGGTCATTCCTCTCTATTGCTGAGTAGTATTCCATTGTATAGATATATAGTAATTGGTTTATGCATTCCCCTGAGGGTGAACATTTGGGTTGTTTCTGGTTTAAGGTTACTAAAAGTAAAGCTGCTGTGAACATTGTTGTACCAATCTTTGTATACACATACCTTTTCTTTTCCCTTAAGTAACTAAGTAGAAGTGGAATGGCTGGGTAATATGATATGTGCATATTTAACTTTTCAAGAAACTGCCACATTGTTTCCAAAGTGGTGTGCCCTTTTATATTTACATCAGTATTATCGCATGAGAGTTCTAGTTCCTCCAAATCCTTATCAACATTTGGTATGGTCAGTCTTTTTAATTTTAGCCATTCTCATAAGTGTGTAGTAATATCTATCATTGATTTATTTTTCATTTCTCTAATAATTATGTTTAATATCTTTTTATGTGCTTATATATCATCTGCTTATCTCCTTTGGTGAAGTGTCTATTCAAATCTTTTGTCCATTTTTAATTGGGTCATTTGTTTTCTTTTCCCTTTTTTTTTTTTTTTTTTTTTTTTGAGACAAGGTCTCACTCTGTCACCCAGACTGGAGTGCAGTGGCGTGATCTCAGCTCACTGCAACCTCCACCTCCCAGGCTCAAGTGATTCTCCTGCCTCAGCCTCCTGAGTAGCCAGGATTACAGGTGTGCGCCACCATGCCCGGCTAATTTTTGTATTTTTAGTAGAGACGGAGTTTCACCATATTAGCCAGGCTGTTCAGAAACTCCTGACTTCGAATGATCCACCCACCTTGGCCTCCCCAAGTGCTGACATTACAGGCATGAGCCACCGCACCTGGCCTGTGTGTTTTCTTATTGTGGAGCTTTAAGATATATTTATTTTTTTCTGAATAAAAGTCCTTTCTCAGATATATGTTTGATATATGTTTTCCCTCAGTCTACACATTGCTTTCAATTATCTTAACACTGTTTATTTAAAGAACTGATTTTTTATGATAGTCAATTCATTTTTTAAATTTTATTTTTAGAAAAATGCTATTAGTGTTATATTTTAAAAGTATTTATGCCTAGTCAAAATGTCACAGAGATTTTCTTTTAGAAGTTTTATGGTATTGTATTTTGCATTTAAGTCTGTATAATCCAGTTGAATTAATTGTCAAATATGGTTCAAGGTAAGGATTGAAGTTTGTTTTTCTTTGAATATTAATATTCAATTATTTCAGAACCATTTGTTAAATAGCATACGTTTTCTCCACTGAATGTTCTTCACACTTGTCAAAAATAAGTTATCCATATCTATTTATCTATCTTTATGCCAATACCATTCTTTCTTGATTGTTGTCACATTATACTAATCTTGAAATCAAGTAGTTTCAGCCCTCAAATATGTCCTTCTTTCATATTGGAATCAACTTGTCAATTTCTCCAGAAACCCTGCTGGGATTTTGTTTGAGACTGTATTAAATCTGTAGAAAAATTTGGAGAAAATTAATAAATTAACTCTATTGACTTTTCCCAACCAATGGGCATGGTAAATGTTAGATTTATTTAATTTTCCTTTAATGTATTTCAGCAATATTTTATAGTTCCCAGTGTGCAAATATTGAGGATTTTTTCATCATACATATTTTGAAGAATTTTATTTTTTATACTATTGTTGATTGTATTTTTAAAATATCAATTGCAGATCGTTTATTGGTAGCAGATGATAATTTTATATCAGAATTATATTCTGCAGTCTTACTTAAAGAACTTATTAGGGTTAGGAGGTTTTTCTGTAGGTTCTATGGGATTTTCTGCATAGAAAATCATGTTGTCTGAGATTAGGACAGTTTTAGTTCCTTGCTTCTAATTCGAATTTTTTTCCTATTGGTTTATTGAAATGTCTAAAATCTCTAGTACATTGTAGAATAAAAGTGGTGAGGGGAAAAATTTTTGTCTTTTTCTTGATCAAAGAGAGAAAAACTTCAGTCTTTTATCACCAAAAGTATGGTATCAGCTGTATGTTTTCCCTTGATGCACATTTTCAGGCTTTGGAAATTGCCATCTATTTCTGGTTTACTAAGATTTCTATCAGTAATGAATATTGAATTTTTCCAGATACTTGCGTGTGTGTGTGTTTATATTAACATGATCATATGGATCTCCTTTAATAGTTTATTAATGTGGTGAATTACATGATTTGATTTTTGACAACTGAATCAGCCATGCATCACTCAGATAAACCCTGGTTGGTCATGATGAAGTATTACCCTGTTGGTATATTGTTGCATTTGACTTCCTTGTATTGCACTGAGAATTTCTGTATGCATGGCATGAAGGAGACAGATCTGTAGTTTACTTGCAATGATGTAGTTTGGTGTTCATATCAGGCTAATGTTATCCTCATAGTATGAGTAGGGACATTTTTCCTCTTCCTGAATTTCTGAATGAATTTGCATAAAATTGGTACAAGTTTTTTTCTTAAATGTATGGTAGAATTCACTACTGAAACCATCTGGGATGAAAGAATTTTTTGGAATGTTTTTAAATTAAAAACTCCACTTATTTAAAATAGATACGGCTATTCATATGATCTCTTAAGTGATCATTCAATTGTTTCTCTGCTATTTCAATAATTTCTGCTCTTTTATTATTTTCTTTTCTTATTACTTTAGATTTATTTTGTGCTCCTATTACTAGTATTTTATAGAAGACCCTAAAGTCATTGATTTAAGGCTTAATGCATTTATTTAACTAGTCATTTGGTGGTATCACTTTTCCTGCTTATCATGGTCTGTACTGTGTTGGCAGCATCCCACACATTTTGATATGCTGTGTTTTTATTTGCATTTCTAATGACTTTCTAATTAATCTTTTGATTTATTTTTCTGACCAATGGATTACTTAGAAATCTGTTCTATAATTTCTAAATATTTGTAGATTTTCCAGAGATTTTTCTGTTATTTGTTTCTAATTTAATTTCATTGTAGTCAGAGACCATTTCTATTTTGCCTTGTGAATATATTGGGACTTGTTTTATTGACAAAAAATAGAATATATTAATACATGTTTCCTGTGCACTTAAAAGAATGTATATTCTATTGTTGAGTGGCATGTTCAATGCATCAAATTTGTTGACAGTGTTTTTTTTTTTAAGTTCTTCTATATCCTTATTTTCTATTTCTTCTATCAATTACTGAAATGGGGTACTGAAACCTCCGACTATAATAATGCATTTTTTTTTCTTGTGGTTATGTCAATTCTTACTTCATGTCTTTTGAAACTTTCTTATTAAAAACATCAAAGTTTAGGATTGCTATATCCTTTTACCAAATTTATGCAATTATTACTATGAAATGACAAGCTTATCCTTGGTTATGTTCTTTACTCTGAAATCGACTTACTGTGAAATTTATATAGTAACTTTATTTTTCCTTTGATAGTTAGTATGGTAAATCTTTCATTCTTTTAATGTTAAACAATTTTTCTGTATTTAACATGCATTTCTTGTAGACACTTTATAGTAAGATCTTGCTTTTTAATCTAATCTGATAATCTCTGCTTTTTAATTGGAATTTTTAGCTTATTTCTGTTTAATATGATTATTGATATTATTAGATTCAATCCTATCATCTACTATTTATTTTATATTTGATCTTTGTTCCCATTCTGCTGTATTTTTCTGCCTTTTTTGAGTTAGTATTAGGTTAGTGCAAAGCTTTTGCATTGTTAGAATTTGCTGTTTGACATTGGAATACATTCTTAAATAAATGTGGTTAGGTTATACATTATTTTAATGGGCATTTCTTGCTTTATGTTTTTTTCTTACCAATGAATTATTATTTGCTTTTTATTTTAGACTATGTAAATGATGTTAGATACAAAGCAAGTTTGAGCTATTTTCTTATTCGAGTTCAAAATGGGCCGTAAAGCAGTGGAGACAACTTGCAACATCAACAATGCATTTGGCCCAGAAACTGCTAATGAATGTACAGTGGAGTGGTGGTTCGAGAAGTCTGGCAAAGGAGATGAGAACCTTGAAGATGAGGAGTGTAGTGGCTGACCATTGGAAATTGACAACAACCAATTAAGATCATCGAAGCTGATCCTCTTACAATGACACAAGAAGTTGCCGAAGAACTCGATGTTGACCGTTCT
The DNA here is from genome assembly GCF_043159975.1 of Macaca nemestrina. Classification (NCBI taxonomy): domain Eukaryota; kingdom Metazoa; phylum Chordata; class Mammalia; order Primates; family Cercopithecidae; genus Macaca; species Macaca nemestrina. The sequence continues at coordinate 43,005,267 of NC_092135.1, forward strand.
TTGGTCATTCAGCACTTGAAGCAAATCGGGAGGGTGGAAAAGCTTGATAAGTGGGTGCCTCATGAGCTGAGTGAAAATTTTTAAAAATCATTGTGTTGAAGTGTTGTCTTTTCTTATTCTACACAACAATGAACCATTTCTCTATCTCATTGTGATGTGCAAGGGAAAGTGGATTTGATATGACAACTGGTGATGACCAGCTCAGTGGCTGGACAGAGAAGAAACTCCAAAGCACTTCCGAAAACCAAACTTGCACCAAAAAACGGTCATGGTCACCATTTGGTGGTCTGCTGCCGGTGTGATCCACTACAGCCTTCTGAACCCCAGCAAAATCATCACATCTGAGAAGTATACTCAGCAAATTGATGAGATGTACTGAAAACTGCAAAGCCTCCAGCCAGCATTGATCAACAGAAAGGGCCCAACTCTTCACAGCAACTCTCGACCACATTTCGCACAACCAACACTTCAAAAGTTGAATGAATTGGGCTATGAAGTTTTGACTCATCTGTCATTCATCTGACCTCTTGCCAACTGACTACCACATCTTCAATCATCTCAACAGCTTTTGCAGGGAAAAAGCTTCTACAATCAGCAGGATGCAGGAAATGCTTTCCAAGAGTTCATCAAATCCCAAAGCATGGATATTTATGTTACAGTAATAAACAAACTTATTTCTCATTGGCAAAAATGTATTGATTCTAATGGTTTCTATTTTGATTAATAAAGATGTGTTTGAGCCTAATAATGATTTAAAATTCATAGTCCAAAATCTCAATTACTTTCCCGCCAACCTAATATATTGTATTCTTCCATTTTATGTTTTGTTGGTGTATTAACTATTAGTCTTTGATTTGTTACTTTAATGATTATCTTATAGTTCATAGCATATATCTTTAACTTCTCACAGTCCTGTATTAGAACTTTACCATAGTATTCTTCTATCACTATTCTAGAAATGAACTGCTGCTGTTTTAAATTCTACTTACACGTATGTTACAAACCCCACAACATATTTTTATTATTTTTGTTTAAACAGTCCATTATATTTTAAAGAGATTTGATACTAATAAGACAACTTGTTTACTCATGTAATTACCTTTTCTGATGTTGTTTATTTGTGTAGATGCATATTTTCATTCATTATTACTCAGCCTGAAGGAATTCCTTTAACATTTCTTATATTACCTACCTGTTAGTAACAAATTCTGTCAGCTTTTGTATACATGCAAAAGTTTTAGTTTACTTTTGTTGTTGAAAGATGTGTTTGCTGGGTATAGAATTCTAATTCAACAGATTTATTCATTCAATGCTTTAGAAATGATTGTCTTCCTGTTTTTATTGGTTTAACAAGAAATCCGTTATATCTTTTTCTTTGCTTCTTTATCCTTATCTTTGCTTCTTTTTTTTTTTCTGGACATTTTAAAGAGTTTCTCTTTATCCCTGGTTTTGAGCAATGTGCTTATAATGTAATCTGGTGAGGTTTTCTTTATATTTCTTGTGCTTAAGTTTGTTTGGATTTCCTGGATCTATAGGTTTACAGTTTTCATCAAATTAAGAAAGTTGTCAGTCATAATTTCTCCAAATTATTTTTCTGTCCATCCTCTTTCAACTCTTTCAAGGACACCAATGACACAAATATTATGCCATTTAAAGTGGTTCCACAACTCCCTAATTCTCTGTTTACTTTTTTTAAATAAACATTTTTAAAATATTTTCTCTGTTCATTTTTTAAAGTTAAATATTTTATTTTTGTTTTTCTATTGCTGTGTCTTCAAATTTATTAATTGTTTTTCTGCAGCATCTTACCTGCGACTTTTCTCATCCAATGTATTTCATCTCAGACATTGTAGATTTCATCTTCACAAGTTTGATTTTGGTATTAAAAACATTTTTATCTCTTTCTTTACCTCTTACAATGCAATTATAAATTCTATCTTAACGTCCTTATCTGTTAATTCTAACGTCTGTGGAAGTTCTATGTGGATTTGCTTGATTTTTCTTCTTATGATGGGTTGTATTTTCCTACTTCTTGTCATGTCTGGTAATATTTGATTAGATGACAGTATCATACATTTTATTTTATTGAGTGTATAAATAGTCTAGAGTTATTTTCTGGCATATAGTTAAATCATATGAACATAGTTTGATTCTTTTGGATCTTCCTTTTAAGATTTTGTAAGTTGGGTCTGGAGCAAAGCTTAGTCTAGGACTAATTATTCCCTACCACCTAGGCAAGATTCTGTTGAGTACTTTACCCAATGCTCCATTAATCATGAGGTTTTCCAATCTGGCTGGTAAGGATAGACACTATTCCCAGTTCTGGGTGATCACTGGAAATTGTAACTTTTAACATTTTTGGATCCTTCTTTCCCTGGTTTTGGGTAGTTTCTTAATGATCTTCAATGTTACTTCTCAGTTGAAAGTGGAAATCTTAAGTTCACCACGTAATCATTATTTTTGTGCCATGGTCTCATCATTTCATCTCAAACAGGGCATAGAAAAGGGCAGGTTATGGTCCTCTTCCACAATAAGCCATCTAAATTTTCACAACATGAAGAACTTGGTGAACTGGCAATTATCTGGTTAACTGACTAACTGTAGATCATAAGCATCATTTGTTGTAAACATTATTTAGGGTTCAGAATAATTCAGTTTGACGAAATAAAATCTAGTTTGAATTCAATGACAGATTTTCCTGTGACTCTGCTCTTTGTGTCACTGGGTAAATGCATGCGATTCCAATCATCACATAGTAGATTAGCAGAATGGAGCCTAGTAATTAGCTCATTCAATTTAGCCTTCTCTTTTGTGGTATTATAGCATACTGAGTACAGAGTGAATGAATGATTCTGGTGATTATAAAGGCCATTGAAGAGCTCTACTAGTCACTTTTTCATTTGCCTTTTTTTAAAAAAAAAAAAAATGTAGTTTTAGCTTTACTTTTTATAGCTCCAGGAACATCCAGTTACACTTTTCTTTATTCTTTTTTCTTTAAAGATGATAAGATCATCAATAAGATGATTGTCTTGCTCATTTAAAAATATCCTTTTTCTCTTCCCACATCCCAAAAATTGCATAAACTTTTCCATTCTTAATCCAATGACTTAAACAACTGTTGTGATTTCATAAATGGAAGCATTTGACTACAGGTGGGGATTAATCTGCAAGGGCAGGAAAACTGTTGAAAACAAAGAGCTAGTGTCCAAGTAAATATCTCTTGAGAAATTAGGAAGTACAAGCTACATTGCATGAGAAGAATTGTTACTGAGTGTAATGGTTTAAAGAATTCCAGGTGGTCTGTGTGGGTCATAATGCTAGCATTTCATCTTGGAATAACCTTTATTCGTTTCTTTCCTTTCCTTTTTTTTTTTTTTTTTTTTTTAGAACTAGTGCTGCAACTGCAAAGTGCCAGAAAGTTTGTTCATATAGGCTCTTTAAGTCTGTAGCTACATCAATCCAAAATAAAATGTGAAGGAATAATCTGTTAGGAAAGTGTTTCTTTAGTACTAACTATAGAGATTTAAAAAAAAAAGGCAAGATAATATTTGAAGTGATGATGGGTGAAGGAGGTATGCATAATCTGGATCAATGCCTAATTCACCACTTCACTTTCCTCATGGGAGTGTAGCTCTAGTGTCCACGGGTTGAAACATCGAGGATTTTTAATTTTTTTGTTGTTTTTGGAGGAGAGATGTTAATTGAGATTAAAGTCTTTTCTCTTTGGTAGATAAGGAAATCTATGCTGGTAAATCATGAACAGAAGAGAAGGTGGGGGTAGATGGCATGGAATGATGAAGCAGAAACAATTGGCTTGGGCCTCATAAGCTGCCATCTTTTCCTCACTGCCAAGATAGCCCTTATAATTCACTCTACAATGGGATGTAGCAACTCCCACTGAAAATAGCCTGTTTCTCTCTTCAAGGCAAATGAGCAAGTTTTACTTATCTTTTTATAGCCGATTATTTCACACTCTATATTAATCCTCCATTCTTCCCCTTGCCTTAAGAGTAAACTCCTGGGCATGGCTTCTTCTACAATCTAGTCCCAACTTATCACTGCATTTGTATCTCGTGTCACATACCTCCAGTCACACCATACAGTGACATTTCCCCCAAGCATCATGCAGTTTTATGCCTCTTCATTTTTATGATCTTTTCTCTACCTGGAATGCTTTATTTCCTTCTTCCTCACCAAGTGCATCCTGTTCCTTTGTCAAGACCCACCTCAAATGCCTTATCCTCTTTGAAGCCATTTTCAACTTCCTTAGAGTCATGGCTTCCCTTATTCGTATAACGCTTATCATTATCACCCCCAGAAGCAATACACTGTATCTCCATCCTAATAATTAACTCATCACTGCCACAAAGTAGGCCTTAAGTAAATTAGTATATGAAAAAATTAATTTAATGAATGAGCAAATTGATAATTTTGTTCACATATAGAGATGTCATTCAGAGCTCACAGTGTTCAGTTTTCTCTTCTCTTTTCACGTGCATAGTGATGCACTGACCTCATCAGTGGGAATTGTTCTATTTTATTTTTAAAAGGATTTTGCTGCATCAGGCAGTCAGTGCCATCAAAGAAGCCATGATATGCTTGTGCCTTTTTGGGTTGGATAGGGAAAGTGAAACAAAAGATCAACTACAGAGGCAGAGGCCACTGATGGCTGGATAATGAATGGCCACTGACTTGATACAAACAGAAGAAAAAAGTGGCAAAGCAATGGAACTGTCAGGAACAAGGTAGTCATGAGCCTGTTTATTGACTTGATCCTTAGTCAAAAACTTTGTAAAATTGTTTTAGCAGTAATTTCCAGCTATTAGTACCAGGACTACAGCTAAAACAATTTCACTTAATAGCAGTTAGATATTATAACTACAACCACCTGAAACTGTAATTCTCTCACTACCTTCCTTCAATATTTCCACTGTCACAGCTCCTCAATGAAAATAAATCTCTTTTTATAGTGGAATTACTGAAATTGATCTATCAGTTTATATCCATTAATCAGCAACAAATACATTTTTAAGAAATAATTTATGTTGTCAATAATTTGCTTAAATAACTGACTTCTACTTTTGTTGTTATGGGTATTAGTACATCAAAATCATGCTTGTTTAGCCTAGTAAGTAAATTATACAATCATGGTTCATATTTGTTTGTTTCCAAGGATAAAAGAAACAATTACAGTAAGTTTGGAACATACTAGGCCCACAGTTGATGGAGTGGCCAAATGAATAAAGGTCTGCTTCCTTCTTTTACTTATCTCTGCACTCTAGCGGAAACAAAGGATGAATTTAAGGTAAATCACATGACTTAGTAAAGTCCCTTAGCCCTTTAAAGGCACCTTACAGATCCATGATCTAACTTCTGGCTTGGCCCTTTTAGACTATCGCCACCTCTCACATGCCCCCTTTAAGTAGAAAAAAGAATAAAAAATGCCTGAGACAACTGTGAAATATTTTGCAAGATTTTAATATTATTAAAGCAAACTTTCATTCCCTTTGTTTAGCAGCCAGCTGTAGCTGACACAAATGCATGTTGCTAGCTGTGAGCCTGTCCTGAGCATGAGATTTTATAGAAGGGTTTATTTATGGCTAATTTCTTTATCTTTATATTGAATACAATACTTGCTAGTATCTTTCAGCTTGTAATTATTTTGCTTCACATCAAAGAACAAATTAGAAATTAAAGTCCATTCACTGTCATGTATGATTCATGGCCTATGTTATAGATCTTATAAAAGAGGCTCATTTTTCTTTCTTTCCCAGACCTCCTTCCCTCTTCCTTCTGTTCCCTACAGCCTAATACCCCCACTTCACATTGTTCAGTTCTTTGGGTATTAATAAGATATACTAATATTTATCAGCAATATATAAATGTCAAGGAAAGAAACGTTTTCTTGCCCACTAGCCTGATCCATAATCCAAGGGAACCTTAGTGTCTTTGGCCTCAGCATAATCTTTTACTATGAGATTGTTTATGTTGACTTCCTGAAGCCCTTGCTGAATAAGAACAACATGCTTGGTACCAAGATGTTTCACTTTCTTCTCCTTAGAGTGGAATCCTATAGCACTGTGGAACTTATAAATAATTGAGTTATTTTTAAACCACTGGATGTTTTCCAGTCACTCTACTTCACACTGGATTAATTATGTAAGAAAACCGAATTGTTCCTCACCAGTGTTACAACTTTTAAAAACAACATGCTGTTTAAATTCGGGTTTGGCAACTCTGGCCTGAGCCCCCTCAAATTTATGGCACCACACCCATAGCATAATAAAACCTTTAGTGGTCCTTTGTCTTTTAGCTTTCCTTCTATTTTTTTCTCAAGGGTGTTTTATGCTGGAAGATGCAAACAAAAGTTGTCCAGATGTTATTTGTATCAGAGCAGGATTTCAGTCCAGCTATCTGTGGTTGCAAATGTTTATTTTAATAGGTTATTGTGCAATCCTTGCTGTGTAGACCTTCATGGCCTTATATGCATGTTCTCAGCGATGCCAGGACATTGTTTTTTAAAAATATATCATTTTAGTCCAATTGAATGATTAGTAGTCACTAGGGGAGCAAAAAATATAACACCTGTAGAAACACAGAGAATATTTTTGTCAATGCCCCTATGTTGACACTGTGCAAAACTGCCTGATTATGAAATCATGACCAATGGGCTTTAGGTAAGCAGGAGGAAGGTGTGGTCCAAGCCCTAGCAACAGTCCCAGCCCTCTGAGACTAAGTTACACGGCTGCAGTAAACATGCCAAGGGTGTCGGAAAAAAGCCCAGCTGCTGCCCCATGCAGTTTGATGGACTGAAGGAAGAGCTTAGCTAAGTCACCGTGGTGTGAGCAGCAAGTTTATTTTAGCTATTGCAACAAGCACAGGGCTGGGCTTATTATTCATTTTTAGAATTCTAATAAAATCTTAACTATGTTTCCTTGATACTAAATTGTTTACTCTGTATCTAAAAACAAATATTATACCCAATGTACCAATTAGTGGTGAGAAATTTCTAGTCCTTAAAATTAATTTTGAAAAGAAATTACATCATGTAGATATGGATTGGATTTTTAAGAAAGTGCTAAATTTTAGAGCTATTAGTTTTCTCTGAGAACTTATTTAAAATCAAAGGATGCTTAGAGTAATCGTGTAGTGGACTCATTTATCACTATAAAAAAACAAACAAAACAACAAAAAGGCAATTTTAAAAGCCCTTAAAATTTAAACTTGCAGTTAGAAAGGATCCCTAAGAGAAAGATTATTCTAGACATTTAACATCAAGGACTAATAAAGCCTCACGCTAAATATTTTATTAAACATTTTTGATAGACATTGTAAGCAGATGCTAAAATATTTGGTTAAAAATACATATTGGAGACAGTCTTTTATGAATCAGTTTTGAAAACAATTAAATATTGGTATAGGTTTCATTGGTATAACCAGCCCTGATAAGATTTGGTGATTCAGAAATTAGAGTTTATTATGAGGAAATTTTTTTTCTTATTTTAGAAACAGATTTTAGGTTATTTCATATGATATCATGTGTATATCATTCATCATTATAATAATAGCACTGCCCTATATTTGTCTAATAGTTTATAGTGTAGAAAGTATTTTAAAATTAACTCATGTCTTTATAGCATTGCATATCTCATAGTGTCACACTTTTATCACTCCCCAGAGTTAGAAATATCCTCAAACCATACTTGTTCTTAACAGGTGTGGATATAATGCTATTTCTGTGAGATTTTCCCCCATGCACTCAAATTGTTTATTGCTCCTGCAGATCAAGGGCTAGAACAGAGCCAACACATAAGCTAGTCATATGTTGCATTCATATTCCCAATTACAGGACTTGTGTAAACTATTCAATAATATCTTTAATTTCTCTACTAAGATTACATGTAAAAACAGTTAAATATGGCAAATTTGGCTAAAAAGAACACCAGAAGATAAGAAATGCATTCTGTTGCTTTCTTCTTTTCGCCTAGGAAGATCTAACTATCACGGTAGTTGAAACCCTGCGAATGCAAATGCTCGGTGTCTTAGTTTGGGTTTCCCCGGAAGCTGAACTAGACATAAGGACACGAGGGCAGGCAGTTTATTTGGGAGGTGCAGGAAACACTAGTTGAGGGTGGTAGGGGAGAGGCCCAGGGAAGTGAAGTCATCCATTAAAGAGTGCTTTATTAAGCTAGCTATCACTGTGTGTGGCTGGAGCTTAATCCTGCAGGGGACCTCTGGAATATAGTAGAAAACACACACCTCAGAACGACCCTATCTGAGAGGTGAGAAAGTTGAGATATTTACATACCACCTCCTGAGACTCACTGCAGGAAGAGTTATTGGATAGGGGTGGGGGAAGAGAGTGGCAGTGGTGATGGTGTGTTCATGTTTGGTATTTCTGAGCTGACACGTGTGCACAAAGTAGCTTTCTTTGGTCCAGAAATGAAACCCCAGGCACATAAATGCAAAAAATGGCAGGTGGACACCAGTCAGATCACAGAACCAACTCTGCAGAATAAGGGTAGGGCACTGAATGGCATTTGCTGTATTTGAGAAATAAGATATTCTAGGATTTAGAGTTTCCAAAGATTCAACAAAAATGTGTGCTTTGATTCATGTTGCTAAAATTATTCAAAACATTATTTTTTAAAATGTTCTCAAGTGAGTTATCTGGGGAATATAAAATATATCCTTCTCTGCAAGTTCAAGGTCAAATGATCCTTTGGTCCTCCTTGTGAGCATAATTTCTCAAGGAAGAATATCACCCATATAGATGGCCAAAGGTGATGCACTAACCTCAGAGAAATATTTTAGCAGCTTGTTCAATTTAGGCAGAAAATGTAAAGTCAAATTTGTTTATTGGGATTTGTTACATTCCATTACAAGTAAATTATACCAAAAAATGAAAAGAAATGTAACCAATTGAAGGTTGTGTGATATTAATCTTTGTTAGTCAAGGTTTTATTGTGTCTGCCTAAAAGAAAGCAGAGCCATTATTCAAGCAATAATTTATTTAACCAACAAGTTTTATATACTATTTACCTTTTATTAGATGACTATAAAATAAATAACATGAAGGTGACCCAGGCCAATGGTGAAGGTCTTTGGAGAAGTGGAGAGCTGATTCTCAAAATCAGCTCTGCCACTTTCTAGCTAGGAGGCCTCAAGCAGGTTACCTGAGTTCCACAAGCCTCAATTTCCTCATCTAGAAAATACGAGTAGGGGAATTAAGGGATTTAATGAGATTATACATGAAAAGTGCTTAAGAGCCTGGCATGTATTAAGCACTAATTACATGTCATTTGTATAACGGTGGTGATAGGAATTCTAACATGGCTACCATCAAAGTCTTTGCAATCTGCTAAAGGGGGCAGATAGAAACACATACATAATGCAGAGCAAATCATGCCTTGCTCTCTGTGATCAGAGGATGAGCATGATTAAAGAAGTATTCTTTGAGGAGGTGGAATGGATAGGTGATCTTGGAAGAGAGAAAGGTTTCCGATAGGCAGTGATAGTGTTCAGTATGGGAAGGGTGGATAAATCAAGACATAAAGTTCTAAATACACCCGATGGACTTGGAACAGTTGACTACCAAGTGCCTGAGACAGAGCACATGTAGCTGATCTCTTAGTATTGAATGTTCCCATGACTCTGCCCTTGGACTCTTCCCTTCTTATCTACCCTTACACCGTTAGGTAAACTTATCTACGTTCCATGGCTTTAAAACTAGCAGTTCACCATTGTACCCAAAATTTAGTTTGAAGAACCCAAATTGAGGTTTCCAGGTAAGCTCTTGTCCAAGGACTTCAGTCTGCATTTATATGTATCTACTTGGATATCTAATGAGTATCTCTTGCAGTTGACATGTACATAAATCAATTATTTATATTTGCTTCTAAAAGTTATCTATTTCCCCATAGTCTTTCCCAGCTCAGTTACTGGCAACTCCATCTTTCCAATTGCTCAGGCCCTTGACTGTGTGTTCTCCTTCATTACTCTCTATCTCTCAAACCTCACATCCATTTCCTCATCAGATCTGCTATTTTAGATTTCAAAATATGTCCACTTTCTCTACTGTTACTATACTGGTGTACTTCCTGGATTACTGCAATAACCTCCAAATGTGTCTCATGGCTTCCTCTTGAGAACATGAAAAATCTCTTTCTGTATTAGTTCATTCTCATGCTGCTAATGCAGACATACCCGAGACTGGACAATTTATAAAATAAAGAGGCTTAATTGACTCACAGTTCAGCATGGCTGGGGAGGCCTCAGGAAACTTACAATCATGATGGAAGGGGAAGCAAACAAGTCCTTCTTCACATGGTGGCAGGAAGGAGAAGAACGAGCCAAACAGGGAAAAAACCCCTATAAAACCATCATATCTCGTGAGAGCTTACTATCATGAGAACAGAATAATGGTAACTGCCCCCATGATTAAATTACTTCCCACCAGGGCCCTCCCATGACACATGGGGATTATGGGAACTACAATTCAAAATGAGATTTGGGTGGGGACACAGCCAAACCACATCACTTCATAAGCAGCAGCCTACTTAGTTTTATTTGAGTAAGTTGTAGCATACTACTCTTCAAAACACTGCAGGCCCCACCCTGCGCTGCTATTTCATCCAGAGTAAAAGCCAAGTTCTCATAATGTCTAGAAAGCCACCCACAATCTCACCTATTGCCTAGGACCTCACTTCTTTACTTATTTCCTTCTTGATTATGTCATTTTAGTCATACCGAGTCCTTTGTCATTCAACAGATGTGGCTTCACACCCCCAACCTAATGCCTTTCTTCTGCCTATTTCCTCTCCCAGGAAAATTACACCTCCACACATTTTACTTACCTTCTTAAGTCCTTGCTTAAAATTCATCTTTGTTTGTCACATCCTGGTCAGAAGGACTCTACTATTTCTTCTTCCATATCTTTTACTTCCCAATAGTACAATATACTATTTAGTAATTTTATTTAATGCTTATCTCTTCTCAAACCCACTAGGGTATAGCTCCTTGAGGGCTGGTGTCATTGTACGTTCTGCTCAGAGGTTTACTGAAGGAATGATCAGCACATGTAGATTCTTGATACATAAAGAACAAGATAATTAATGTTCTTTCCCCTTTCTCTTGAAATTTGCTCTTACTCTATTGGCAGAAGTAGCCCTCTGAATACACAGTGCCCAGCATTCCTTATTATTTGAAGGGTTTTGTATACAATTTCCATATTCATTGAAGGTTCTCTCCATTGAGAAATGGAGTATGGTATGAAATAAAGAATTGCTTTTTTTTTTTTTTTTTTGAGACGGAGTCTCGCTCTGTCACCCAGGCTGGAGTGCAGTGGCCGGATCTCAGCTCACTGCAAGCTCCGCCTCCCGGGTTTACGCCATTCTCCTGCCTCAGCCTCCCGAGTAGCTGGGACTACAGGCGCCTGCCACCTCGCCCGGCTGTTTTTGTATTTTTAGTAGAGACGGGGTTTCACTGTGTTACCCAGGATGGTCTCGATCTCCTGACCTCGTGATCCGCCCGTCTCGGCCTCCCAAAGTGCTGGGATTACAGGCTTGAGCCACGGCGCCCGGCCCAAGAATTGCTTTTTAGTCTATACTTTGAAAGACAACCTTTATTTCTGGAAAATTATTAAAGTTAGATCCATATACAAAAAAATAACCTAATAACATACTGAGTAACTTGGGCAAGCATTCTATGTATTATTTCATTCAAATTCACAGTAATACTGAGTGAGCATCATATCTACTTTAATGATTTGAAAATTAGAGACCAGAGAAGTTTAGTAATTTGCTAAAATTCACACAGAAAATGAACTGTTCTGGAGTTAGAGCCTAGGTTTTTTCTGACTCCATATCACCTATTGATCAGCCACCTTGATGTGATAAATTATTAATAGTATCTATTATGTGGATATGCATTATGTGGATGTGAGAAAAAATGAAACTGCACAGTCTCTGAATCTAAAGAGTGAAGAATAAATACTACTTAAAGAAAATATACCTTTATCTAAGACACTTTATTATATTCTTAACTTACCTTGTTTTTAGGCTACCCCAACACAGAACATGTTCTTAGCTGTAGAGAAGCCTTTGTTAAAGATAAATGAGATCATGAGAATTGAACATTCATATACAAAAAACCAATTGGTGAATTATACTTACTAATTTATTCCAAAGATGTATGAACTATAGCCACTTTGGAGTGCAATGCACCAACATTTTCAAGGTGCTATTCAAAGTAGCATCTCATGATGTTTGCTGACTGAAAGTAATCTTTGGAATATTTTATTGCTGGTTTAGATGCTTATTTAAAATTCATTCAAATCTTTGATTAGAACTTCCCAAGAACATTTTATTACTGTGCTCCTTTGTAAGCCAAATATTGGCTTTTTTGTGTGATGCCTTTCCCATTCTCTTGTAGCTAACAATGATGTTCTTAAAAGTTTCTTTCACTCCTTTCTTCATGCATGTCAGCTGGATTAGGAGGAAGAAGCATCTGCTTACACTTCTATTAAGTAGTTTTATATTATATACTTCAAGTCCAGATTACCAACTTGTGTCATTTCCTTTCTTCCTTCCCAGAGAAATCTTATTTTCCTTTTTCGATGCAATTAAGTAATTATTCAGGAGGAGGAATTTCAAGTTCACTTAAGAAAAATACATTTTGTATTTCTTCACTTCCTTTTTCCCTAGTCTTCTGTCAGCCTAACAAGCATAGCAAGAAGATATAGCCCCACAACCACTTTATGCACAAAGTTAGGAGCATAAAATCTCATGGAAAGAGACAGATTATCCACAGAAGATGTTGTCTTGCCACTTCTCTCATGTTAGCGGTGAGAAAGTGAGATCCAGAGTTTAAAGGGCTTTCCTAAAGGCATGCCACTAGAAAGTGACTGAGCCAGGATGAGCAACTCTCTCTTATGAGTTAGGTTATTTTGTTTTTAGAAATTAGGGAACTGATGCTACTTGACTTCTTACTACCACTATGCCCACAGAAGTGTAGGGGTATCAATTATTATTAAGGGCTTATTGACGTTTTCCCACATGGGCATGTTAGCACATTACAGTTTGGAGAAGCAAAAATATTTGCCTCTGAAACTCCAGATTTATTTGAGAAAGCTAGCATCTGAAAAGAGAAATCCATGTCTCAATTTCCAAGCATCAATGTAACACTCTCTGTGGATTTTCTTATTCTCTTTAAAAAATCTGTGTATGTAGTAAACAAAACCCAGAGTGAGCTTCATATGCTTTCCTTTATAAACCATACTGTAGAAAATAGGTTAGAAAAATCAAATTAGATAACAAGATTTCCAGTGAGATACCTTTGCTCATCTTTAGTTTATCTTCTGCAACTGAGCGTGCATGAAACAGTTCACCCACTATTCTAGCTGCCATGGTTTAGTGCAGTTCCACAGAATGATCCTGTTAACCCAACCTTCAATTTGCTGGGGTTTGAACTCTGAATAACAGCTTGTGAACATAGTTTAACAGCTGGTACAAGGGCTTCCTTTGACTTTTTAATCATATGAATTAAAGTATTTTTAGAGATGCTTTTTAAGATATTCTCCTAAAAATGATCTAATGTATAGAAAGTCAAGTATGGATAAGCCCAAGGAAACTGAAACACAAAGGTAACAGGACTGGGGACACCCATAGACCACACACTTTGCTCACCAAATTGAGATAGTAACTGCATTCATTAAAAATTACATCTTAAGCAATCATCACCTTATGTAATATTACACTGTTCAAATGTATAACATATATTGTGTAGTTGTCTTCAGATTGGCATTATTCAAATACAGGTAAATGTAGCTTCAAAAGATCCATTATATCAAAACCTTAAATTGGCACAGAAACAAATCAGATGGCAGTTAACACACTAAAGGACTATTTGATTGTGACTATAGAATTTCTTAAAAACTGCAAGTCCCTTAATGCAGTGTTTTTCAAATGATAACATTTTTGTGAAATTTAGTGAATGCTGAAATTAATTTAATAGAGTCCAGCCAACACTTTTTATGGAACAAAACAGAATAGAACAGAAAATGTCAGACTGTATCTGATATCACAAAGTTAAATTATTGTGTGGAATTTTGTTTTAGCTGTATATGTGTGTGTTTTTGTCCTGGGTAATGCTGCATTTTATTTTCAAATTCTGTTTAGAAATGGCTTGAAAAATATTGGCTCAGAATATATGAATTATGTTTCTGTTACCAAAATACTTACGATTCCAATTTATCTTCTTAGGGATATATCTAGCACATATAATCTGGCATGTAGAGAATAATAATATTGACACGTAGCAAAGTTCAGTTTTTAACAACTTCCAGAAAAATTCCCAGACTAGGTAAAGTGCTTTGTAGTGAGAAAATATATTTTACTTTAGCATTGCTTGGTTTTTAAACTATAAACATGTGTGAGTATGAGCATTTTACTAAAACTTTTTCTTTATTATTTATTCTAGCATGAGTTTTCTTACATACTAAAATGTACAGGGAATAAATTCGTTACACCTGGATATATTCTTGCTTTACCATGTGAGCAGACTGCTGCTTTGGGGTGTAGGACAATGCTTTTTTTTTAACTTATATCTGGCTTAACACACTTCATACAGTACAAAAACAACTATTAACCAATTGGAATCATTTGACCAAAAAACAGAGGAAAGAGAAGTTAAACAAGAAACAAACACACAAAATCAGGGCATTTGATGCAATGAGTCATGAGCCTTTCTAATTTATAATTCTGTGATTTCTCTAATGGGTTAATTCCCTAGTATACACGATGCAGTGTACTGCTGGTTGTCTGGATTTGCACAGTCAAGCTTTCTTCTCGTAAACAGAAAGATGCATGTGTTCCTTTTGCACCCCCATCCACCTCTTCTTTCTAAGGATGAATATCTATGAGTAGTGTGGGTCATGTACCAATGATTTTGAAGGTTGAAGAAAAAAATAGTGATATATTTAATTCTTAAGAAATAGTACACCTCTTTGTTCTGTAAATACATGACTTACTTATTCCCCTTTCTGACATTGGATCTTAACAAGACTATTGAGAACAAAATTTTACCTTTGTTTGTGACTCAGTATAGGCTGTATTTGTTTTAATTTTTAAAACAATTTGATTAACTGCATAAAACCAGATAAGTACAGAGAAATAAATGAAGACAGTTCCATTCATTGAAAGGGCTCCGGACTGGTCATAGAACAAGAAAATGCACTGAGACAATGGATTCAATAACTGATATGGCTCATTGTGGTGAGGCAATAAGGCAAGAAGTAACAGAGGAGAACAGATTTTGGATAGCTTTTGAATACTTTTCTTGCCATGTGATGAAATGGTTGCTTAAAGCAGCTGGCTGCATTTAATTATTTTTATTTCAATTTTATTTTTTTTAAATGTGGTTACTTCATAGACACATTTATTTTCCAACATCAGCTCCTTAGTAGTATAATATAGAATGCCTCATTAGCAATGGAAAATGGGCTTAAGTTTGTAGCAGGAATGTTCTGAATAATGTTTTTAGATGTGGAAGAAGTTAGCAAGGGAGATTATAGAACTTCTCACTTCCCCCTGGAGATCTTTAAAACAAGTAAAAACTTTTTATTTAATCCACAAATTTTACATCAGATCTATCCTCATTTACTGGTGCTGCCTTCGCTTTACTAAGTTCTCTTCCTTTGTTCTTCCTCATGCTGCCTTTGCTTGAAGAAGTCTCATGAGAGAACAGAAATAAGCCTTGGAAGGAGGCTATGGGTACTGCTCTGGCAAATAGAATGCCTACATTGCACCCCATTTCTCTCTAGTTTCCAATCTAGCTTTCTCATTTATCATTTAAGGGAGTTGGATTAGTGCATCAGTTTTCAAAATGTAGTATCTGGACCGGCAGTATTAGAAGCACCTGAGAGCTTGTTAAAAATACAAACGTTCAGGTACCATACCAAATTAACTGAATGAGAAACCGTGGGAGTTCAAGGAAATGTTGCACTGCTGTACACTCAGATATGGCATGTTCTATCACAATTGAAAGACCTGAGCCATTCAATCAAATACATGAAAAACACAGTGAAAACGACAACAGAACACTACATGAGCAGACAAAATCCCTTACCTGGCAGTGCCCACTGCCCAGTAAGACCCAAATATTCGCATATTGAGTGTTTGCTCAGACTTATTTAAACCAAAAGTATTATTTGTCCTAGATGGCTCAGACACAGTTCATCTACGGTCAACAAATTCAGTCAAAAATATTCATTGAGTACCTTGTACGTGCTGTGCACTGTGCTAGGCACAGAGGATACACTGTGAAGATGGCAGGCACCAGACAACTGCACCCTGTCCTCTGCAGAGATGAAAAAACAAAAAGCATTTCAAGAACCAAAACAGGCACTTTGGCTGCTGATGCCACCAAAAAAAACCAAAAACAAAAACAAAAAACAAAAAAAACTTTTTATTTTTCCAATAGTTTCTACTCTGCAGGTGGAAAAGCCTTTCCTACCAGAGAGGATGTTTATATCCCCCCGATGAAATTTCCTCAGCCTAACAGTATATTTACTAAGAATGCTATCTTTAGGGCATTCTAAAGAAAGGCAAACTGCAGTACCAGAAAGTGCCGCAGCTGAGATGTTTGCAAGCGCCTCTAACTCAAGTCTGAAGGGTGAAGCTGAAGCATCGGCCACAGCTGGAAGAATGGGGAGCAGAGCACTGGCAGTGGGCAAAATGGTTATTCATTTCCTCTCTTGTGATCTTTCATCTTTCATTTTTGTGAATCTCAATGCGTAGTTGAGACTTTTCCCAGATTCACAATCAACTCTGATTATCTGCCTCCTCTCTCCACTTTTCCCTTTTTAGTTTCTTGGATGCTGTTAGAGGAAAAAGATAAAAACTATCTGGCATGGAACATTCTTGCCTTTCTTCCTTTTTTTTTTTTTTTTTTTTTTTTTTTTAGGTCACTTAGTATTTGTCTAAGATTTGAGAAAAACAAGACAGTGAGACCAAAGGATAAAGAGAGGTAGAAAGTGTTGTTTCTCTTCAAATATGTTTTTCATCTCTGACCTCATAGAAGAACTTTGCAGTGCTTCCAGACATAATATTTACATAATTTTAAGCAGGTAGTGATTCTTTTGGTGACAAAATTATTATATAGTGTATATCCCTGCTTATGCTCTCATAGTTTCATAGCTTTTTATTTTCCTTGAGATTTAATATATGTGGACAATTTGGTTTGAGTGAATAGCCTAGCAACAGTTTGATTGCTTTAAGCTACTCATAAATTTTTGCTTACCTGAGCATCAACTCTTAAAGTCCCTATAATTATTCTAATCCTCTGTACGAAACAACAAGATCCACATAGTTGTTGAGGATTTCCTAAGTGCAGTAGACTGAGAGGCACAGCTTGGGCTGCAGCCTCAGAGCTCCATAATCCTTGAGGCTAGTTTCTTCTTCATCCTGCACAGAGGTTTCCGGTGGTCTGCTTCAAGTCTTACTCAGCGATGAGATTCATCAATAAATGAAATATACATGGAAAGTTATGTGGCTAGATTTTGAAAAATAAAAAATAAAAAAGAAAGCTTCAAATTTGAGGGAGAGTGGATATATCAAATGATAGAATCACAAGCCCTGCTGCCTTCAGCCCCCAACTACAGATGCTAAAAGGTACTGAGAAATGATAAACCACTAGGATGACTAGACTAACTCTAATATAAATACATGTGATGGGAATAATGTAAGGTCCTACACCTGAATTCAAAACCAAAATACACAAAGAACTGGGGGGGATATGACTTAGCAACAGCATGTGTGAAAGTGTCTTAGGCATTTAGTTGACAATCAACTCAGTGGGAGTTAACAGTAATGTGGCTGCCAAAAAAGACTGATGGGCCCTGAGGCTGCATTAATAGAAGTGTTGTGCAAGAGTAAGGGAGATAATGGTGCCACTCTGCCTGATGCTTCACACACAACACTTGAAGGGTGCAGTCAGCCCTGTGGGCTCCACATGGACCCATTTGCAAGGAATAGTGACAGTTAAAAGACAGTATGCACTATAGCACAGCACGTAAGGAACAGTTGTGGGAATTGAGAAGGCTTACCTTTGGAAAAGTCTTGAGAAGGACATGGTGTCTTAAATAACAGACTTGGCAAAAAAAAAAAAAAAAAAAAAGAGTTAGAGTTACTCTGAATGATCAAGAAGAAATGGAACCACATTGTAGAATCCTTGGAGGGATAAACTGGAAAAATAATATAGGCATGGATGTCAGACAGATCTAACATGGAACTCTGGCTTATAAAGCTACTCTATGAGTTTGAACAAGTTTATTTTCCTCTTCTTCACCTCTATTTTCATATTAATAATATGAGGAAGATCTCTATTTTATAGATTTGATATCAGGATTAGAAAAATGCACTGAAAGTACAGAGCATAGTGCTTGTTGGAGTACGTACTCAGAATCTACAACAGCTGTGATAAGAATCAGAGATATCTAGCGCATAATGGGCAATACTGGGAAGAAATGAATGAAATTATCCTCATTAGAAATGTTCGTAATACTAATGGACCAAAGGACATATACAGTGTTGGAAGTGGATAGGTAATTAAATAGATGACGTATAGGGTTTTTTGTTGATCTTTGTTTCTGTATCCTGAGAACTGTGATGAACATTTATTATGTAGCTGGATACACAGAAAAAAAACCACATTAAAACTAAAAAGCAAACAAAAAGCTATCAATCTATGAAGGAAATTATGCATTTTTTCCTCTTATATGTTTTGTAAATATTTAGAAAGATGATGATATTTTCTTTTAAAAATAGAAACCTTCTCTGGGCGTGGTGGCTCACGCCTGTAATCCCAGCACTTTGGGAGGTCGAGGCAGGTGGCTCACAAGATCAGGAGATTGAAACCATCCTGGCTAACACAGTGAAACCCCATCTCTACTAAAAATACAAAAGTTAGCCAGGTGTGGTGGCGGGCTTCTGTAGTCCCAGCTACTTGGGAGGCTGAGGCAGGAGAATGGCTTGAACCTGGGAGGCAGATGTTGTAGTAAGCTGAGATCGTGCCACTGCACTCCCGCCTGGTCTACAGAGTGAGACTTCATCTCAAATAAATAAATAAATACATGTAAATAAATAAATAAAAATAAAAACAGAAATTTCTTGAAAGGACTGCATTAGAAGGCATTAAAAGCATCATTGAGTAGGGAACGATGTGGAGAGATGGGTTAAAATTATCCTGAATATTATAAAATAATTTTTTCTAAATTATCTGAATAGGCAATTTATTTCATAGTTCAAAAATCAGCTGATCATCCAGTTGGAATCCTAATTATTTAATACTTAGAATAGAATTCTTTGAGCTGTGCTGAGAAGATTGTATACATGGTTTTCTTTCATATAGCCTTGAGTCAGGTGACTTGTAATAGGGCTTACACCATCAGTATCTATTTCCTCTCTTTATACTTAAGGACCTGAGCATGTATCTGGAGTAAAGTATGTTTCAAATACAGTCTCTTAAATTATGATTAAACACTACTTGTGGTATTAAAATTTTCTCAGTTGATTTGTTGCAATTCTGATGTTACATCAAAATAAACTGTCCCACCAAACCCACTGCTGTTCAGGAACACAATCCAGAGTCTGCAAATGAACTTCCTCAATGTTGAAGGCTAGTCATTATGTAGAAACTGAAAAACTGAACCTAAGCCCTAACCACGGGCTCTCCTTTTTTTTTTTTTTTTTTTTTTTTTTTTTTTTTTTTTTTTGAGACAGTGTCTTGCTCTCTTGCCCAGGCTGGAGTGCAGTGGCACAACCTCATCTCACTGCAGCCTCCCCCTCCTGGGCTCAAGCAATCCTCCCATCTCAGCCTCCTGAGTAGCTGGGACTACAGGCATGTGCCACCATGCCTGGCTAATTTTTTCTTCTACTTCTTTTTAATTGTTGTAAAGATGGGATTTTGTCATGTTGCCCAGGCTGGTCTGAAACCCTTGGGCTCAAGCAATTCTCCTGCCGAAGTACTGTGATTACAGGTGTGAGCCATCGCACCAAGCCTGGGCTTTCTATTTTTTACGGTTTCTTTTAAGTATTAAAGAAGTGTGCATTCATAAGGACACACTTTTTTATCTCTTTTGGTCATAGGTATATCCTAATAAATATTCATAGTAGGGCACATTAAATCTTCATTTCATGTACCTAACCTTCCTGCCCCGAAACAACTGTTTTGAAGTTAGACTAAAGTGGCATAAGAACTGGTGTTGGGGAACACTCAGTCTAGATGACCTCACCTTTGGGTAGCTGAATACTCAGCCTTTTTGCTATGTCAGTGGAGGAACCAGTGAAGATGAGGGGTCATACCAGAGCAATGAGTGCTGTAAT
Source organism: Macaca nemestrina (assembly GCF_043159975.1). Classification (NCBI taxonomy): domain Eukaryota; kingdom Metazoa; phylum Chordata; class Mammalia; order Primates; family Cercopithecidae; genus Macaca; species Macaca nemestrina. The sequence goes on from NC_092135.1 coordinate 43,025,648, forward strand.
GTGTCCATCATTGTGAGTACTGATTACCATTTCCTTTTCTTGATTTCAGGTAAACCTCAGGTTCTCCTCCTGCATTTTGCTGAATATATGTCTTGATGACAAGCCTTCTGCTGATGAGCTGTGTTTCTGAACCAATCATGGTAGAAGTCAATTAAAGTGTCTCTCACTTGTGGTTTCTCAAAGATATGTTATCACAAAGACTCTCATACTCCCTTTTCTCTGATCTCCATTTCCTATTCTACATTTGTGTGCTGAATCTGTTTAGCTTTATAGTTAGTACAGTTACATGTCCACTGAAAAGTGGGAATTAATTTAATTACCAGTGAAGTAACAAAAACTTAGTTTGGCAATGGATTTCTTCTATAATCCAAAGCCAAGTTACCTTTCCACTCATGGCTCTAAAGATTACTCAACTGTGTAAATCATCTGTGCCACATGGAATAACTCAAAGTAAGTTCTTTCACCTCCTACACATTCTCTGTATGCCAAATAAAACCCCACCTCTTTTGGAGAGTCCATACACTGTGCAGAGAAGGCTGTGAGGTATTTATGATATTTAATCCAGGAGGAACTTAAGTGATGTGTGTATTAGAAATAGAAAGCAAAGAATGGCTATGCTGCAAATATTATCATGAAGACATTTATAAATGTATTACAAATGCATGTTTCCCCCTAAATAATTGACAAAAAACTATTACTTGCCTTAAAAACAATGCACAATTAATGAATGCAAGAAATTAAACCTCCACACCATAATTTTTATATTCAAATAATTTGCTTTTACCTGAAAATGAACATATTTGATGAATTACTATAGAGGTGATAGAATCACTGTATAAACTCACTGCAAAAAGAAGATACTTCTCTCCTTCCATCTTTCACCTCTTAAAAAAATTCCTCTGGTGCAATGATTATAACATAAAATGAAACATTAATGAAAGCAAAAGAGCAGAAACCTAAACCAAGCAAGTTAATTCAAATATTTGCTTCACTTCAGTAACATAACATATCATTTATAAGGTCATGGTTTTACTTATGTAAAACGATGGACATAGTGAAGATATATATATATATATATATATATATATATATATATAAATATGCACACAATTATTTAATATATGTATATATGTACTTATTTAATAAATGAGATAAAAGTTAAACATGTTAGAATAAAATAATATATAATGTATTTTAATGATATCTTTTTGGTTTTTAAATAAAACTGTGGATCTTTAAATATAATTTTTTAATGTTAAATGTGAATAGAAATGTTCAAAAGATTATATCTGTATCTCCAGGGTGGGCAAGTTTCACTACGGGAAATGAGATTGTTGACTGAGAAAAAAAGAATGTTATTTCCCTTTCTGTATACATATGTTGCTGATATTTGATCATTACATGTTATTATTTTATAATAAAATAAAAATGTTGAGTGATAGTGATTTTTGTTATATTTTAAACTGATATATCCTGGCTTCATTCAAAGTAATGCACAAACATATTGCCACTATTTTTATGTAAACCCAATCTTTGAGCAGAATATATAGATTATTCTTCAAAGACATTTGTTAATAGATAGAGGGTAGAAAGACGATGCTATATATTTCCAAAAGTTTTTCCTAAGCTTGATTTTTAGACAGGAGGAAGAAGAGAGCAGAAAAAAGAAGGAAGACAAACAGAAGAAGAAAATGAAGGCCATATTTCTGCATGCTTGTACTACCCATACATATGTGAATTTTTTGTTTCTGTTTCGTGTGCTTTCCTCTTTGCTAATGGTCACATGCATTCATTGAACCCTTCAAAATTGCCACAAATATGATCTCAAGTTAAAGGAAATGTAAATGCTGATTGGCTAATGAGTAAGGTTGAATTTTGTATGATGTCGCCATGTGTCTGGCATTTTGATGTGCCATAGTGAAATCTGATCCAGGTTGTTGCCTTTTAAATCAACATATTGGACAATGACTGTTATATCCTCAAGGAACAGGAGTGTTAATGACTAAGTACCAGTGTAATTGCAGCACATATGGATAGAAGTTAGGCCTGGTGGAATTTAGGACTCATGGAATAGTGCTTTTAATAGGACTTAAAGTACAACTTGGAATATGGGAATAACTTGTTCTATATTCTACACTGCAAATAATTAGGGATAAAGAGTATCATAATGCCAAAATTTTTTTATTTTTTTACAAAATATTAGCCGGGCATGGTGGTGGGCACCTGTAGTCCCAGCTACTCGGGAGGCTGAGGCAGGAGAATCGCTTGTACCTGGGAGGCAGAGCTTGCAGTGAGCTGAGATTGCACCACTGCACTACAGCCTGGGTGGCAGAGCGAGACTCCGTCGCCAAAAAAAAGAAAAAAAAATATATATATATTACAAATAAATAAATATATATATATATATATTTGTAATTTGTATGAGTATATGGTAGATGTATATATTTGTGGGGTACATGAGATATTTTCATACAGGCATGCAATGCATAACAATTACATCAGGATAAATGGTGTATTTATCATCTCAAGCATTTATCATTTTCTGTGTTACAAATATTCCAGTTTTACTCTTTTAGTTATTTTTATATACACAATTATTACTGTTGATTGTAGTCTCCCTGTTTTGCTATCAAATATTAGATCTTATTTATTCTCTTTTTTTTTTGTACCCATTGACTGTACCCATTCTCCTTCTCACCCCCCATCCCCCACTATCTTTCCCAGCCTCTGGCAACCATAATTCTACTCTCTATATCCGTGAGTTCAATTGTTTTAATTTCTAGCTCCTACAAGTATGTAAGAACATGCAAAGTTTGTCTTTCATGCCTGGCTTGTTTCACTTATTAGACGTCTTCTACTTTTATCCATGTTATTACAAATAACAGAATCTCTTTTTTTTTTTTTTTTTCTTTTTTGGCTGAATAGTACTCTATTGTGTATATGTACTGTACTTTTTGTTTTTTTGTTTTTTTTGTTTTTTGTTTGTTTGTTTGTTTTTGAGACGGAGTCTTGCTCTGTCACCCGGGCTGGAGTGCAGTGGCCAGATCTCAGCTCACTGCAAGCTTCGCCTCCCGGGTTTTCGCCATTCTCCTGCCTCAGCCTCCCGAGTAGGTGGGACTATGGGACTACAGGCGCCCACCACCACGCCCGGCTAATTTTTTTTTTTTTTCCTGTATTTTTAGTAGAGTCGTGGTTTCATAGTATTACCCAGGATGGTCTCGATCTCCTGACCTTGTGATCCACCTGCCTTGGCCTCCCAAAGTGCTGGGATTACAGGCGTGAGCCACCGCGCCCGGCCTGTATTTTATTTATGTATTTGCCTGTTGATGAACAGAGGTTATTTCTAAATCTCGGCTATTGTGAATAGTGCTGCAATAAACATGGGAGTGCAGATGCACTAATTTTCTTTCTTTTGGGTATATATCTAGCAGTGGGATTGCTGGATCATGTGGTAGTTTTATTTTTAGTTTTTTGAGAACCTTCTGTACTGTTCTCTATGGTGGCTGTTGTAATTTGGATTCCCACCAACAGTGTATGAGAGTTCCATTTCTCCACATCCTTGCCAGTTTCATTATTGTCTGTCTTTTGGATAAAAGCCATCTTACCTTGAGTGAGATGATATCTTCTTCTTTTGATTTGCATCTCTCTGATGATCAATGAGGTTGAGCATCTTTTCGTATATCTTTTTGCCATCTGTATGTCTTCTTCTGAAAAATCTCTATTCAGATCTTTTGCACATATTTAAATAGGATTATTGTAATTTTTTTCCTATTGAGTTGTTTGAGCTCCTTATACATTCTGATTATTAATCTCTGGTCAGATGGATGGTTTGCAAATATTTTCTCCCATTCCATGGATTGTCTCTCTTTGTTGATTGTATCCATTGCTGTGCATAAGATTTTTAACTTGATGTGATCCCATTTGTCCATTTTTGTTGTGGTTGCTTGTGCTTGTGAAGTATTAAGAAATTTTTTTCCTAATCCAATGTCCTAGAGAGTTTCTCCAACACTTTCTTTTCATAATTTCCTAGTTTATGGTTTCAGATTAAGTCTTTTAATCCATTTTGATTTGATTTATATAGATGGGAAAGATAGGGGTCTTAGCTTCATTATTCTGCATATGGATATCCAGTTTTCCCAGTATCATTTATTGAAGAGACTGTCCTTTCCCAATGTATGTCTTGGCACATTTGTCGAAAATGAGTTTGCTGTAGTTGTATGGATTTATTTTGGGTTTCTCTATTCTGTTCCATTGGTGCTGAGCCCCTTTTCTTATAAATAAATACCTTAAAACCCATCAAACGAAAAGGAAACCCTTTAAGTGTATACGACTATCTATCAACCGTATAAGGAGAGTAGCTGGAGAGGAAGACAAATCATGATACAATCCCTCTTCATAAAAGGTTCACAGTTTACTAGGGAAAAAGAAGAAAAACATGAAACTATATATATATATATATTTTTTATTTTTATATATATAAAATATATATACATTTTTATATATATAAAATAAAAGAAGAAAAACATGAACCTATATATGAAATATATATGTGTGTGTTTATATATGTATGCACATACATGTGTGTATATATACATATATGTATATACATATATGTACATCTATATATACAAAATATACACATGTAAAATCAGTTTATGTGATATGATATAGGCAATAAGTTTTATTAGAACTTAACATTGAATCATGTGCGTTGAAATACAGATGATCCCTAACATTAAATCATGGGCATTGAAATAGAGATGATCCCTAACCTATGATGGTTTGATATACCATTTTTCAACTTTATGATGGTGCAAAAGCCATATACATCAGTAGAAATCATAATTCAGTACAGTATTCAATATATTTCATAAGATATTCGATACTTTATTATAAAATCGACTTTGTGTTATATTATTTTGACCAACTGTAGGCTAATGCCCATGTTCTGAGCACATGTAAAATAGTGCAGGCTATGATGTTAGGTAGACTAGCTATTTTCAATTTATTATGGGTTTATTGGGACATAGCCCTATTGTAAGTCAAGGAGCAACTGTAGTTCTGTTGAGGAGGTAGATCTGCAACTAGATCTTTGGAGAGGAGTAGAATTTGAATAGGAGAAAGAGGAAGAGAAGGAAAGTAATAAACATTACTATCAGAACACCACCAATACAGTATAAAATAGAGCCATAGGCCTTTTTGGAAAAGGATGAAGCATAGACCTGACGATGATTACCTATGGAACTATGCTTGACAGGAGGGTAACAGGGAGGATTTTTGCTGGTGGAATTAAGAGGGATAAAGATGGAATGCTGAAAACAACATCCCTGAATACACTGTAGCCCTTGATCAGAAATAATAGGTATAGATCCTACTCTTTTTTCCCATCTTTTTAGTAGAGGAGGGCAAAGTAATATTTTCCTAACCAAGAAGAACTGCATTCACATTTAAAAGTGCTTCTTGTTTAGGTATCATCTTACCGTTATGAGATTCCACGTCGTTATGATAGATTTTGGATACTGAAGTTAGGAAAAGAGTTGTCATTTTAAAGTAGAAGTGTTTATGTAAGTTGGCACTGCAGGTACTGTATTATTACATGTGTATAACACAGTTCTCAGTAGCAACTGTAACAGTTCAGGTTGCTATTCATAGATACATTTACTTTATTTCACCAGCTTTTAGCTGTCTCCAAATGTTTACATGAAGGTGAGGTAGGAGACAGGAGAATAATGTGGCTGTGATTATGAGGCTTTCTGCAACATAATAAACCAAAACAGTAATGCAGAAATGATTTGAAAATAAATCCCAGGTTTACACCTACCCACCAGCAGAAAGAAGAGGGTCTGGTGATCTGAACACAAAAATACCTAACATAGAAATATAGACCACAGACATATCCCCTAAAGCAAAGAACTCAAGAGGACATTTGCTTGGTGGTTACTGACACAGCTTTGGAGCCAAACTGCCTGGATGTAGATCCTGGGGTCATCATTTGCTATCTGTGCAACTTGGGAAAATTGCTTCACTTCTGCAGGCCCCAATTTTCCCATCATAACCTGCCTCATAAAGTTGAAATGAGGGATGAAAGAATTACCATTTGTTAAAATCTGAGAACAGTGCTCTGCAGGTGTCACTCAAATAATGTGAGCATGTACGATGCTCCTTGACTTACGATGGGGTTATGCACCAATAGACCCATCGTGAGTTGAAAATATGGTAAGTCAAAATGCACTTAATAACACCTAATGTACCACCTAATGTATCACAGCTTAACCTGGTCTACCTTAAACGTGCTCAGAACACTTACATTAGCTTGCATTTAAACAAAATTATCTAACACAAAGCCTGTTTTATAATAAAGTCTTGAATAACTCATATAATTTTAAAAATACTGAGCTGAAGGTGAAAAATTGAATGATTATATGGTACTTAAAGTATGTGTATAACAAAAGTGATGCATGTTCAGTAGAAATGAATGTGTAAAGTCAGAAATTATAAAGTCGAAAAATTATGCATCAAACCATCATACATCTGGGACTGTCTGTAATGTATCATCCAAAACAGAACACTTTTAATAGAAAAGGGGGTGCTAAAAGCATTGAAGTTTACATATTTCAAAACGTTTATGTATTGATCACAAAAGGTCTATGTATAAACTAATATTAGCTTATTCAAAAAATATTTTCAAAAGGAAAACTTTAAAAATATATATTCATAACCATTAAAACAAAATATTTTATTATTGAATATTATGAAGAAATAAAAGAAGAACAATTATTTCTGGCATATTTTCATGAACCTTAGTCCATTTTCTTTTTTGAACTTTTATTTTAGTCTCTCTCTGTCATTCAGGCTGGAGTGCAGTTGCACAATCATGACTCATTGCAGCCTCAAACTCTTGGGCTCAAGCAATCCTTGCTCTTCAGCCTCTAAGCAGCTGGGACTATAAGTGTGCACCACCATGCCTGGCTAAGTTGTTTATTTTATTTTTGTAGAGACAAGGTTTCACTATGTTGCCCAGACTAGTCTCCAACTCCTGGCCTCAAGTAATCTCCCTGTCTCAGCCTCCCAAAGTGCTGGGATTAAAGATGTGAGTCACTGTGCCTGGCTAATTATTTTTTTGCTTGTTTGTTTGTGTCTGTGTCTAATATTGTGTTACTGGTTTTGGTCCCTAAAACAAAAAACACTTTCTCAGTGTTTTTATTTTTAATTTTTTTGAAACAACTTTATTAGGGTATAATTTATGTGCCCTAAAATTTACCCATTTTAGTATACAAATTAATGTTTTTAAATAGATTTACAAAGTTGTGCTAACATCATCACAAAGGCTTTCTTTTGTTTTAGTTTTTCGTAAAATTACCTGCAAAGTTCTTCCAAGTTTCTTTTCATGGTTAGTTAACTTGAACATATTGATGCCTTTAATTGACTCTTCTTTATGGACCATAATATTTTAAATGAGGAAATTATCTGTTAACAGGTACTGAAGTACTTGGTAAGTAGAATTTAGTAGCAAATTCTACTAAAGAGTGGATATTCTGACTTCTAATTTTCTTGAGTATAAAAATATGCACATAAAAGCAGGACAAAGAGTGAGTAGCGAATTGCAGGGCTGGCAGGCAGGATGTAGTATTAAAGTAGTATCAATTTTAAAAATCAAGTATCACACAACCACCAAACTGGTTCTATGCCAGCATCAGTTTATAACACTGTAATGCCACATATCTAATTTTAATTTTTTTAGTAGCCATATTAAAAATATAAAATTAAGCAAGCAAAAAATAGTAAAAATATGAATGATTCCACCTAAATATTTTCACAGGTACTGACTCTTTTCTTCATTTGCATTCACTTTTGCCAATACAAAACTATTTTCATAAGATGCCACTTTTCAGGAAAATAAAGTTGTCATGATTAAATTGTCAGGATATTTTGCAGGACAATTTCAGAATTTGAAAGGTAAATATGGAACAGTATTTGAACATTCATTGCTTAAATTTCTCAGTTGTCCCTTTGTCGTTACAAGTATGAATTTTAATTCTTTTTTGTTTGCAAGCCTTGTTTTTCATTATCCTGTATTACAAAACTGATAATTCAAAATGATAATTTCTGGGGCCTCATTTAAAAACACACTTTAGGGAGGCCTTCCAAATGATTTCTAAGAGTAATATAAAATTATAAAAGTTTCAATACTTTTAGAATATTTTAGAGTATTTAGGCTTACTTGTAAAACAGCTTTTCAAAGGCTCAAACATTTCTAAAATTGATTTGTTGATGGACAATGAAAAATATGTATTGCTATTTTTATATAAAATTATCATTAATCATCTGCTTCATCTGAAAAATTCTGCATTTTAGTTAGTCCTAAAGTGTAGAAATTTTTAAAAATTATGAATTCTGACTACAGATACTTCTATTTCAATTGGAGATTTTCAGAGTTTGGAAACAAAATTATAAATTATGTATGCACCATAGCCAATTCAAGTGTATTTCATTCCAAATGTTTCTTAATTTAGTAAGAGTGTTTTTTAAATGATAATTTCCTTTACCAATATTTATATTTATATTGTAATTACAAAGCAATTTTATTTTTAATTTTAACTTTTAATTTTAATTTTTAATTTTGATTCATTTTAGCAAAGTGAACTACTCTAAACTTTACTTTGATTTTGTAAATTGTATGAAAATACGATTTGGGGAATTGTCCATTTGAAGGATCTTTCTTCATATATATATATATACACATACACACACACACACACACATACACAAATAATCTTTTCCTACTGTAGTGCTTGAATTTATTTCCCATGAACTATATTTAAGGCATTCTAAAAATGATTGTCCCAAAGACAGTCAAAGATGGCTTTCTAGAGGAAGCAATGCCTAAACTAAGTCTTTTGTTTTGTTTTGTGTTTTGTTTCTCTGAAGGATCTAATCAAAAGAATATAAAACTACCATAATTTCACCATTTACAAAGTTCTGTTAATACAGCCAATACATCAGCAGATATCATTTCCACTTTTGTATGTACATAAGAAAATTTGGTCTGAAACCTGAGAAAAATTAATGAAAAATATTAATTTGAACTAAATGGAAATCATTGCTGTTATAGTGATATATAAACCTATCTTCTTTAGTTATATTTGTTAAATTTTTTTCTTTGGCACAGTCATCTATGAACTGACTCTGTCTCAAAAAAAAAAAAAAAAAAGAAAGAATGAAAAAAAAAAAAATCCTAGGACACGGCTAACAGGAATGGGGACAAAGAGTGTGAGTTTGGCATCCCCAAGCAAATCTGATAATATAATCTCCCCTACATAAAAGTCACTATTTTTTCTTACTATCCGTGCATAGATTAACTGAAACACGCATGGGTCAATCTAAGGAAAGAATGAGCCCAGTCTGGGTGCGGTAGCTCATGCCTGTAATCCCAGCACTTTGGGAGGCTGAGGTGAGCCAAGAGGATTGCTTGATCCCAGGAGTTTGAGACCAGCCTGGGCAACATAGGATGACCCCATCTCTTAAAAAAAAAAAAAAAAAAAAAAAAAAAAAAACAAGAAAAGAAAAAGAAAAAGGAAATTATCCAGGCATGTTGGTGTGGCCCTGTGGTTCTATCTACTCGATGGGGTGAGGTGGGAGAATCGCTTTAGCCTGGAGGCTGAGGCTGCAGTGAGATATGATCACACCACTGTACTCCAGCCTGGGTGACAGAGCAAGACCACCTAGAAAAAAGAAAAAAGAATGATCACAAATTACATTAGTTATGCATGAATTTTCATGTAACATATTTTAATATTGGTTTGCCTGTGTATGGGCAAATACCAAATTTGGGGCTGGCATGACTCTCTCCACATAGTCTAACCTGTCTCCTTCCCTAGCCACTTACTATTCTTCATTCCATTAGTTGAGAATGCAATTAAGCATCAAGTCTGAATATTTTGTGGTTTTTAAGCATGTCTATTTAGAGGAGACCTAAAAGCTCTACCTTTTTGCTATCCGATGCTACATATAGGAGAAAACAAGCAGATTTTGCTGACAGTGTCAATTAAGGAGTTAAATAAGCAAGGAAAGTCCGTCTGTGGCTAATCTGGGTTGAACGCCACAGGATCACATTAATATTTGTTGAGCACTGCTATAAATGAGGCATTATCCAGTTGTTCTGATACTCACAGTGACCCTGGGTCAGTCCTGTGATCTCTTCAACTGAATTTTCTCTTCTCTTAGGTAGACATGCAAGGTCCTCATGATTGTCTCAAAACTATATAGAATTGAGAAGGTGAGCAGACATGAGTACATTTAGAGAAAAACATGGCTTGGTCCTAATAAATGTTTAGTGAGCTTAACCATTAATATCTTTAACATTTTTTTCTTTCTTTTTATTCCCAGCTGCACTGATGAGGAAACTGAAACAGAAAATCCAGAGTAAATTCCACCAGGCCACACAGCGAGGTATGGTAGAGCCAGGAGAGACTATGAAATCCAGACTCTCACACTAATGCTCTATCAGCTAGACCTCCATGTGAGTCTCCCCAATGTAGGTAGGAAGAGCTTTCCCTAAAATGCTCATAAAGCAAATCAGAGCAATGCTTCATTCCATGTGATTTCTAATTTGAAATGCAAACAATTGCCAATTTGTTTGACTGGTATTTATAATTATTTCCTTGTGAATTACTCATCACTAAATGCTTTATAAATATTTTCTCTTTTTTTCTCAATGTCTGTGGAATGATCACAGCATAGAAAATGTTGGCTTTCAAGGATTTATTAATATCTCCTTTTGAAATAACATGTATTTGTAAGACAGAATAAAATCACTTTAAAGAAACAAATCTTGAATTTGATTTCCCGTTCAGACAATGACTTATTTGATGTGCTTAATAAGATGAACTACATAGTGACTTTTATTTAAAGGATCCATTATATAAGAAGTAGAAAAGTAAATATGCACACTTAGATGAGCACGGCCTTGCCAACAGCTCCTTCTGATAGATTTTTAGACTTTACTAAGTTTGTGTAAGCCGAAGGCATCACACTGTATGCATTACTGAATCTAATTTCACTTTTGCCAATAATCAAAAAAACAAGCTAGTGGCATAATATGGCAGTATGCATCATATGCTTACCATAATCTCAAAATTTAACTCTTTGTGAAGAACTGAGCCAATTATTTCTGTCTTTTTCAGCATGAAACCTAATTTAAAGCATTTTTCTAGATGATAAAATAAATACTCCTTTACTCAGAATCTTAACAAATCCAGAATAGAATACAGAACTCAGTAACTAGATTCAGAATATTGTTCATACTCTTTGCTTGCAATCACTTCAATATAAAATGATTTTCAAGGAAGAAAAATAAACAGTAGTTCCCCCCTTTTTTGGTCCTGGTTTCTCCCAACTGGCAATAGCGTATGTGTGTTTTAGTCTGTGCTTTGCAAAACTTGATGTGAATTCAAACCAGCACAAATATTAAAAAATGCAATTTCCACTTTTGAAAGCAAAATTTAGAAGTTGTTAAATATTAGCAATTTGTTTAAGCAAGGGAGGAAAAGGAACCATTAGAAGAAATTCAGAGAAGAGCATTAAAAGGGTCACAAGGATTGACTTATGACATCAAAGGAAAAAAAACAAAAAACACAATGCTAGATCTGTTGCTGGACAAAACCATGGTAAGCCAAAGCTCTGATAGTGATACATACAGTCTGGGGAAAGCAACTTCACATTTTGGTGTAATTGAGGGAGGAAAATGACCCAGTTCTATTTGCTAACAATAAGTATCATTAGGTAAAGATATAGTAATCGAAAGGCAACTCCTCAGATTTAAGTACTATTTAAAGTATCTTTAAGCAAGTGGGTAAGTATGGCAACAACCAAAAATGCTTATTCAACTCAATTCCTACTTTCCCTTCCCAAATCTTAAAATTGGTAAAAAGCAAACAAACAAACAAACAAACAAAACAAAAACAAAAACCAGAGAAAGAGAGAGCTAGTTGGATACCGGTGTCTGAACTCCATACCCCAAGAGGGACCTCGTTTTGTATGACTGCCACAGAAACGAGCACAGAGAGGGGCAAGATAATATAAGGAACAAGGTAGGGGAGAAAAAGATGGTCGTTTTAAAAGGAACGACAAGTTTGGGTGAAACATAAGTCACTCTACAGCCAAGAGAGATTAAAAAGAGCTCAAGAGGGTCATGTTGCTTCCCATTTCCCCTTACCTGATTCTTGCTGCCACTCCATTGGTTAAGTTTTACAGGTTGCAGTAACTGGCAAGGAAGAGGTGTGCCTCTTAGCTGTTCAGAATGCAGAATCTTGAAAAGGTTAACATAGTAGCAGTATGACAGGCCATGTAAGTCATTACGTGCCTTATAACTCATTTGTAAGTAGAATGAGAACTGGAGCAAATTAAATGTAAACTCTGCCACAGGACCTCTAAAAACATGTTAGTCATATGGAAAGCAAGGTTTTGTTTTCCATCTAGAAAGGCAAACAAATATTTCCTCACAAATGTGTTACTTTCCTGAGGAGAGCAGAAATGTGAGATAAGTCCATTTGCTGCAAAGTGGTTTAAAGAAAATATATTGGCAGCAGAAGGGAGGTGGTTTAGAGAGAAGATACGTAATAGAATACATATACAAGTACTATGAGCATTGAGATTCAGGTTGGTGCTAATTAGACATTTCCTGATCAGTGAAAATCATAAGACTTTCAAAGTCATGTATTTTAAGAAATAGTAAAATTTATCAGGTAAGATAATATATTTATGACTTACCACAGTATTTTTGTGATGGTTCTGTTCTTCGTGAAGCCTTATTTTGCACTGAAATTGGCACAATTTTACACAATTAACCAAATTTTCTTTTAATAGAAACTCACACACACATAGCACATTCTTTAGTACTAAGATGCTAAAGTTGCTGAACATGCTACAGGTGATTATGGGGCAGTAGTGAAAGAGTTAACTATCCACCATTCCTCCCCCCTACCCTAGACATCCCTCTGCGCCTCTGTTATAGACTTAGGCACAGTTCCTAATGGCAAAATCTATTAGGATGCACAATATTCTCCCAAGGGAGCTGGTGGAAGTCCTGTCACTTGAGACATTTAAAACTGCACTGGATAAAGCACTAGAGAGCTGTGAGTGCATGTGTTCCAACCCTCAGGACAGAAATCATGACCTAATGGGTGATTTCTATCCCTTAATGTCTCTGATTCGCTGGGTGTTTTAATAGCTCCCTCATATTTAAGTAGATGAGCAACGGTCTATTTTTTTTTTAATGGAACTTGAGTTTGGTCTGTAAAGTGTCAAGACAGAGGTGACAAAACAAACCACAGGGGAGTGGAGGAAGCCTCGTGGAAATTTAGTTGGTTTGAAGGAGGGTTGAGCAAACACAACAGTGTATTAGGGTTTAGCAAATGCCTTGACTTTTTTTTTTTTTTTTCAAATGTTTTCAGTTCAAGGAAACCCAAAACACATTTGGCTAAACACTTTTTCCTTAATTTTCAAACCCATGTGTATTTCAAGGGAAATTTAATCCATGTGTTTCTGATTCATTTACACTTAGCTCATCAAAATGTGGTTTCATAAGACCCATTTGATGTCTAAGAAGCCTTGTGAGCTTTTTTTTACAAGCTTTTTTTCTTTGAACCAGGAAGTTACATTTTGCCAAGAGTCAATGGAACTTCAACCAGAAAAGAATCAGTTTTGTTTGGGATCTTGGAATCCTCAAAGTTGGTGGGAGCTAATGAGCCAGGAGGGGAGGAAAGGGGAAGCTGATTCGGAGAGCAGGAACCTTCCCACTTCTAATATGTTATCTGTTCAGATAACTTGAAAATCTAGTTTTCTCTCAGTTTATAGTACAAAATTCATCTTCAATTTTTGAAAATATTGTAGAAAACATGAGGATGAATTTTATTACAGGGTCCAGTGCTGTCATATGATCTGGTAATCGTCCACTAGTGAGTCTGTGGGTGATGAGTATCAGGGCAGTAATGACATATTTATCTTAGAGGCAGTTATTAAGAAGTAACTCACAAAAGTGTTTAGATTGGCCATTTTTTAATATTTAAAAAAGCTTCCTCTGGCTGGTTATTGTCGCTCTGTGCACAACACTACTGGTTCTTTAAGAAATAAGACAAATAAGACTCAGTGCATGTGCTGATTCAGGTGCACACAATCCCCTATCTCATTGCTGGTGTTGCTAAAGAGCATCTGGGGTAAGGAAACATGCATCCGGTCCATCCGTCAAGAGTCCATGAGAAAGCCAACAATGTTTGCACCTGCAGGATGAATTACATCTTTGGTGAGTGTGGGAAGCTACATAATGAGACAGCTGAGTGGCTGACACATTTCTTTTTTTCTTGCTCCTTCTGCACCTTCTTTTTGTACTACCTTCATTTTTCCCACTTCCTCTCCCTTTTCCCCACCTTTATACAATCACCACTAGATAATGGAGCAAATGTGGCACATCCATCCAAAGATGGGTTGACATGGTTTACACATTGCTTTCATTTGGTTGTTCTTTGGATGAATTCTTCCTTGAGAACAAGATAATGAAAACCATACGGTCATTGAGCACACAATCTGCCGTCACTTTGGCTGTTCCCTCACAGCCCATTTCATTTTATAAAGCCTGGTCCCTGAGTTTACGCCAGTAGAAGATCCCAAGCAGGTGGAATTCTGCCCCCTATGGGCTTGCAGAATTCAGCAAACACGGTCAATTTAGTCTTTGCCTGTCTCCCATACATCAGAGAACTTATTTGAAGGGAACATCTCTTGCTAGTCTGATATAGGTTTAGAAACTTGGCCTTCTAAGTATTCATCTAAGTTCTGTTCTGGGACCTTCACTGTAGGAACTGAAGACAAAAGAACCAAAATAGATATCAACAGAAAATTAAAAGAACATTTGAAAGTTTTTTACCTCATGCAAACCTCAAACTCTGAACCACTGCCTAAAGGAAATAAATACTGTGTTATGGTGAGTGAAGGTAAATGTGTACTTCATTTCTGAGATGAGTTTTGACAGCCTAAAACAAAATGATAAATTTTTAACTATGGCAGCAAGTTCAGACAACAGGTGTGAGGGAAAAGAATTATTCATTGATGTAAATTCCCATACCAGTGAGTGAAATGGCTAAAAGCAATAAAATTACAGATGAGGTCTTTGGAAATTAAACAAAAGAAGTTTATTTTCACTTTCTAATTTGTCACCTGCTTTTATTAGACACCAAAGAAACATTACAGAAATATTAAATTATTCTCTGAAAATACAAAGGTAAAAACTACTGCAGTTTAAGATACAAGATATTTTCTCTTAAAATTGGCTATGATACTTCTACACTCATAGAACTTATGAAAATAGCCAATCTATTATGGCTAATTTAATTTTCTTTCCCAAAGATACATAATTCAGAATAAAAACTGTAATCAATGCCCAAAACACAAATCTCATACATCTCGCTAATGCTGAGAAATAGTGTCAAGTTCTTTTTCAGTACAAATATATGCAATACTTTTAATATATTTTGTTTTTAATTCTCAGAAATCCTTATTATTAATCCAGCAGAACAACCTTTTTATAATATAGAATTATCCTTCCTAAGAGTAGAAGCAAAGTGATTAAAAACAAAATATGGAAAATGCTATAATTAAGAGATAGAAAGAAATTTAGAACAATTTTGTTCAAATTCATAATTTTAGGATTGAAAAAACAAAAATCCAGAGTGTTTAGGAGTTTGTTCAAAGTTCGAAACCTGGATTCTATAAGGTTGGATATCAGAATTCAGCTCTAAATATAAGTTCAGTGCTATTTTAACAATCAACAAAATTTATAAGAGCAATATATTCCTGAGATAGAACACATCAGAAAAGACTATAGAGATTCTTTGAATTTGGAAAGTCCTCACTAGGTAGAAATTCCAAAAAATAGAACAGATAAAAATGGAACTCAGTCATTGAGGTGGAGTTGGAAACCCTAGGGTCTCATTTATTAGCTCCTCTCACCCACTCCTTCTGAGGGCCCTCTGAATACCTTGTAAAAACTCCAAGAGTTTCTTAGGACACTGTCTTAAAACCACCAATAATATTCTCAGTTGTGGTGAGTAGACTCAAAAGTGACCCCAATGACCCTAGAAAATGCCACAGACTGGGTGGCTGAAACAACAGACATTTATTTTCTCGTAATTCTGGAGGTTAGAAGTTTGAGATCAAGGTGTCAGCAGAGTTGGCTTCTGAGGCCTCTCTCCTTGGCTTGTTGATGGCCATCTTCTCTCTGTGTCTTCACATGGTCTTCCTTCTGCACTTGTCTGTCTCTTAATTTCTTCTTCTAAGAGCACCCATCTGTTGTATTAGGGCCTGCCCTAATGACCCCATTTTAACTTAATTATCTGTTTAAAGACTTTATGTCTGAGTTTGATTAAGTTAATATAACAAAATACCTTAGACTGGGTAATTTATAAACATCAGAAACTTATTGCTCATAATTCTAGAAACTGGGAAGTTCAAAATGAAGGCACCAGCAGAGTCAGTGTCTGGTGAGGGCTCACTCTGCTTCAAAGTTGATGCCTTCTCATGTGTCCTTACAAGGTGAAAGGATGAGGCATCTCTCTGGGGTCTCTTTTATCAGGACAGCAGTCTCATTCACAAGAGCAGAGCCCTCGTGACCTAATCATCTCCCAAAGGTCCCACCCCCTAATATCATCACCTTGGTGAGTAGGTTTCAATATACGAATGTTGTGGGTATACAACCATCAGACGAAAGTACCTTATCTCCAAATACAGTCACATTCTGAGGTACAGTGGGTTAGGGCTTTGACATATAAATTTGTGGGTTGTGGGGAAGAGGGCATTAATCAGCTCCTAACACTCACCTTTCTATATTATCCCTTTGTATCATACCCTCCCCTTGGGTGGGAAATTTGACTTGATTCTAATCTATAAAATATAGCAAAGGTGATAGGAGTCACTTCATCACTTCATGATTATGTCCATGATAAAATAACCTGTCTTGTTCTAGAGATTTTCTGTCTCTCTTATTGACTGAAAAAGTGAAGCGGCCATGCTAGGAGGCCCAGATGGTAAGGAGCTGAGGGAGGCCTCCAGGAAATGACCAGCAAGAAGCCAGCTCCCTCAGCCTTGTAGGTACGAGAAAATGAATTCTGCCAGCAATCTGAGTGAACTCGGAAGCTGATTCTTCTTCTGTCAAGCCTCCAGATGAGAATCCCAGTTATAGCCAACACCTTGATTGTAGTCCTTAGCAGAGGACTCTACCACGCTGTGCCCGGACTCCTGACCTGCAGAAATAGTGAGGTAATACATATGTATTGTTTTAGGACACTAGGGTTGTGATAATTTGTTACATAGTATGGAAAACTAATACTTAAACTCTGATAGTGGTTTCGGAACCAGGCTGTGGGTGCAGGCAGGGGAAATTTTGGGAAACACAATAGAAAATGCCTCGATAGGGCTGGGCGCGGTGGCTCACGCCTGTAATCCCAGCAATTTAGGAGGCGGAGGTGGGCGGATTTCCTGAGCTCAGGAATTCGAGACCAGCCTGACCAACACGGTGAAACCCCCTCTCTACTAAAATACAAAAAATTAGCTGGGCATGGTTGTGTGCACCTGTAATCCCAGCTACTCGGGAGGCTGTGGCAGGAGGATTGCTTGAACCCTGGAGGCGGAGGTTGCAGTGAGCCGAGATTGCACCACTGCACTCCAGCCTGGGAGAAAGAGCAAGACTCTGTCTCAAAAAAATTTAAAAAAATAATAATAAATAAAAATAAAAGTCCTAGTCCTGAACAGATTATTAACAGAAACCTGGATATTAAGGACACTGTCAATGAGAGCTGAAAAATAAAGTGATGAGCATTTTATTGACAATTGAAGGAAGAAGGATCTTTGTCATAGAGTGGCAGAAAAATTAGCAAAATTGTCTCCTACGGTTACACGGAAAGCAGAACTTTTTAGTGATGCATGTGGTCATATAGCTGATTTCCAAGCTAAGTGTTGAAGGTGCTGCCTTGTTTATTCTTGCTGATTATAGTAAAATGTGAGAGAAGAGAGATAAATTGAGGACAGAACTACTAAAAAAAGGAACCAGGACTTGATGATTTTGAAAATTCTCAGTCTCTCCAGATGGCAAAAAAAAAAAAAAAAAAAAAAAAATTAAAATTAAGGGATTCGCTGTCAAGAAAGCTTGCTCTGGAGAGAAAGCAGAGGATGTGACTCTACAGTCTTTTACTAAAGCCTCAGAAAGATTAAAAGGTTAGGGTATTCAATAACGCAAAGGCCTCTTTCAAGAGATTAAGGCTGTGCCTCACAGATTCTCCCAGTCAAACCGTAAAGGTTCCACTGAGTAAATGGTGGTGTGCTTTAGTGATTTTAGCAGGATGCCAAGGAAGAGAAGGGATTTACTCAAAAAGATCTGTGGGCCTGGCTTTTGTCTAATGGAGTGAACCCCTTTAAAATCCACAGGAGACCCACAAAGTACTTGAGATAATTGTTTCAATGAAGGTGCTACCAGCTTGGACTAAAAAGGACAGAGTACATGTGAAAGGAGGCTGTCAAACTCCCAAAATTCTACTGGCAGGAAATACTGATAAAACTACTCAGCTGCTACCTTTTATGAAAAAAGAAGGGTGACTCAGAAAGCAGAACCAAGAACCAAGAAGGAGGAGCCTAGAGCCGCACCGAATTGTCCTTAGGTCTCGAAACCTCTTCCAGAAATCAAACCTTTGCCTGGCTGGATATCACAGCTGCCATGCAGCAGTGACTTCCTTTTATCTTTCATTTCCCCCCTTTTTGAACTGGACTGTCTATAGATGTTATTTTTGGTCTGTCCCACGAATTTATATTGAGTTTGTTGAAGGCAGATAACTTGTGTCTTTAGTTTCACAAGATCACAGATGGAGAGGAATCGTGCCTCAGGAGCTAGCTATACTTAACAGATTATCGCCAGAAACCTCATTTTTACCTAGACCTGATTTAAATGATGAGATTTTGAATGTTGAGCTGGTTCTATAATGGGATGAGACTCAGGAAATTTGGGAGGGGGTGAATTTAGTTTGCATGTGGGAGAGACATTAATCGTTGGTGGCTAGAGGGTAGACTGCAGTAGAGGGAAGCCAAAATGGCCCTGAAGGTCTTCACTTCCATGCCTCTGTATAATCCCTTCCCTTAGAGTGTGGGTAGGGCTGGTAATTTGCTTCTAATTAATAGAATATATACAAGGTGATAGAACATCACTCCCAAGATAATGTTACATTATATAAGAACTGTCCTGCTGGAAATCTCTCTATGATGCTGATTTTGCATAAGCACCCTGCCATGAGTCTCAGAGTCACATGAAAATGAATTCTTTCAATATCTTCAATCAAGTTCTAAGTGGGCCTGTCCTCAGGCAAGCCTCTAGATTACAAATACGTGTTTGTTTGTTAATCTGTTTTTGTGTCCTCTCACCTGTACATGGACATGTTGTTTTCAAGGTCAGGAGTTTGTAAGCTTCTGAAATTAGAGATTATGACAGTCATCTCTACTGTCTCCTGACACGTCATGGGGTAGGACTGCTACTCAGATGTATGAGTAAATGAAAGTCATGGTTAACTTGTTCAATAACCCAAATCTTTCTTCTCTACTAAAGCAAGTTAGTTTATTCTTTACACTGGCTCTTTTCATGCTTATAAGATGGGTGCCCTAGATCCAGGTATAAAATAAAGATAAAATGATGTAGAGCAGAAAATGAGAAGCTATTTCTTCTTACTGTTTCTTTTTATCAGTAAGGAAACATTTCCTAGAGTCCCCTAAGATAATCCTTTCCTATATCTCATTGGCCAGTCCTGGGTCACATGCCCACCATAAAATTATTCCCCGGCAAGCAGACTGATAAAACAGTCACAAGCTGCTAAGACCAACTATGATTCTCCTGAGTTGCTGGGGAAGAAGTGAACACACGTTAATAAAATTTAGATCCAACAACATGAGAAAAAGGAGAATTTGCTGTTGCTTGGACAAACAATAATATCCTCTTCAAGAACATAGCACAATTTTACAAATAATTGTATTATAAAATCGCTGAAAAATCCATAAATATTTATTGAGCACCTCCTGTGGGCAGTATTCTGGGAGCTAGGGGTACAATAGTGAAAAATAGAGTTTCTTTTTCCTACTTCAAATAAGTAATGTCACATGCTGATAGTATAAAAGATAAAATTTATAATGGTAAAGAGTGACTTGGTGAGGGTGTGGCAGGGCTGTTTTATGTACCCTGGCCACGTGTACATCCATGGAAGAATTGTAGGAGACACAACTGACCTGAATTCACACTTAACTTAAAAAAAAAACAAAAAACAAAAAACAAAAGGGGGGGATACCTCATCGTGCCCCTGTGGCCAATCCCTTGTTACACTAGTTCTGAATCTCTCTTTCTTTCCCCATATCTCTAGTCTTTGTTTTTCACTATTGGCCACTTTGCATAAGCACTTAAACATAACAAAGTTCTCTCTCAAAGTTTCATTATTTTGAAAATGAATAAATAACAGTGCCACCTTATAAAGCTCCATTGTCTGTGCACTGCACAACTCCAGAGACAGCCAGACACAAACTATGTTGTAAGTAGTTATAGCGTGGTGTCCCTGAACACTTGCCTCCATCAACCTCAGATCCCTGTTCTAGCTACAGCCTTATCTCTCTGTTCTCCCCGTCACTGCAAAAACTCTTTAAAATATATTTTTTTTTGCCCTGGTTGCCTTTTCATTTTCTTCTATTTACTTCTAAAGTCACTGCAATTGGACTCCCACTCTACCAGGCCTGCAACGTCAACAATGACATCTTTTTACTAAACCAAAGCCTCTTTTTAGTTGACATTTGTTTGACATTTGGACAGCCTTGCATTCTCTTTCCTGAAATATTCTCTTTCCTTTTCACATTCTCCTAAGTTCGTCAACCTCTCTGACTCTTCCTTCTCAGTCTTTATGGGGATTCTTACAATTCTGTGCCGCTCTATATTCTGCGTTAGGCTACCTTCTCTTCTCACTCATAAGATGCCGAGAGATCAATAGAGACTTGGACAACCAAACTCCTGTTGGCCATTTTCTGTTGAAATAAAGTTATGGGCACCTTTTGGATATTTTGATGCATCTAAACCATGTATAGTTATAATCTAATTTTAGACTTTGATGTTATATTTTTGAAATGAGATAGATATAGCTCTATGTACCAATTAAGGAATATGTCACCTAAAATACTCTGATATGGTATCTACTTGATACATATTAAATGTTCAATAAGTAATTGTTGAATAGATTAATGAGTATAAATTTTAAAGGAAGAGTAAATATAATATTATGGTAAGAAATTCTAAAAGATAGGTATATAAAATAAAGTATCTATGAATTGTGACTGAATGATTTATATTCCACTCAGAAATATGTATTTAAGTTTGGAAGACTAAAACTTTTTATCCAATATGATACAGATTATTTATCTGTTCAGACTTGAGGTCAAAGGCCAAATGCTTTTTGCATTTTGTGGCATGTCCATAGTCACAGTCATAAGAAGGAAAATGTAAAAGCAAATAAAGTAGGGGGATTTGATTATCTGGGCATATGAATATAACATTCTAAGTCGATATAAGACACAAATTACTTAAGGATAAATGTAGATTATTTAGTTTATGATTTTTGCGTGAGAATAACTCAAATTTACCAAAATATCAAAAAAATATGAAACTGAAGAAATTACATTCTTATATTGTTTTAGTATAAAGAAGAAGAAAAATGATTCAGACTTCTAAACTTCCAGCCCAGCTTCCCAAGGGTCAGTTAGACATTTTTATTAAAAGGAAAAAAACATACAATATAATAAATCCATTATTCTTTCATTTTGCAAAATGTCAAACTCCATGTGATCCTTTTCATTTCTCTGGGTGTTCTAAAAAGATCGTATTTAGAGATGGAGCTAATACACAGCATGGCAAGTATAGATCAGAATATGCATAAAAGGCATCACAACTTGCACACTCACACCACACACACACTCACACTCACACAGAGGATCAAAAACCCTTTAATCTGACAGATATAATAAAGCAAAAGTTCTCTGTTGAATTTCCCCTAACATCTATTTATGACCCACTTTTGTCTCATGAAAATGATTTTTGTGTCTAAAGAATAGGGACATCATGATGCATCTATGCTACTCTTTCACCTCCTGGAGCTGAGTAAAGGTCATGAACAGTGCACTACTTATTTCCTGAGTAGCCAAATTGGTATTGCTTTCTCAAGTTGTTTATGGGAATAAGACAACATGATGGCAAGATTGGATAATTTCATATGAAACATGTAGTTTCCTTTCTCTCCCTCTCTGTCTGCCCAGTTCTGAAAGTCACTTATTTATGTTCACCCTAACATTTAAGAATTTGAACAATTATTAGATGCAGGAAGTAGACTGATCAAATATATGTGTTTAAAAGCAAATAAACTTTATTCCACCTCTGTAGAAGATAGAACTAATGACTTAAATGTGCAAAAGCCGTTTTTTCTTCTTTGCTTATCAGAAACCAGATGGACTTCCTGTTCCATCATTCTTTAAGTCTACCTAGAGTGGTCTTAAGGTGAAATGCCTACATGTTAAACCATAATCAATCATTGTACACACACAAATTACTTTCTGTCCTCCCCCTTCCTTGTCATCATGGTCCAAAGCAGGTTTTTGAGAGGGAGTACATTCATCTGAGCTGTTAGCTGCTTCGCGCCACTGCATCCTTGTGTATGATCTGCCTGGTCCCAGACCCCTGGAGAAAATTTGTGCGTGCATACTGTATGTGAACTTTAGATAAATAAATAAACACGCGAAACAGCTTCCAGATAATTGAAAGCGAATGAAGGAGGGAGCAAAAAGAAAACAATTTCTCTGGGGATAAGCAGCTAAGGTGGCAGGTATGATTAAAATCCATATGATTTATGGGTAGGTGGATTACTAACATGACAACCCTGTTAGTGTTTGTTTGTTTGGGAGCATTTGACAATAAAGTTTTCTTGTTGTTGTTGTGCTTGCTGTGGGTTTTGCTCCGGACTTAGCCACTCAGGAATTCCTAGTGCCTGACTGAGCAGTAATTTAGCAAGCTCTCTTGTGCTCTTTTCCTGTCAGCATTAACATGTCAATTCATTTTAATAGTCTGGGCATGCTCAGTGGGCATGCATTTTCTCAGTAGGTATCCCATGAGCCCACCCCGTGGTGCAGAAATGTGTTATATCTTGTTTCAGACCTCGGAGACTTCAGCAGGTTTATTTTCATTATGGCCAAGTGTATTTGTTCAAACAAAGCCAAAATAATATATAAAATCAAGACCCTAACAAATGAAATAGGTTATGTACATTTGATTGGTAATTTAAACTCTTTCAAAGATTACTTTGTACAATATTTCGTTACACAAAATTATTACCATAGCGGAGCTTAAAAAACTGTGTGCTGTTACTGCCTCTAGTTTTTGGAAGTTAAATGATATTCTGTCACAATGGGAGTTTTCTGTAATCATGATTAATACTTGAAGTGGCTTTTATATTAAAGGAGAATTTGCTCACCATCTTTCTCATTAAAGTATTTTCAAATGGATTTTTATCTAATGTTCTATCCATAAGTAAATGAACAAATAAGTAAATAAGTACATAAAGAAATAAACACTCAAATCAAACTACCAATTAGGAGTGTTGGTGGTTCATAAACCTGTCTCTCAATTGTCACACTAGGTCTCAATTTACATCTAAAATTTAGATATGTTAGCTAATACCTTGTCAGACAGAAAGGAAGTAAAAGAAGAAAAGAAAGAAGGAACCTAAATTTCACAACCAAAACAAAATTTGGCTTAAGATTGCAGAAGGGTTGACAATTTATACTACGTATACAAATTACTGCTTTAGAAAAGTAAGTTTTTGAGGGTGTACTTTAAAGCAGCTTATAAAGTATGTTATATTGTTGACACATTTTGGATCTCAGAATTTCTAAAATGGCTGAGTAGTTCTGTAACATCACAAGTAAAGGTAAAAGTTTAGAGAAAGGTATCAGAGTTGTGAATTACATCAGCTTTTCCTTTGACTGCTTCATTTTCTTTTTTCCTTTTAATCTATTTTTTTTAAAAAAACCTTGAGTGACAAGCTTTGTCTATTTGATTATGTTGACTGTGTATAGGCTCATAAAATTTTTCTGCAGTACACAGTTGGTGGAAATGATCAGACATTTATGATTCATTATATGATAGACCACAATTCTGGTTAAAATTTAGCATTTGATGGAATGATATCTTGTACCTCAGGTATACCCCTGCATCCCACTAAACATTCTATAGAATAATTTTAAAAGGATTTTTTTCTAAATTATTTCATACATAGAACATTTTATAAATTCTTGGCACAAACTGTTAGAATACGCTACAGTGTCATAGTTTTTGTTTTACCTCCTTTTAGCTTTAACCATGGATATTTATTAGTTATCTATTGGTAAGAGTCCTCTCTTAATGCTTTAAATCATCAATGATTGGAAATATATACCTGAGATATGTAAGCAGTAGGAACTTAATCCTAAATAATTGTGATAATATTTTAACTAATATCACTCATAGTCAGAAAGTTACAATAACAGTGCTTTTTAAGGTCTAAAAATATTCACTGACCTCAGGAAGTAGCTTCTGGTGAGTGCTTATTCAGGTCAGGGAAAATGTTTTCCATACTCTGTATCTAAAGGGTAAAGTGGAAAGATAGAGGATAATAGGAAGGGATATAGAAGAGATTAGATGGGTGTGAAGGCAGAGGTCAGAAAAGATGGAGTGGCTCCCTTTCCTGAAAAGATATATCCTGGGGGTTTTCTCTCACTTTGCCCAGTTCAACAACCTCTAGAGCTTTCCAGCCTCTCCTCATCTGACTCTGCACAGGAGCATATCTCCGGGCGTGCACCTCTCTGTATGCCTGCACATTCACCTTAACGGGAGTAGAGAACAGAGAAATGAAGGGGAAAAGTCTTGTCTTTTGAATCTCAAATGACACTACCCTTGAGATTCTTCTGCAGTTTGCACACTGGGAAAAATTGAGTAGCCTTTATTATTTTTGCCAACATGAAAAATAATACTTTTGTCCTAAAATAGTGAATATATCTTAATTCATGAAAACTTTGCTCATGTAAAATACAGCAGAGAAAAAGCCCTTCATCTATAAAGTGCTTTCAGATCTTCAGTGAGAAGTACTCTATTTTTATGATCTAGTCTCCTTACACATTTGTTAATATTATTACGGGAAAAATAATTATCATTTTCATAAAACAAATTATAGAATATATTTTGTCATCTTCCCTTTGTGTTCAATATACGATAAATTACCTGCCAGCAATATTTTTTTCTGGCTTGAGTTTCTACTCAGATATAACACTTTCAATGTTTTCTTAAATGATATTTTTGCATAGTAAGATTTACATAATCTGTGGTTAATAATGTTTATTACTAGAACGCCAAATCTCTCTCTCGTCTCTCTGACATACACATAGACTCACACACACAATATACTCACAAACACACACACGGACACATACACACTCTCTCCCTTCAGGGCTCATTCCTGTCTAATAAGGATTATTTTTAGGGCATTCTAATGTAATGTTTCAAATTTTTATTCTAGATTCCTTGTTCTTCTCTTGCAGGTAAGGCAGAGTTCCAAGAATCATTATGGAAGTCTTCTTTACTTAAATATTAAAACAATAGAAAAATAATTCGATGTGAAATATTCAGTACAATTTCATGGAGTTCTGAATGAATCCTTCTAACATTCACACTGTTTACGTGAGTTGTGTGTGACTAGAATACTGGAAGCTATAGAGAATATCATATTTTAATCAATTTTTGGAATTATTTTGAATAGCATTTTAACTTTAGAACTAATAAAAATTCAGTCCATAAATGTTCAATAGCCAAAATATACTACCTAATCATTTGCTTTTTATGGAGGTAGGGATGGGAATGGTAAAATTATTATTTCCTTTAAATATCTTTGTCAATTTCTTTTAATCTTTGGATTTATGGCTAGCTTTTTACAGTGAATCTACTTTTCAAAGAATTACTTATTCCTGAAAAACTTTATAAAGGCATCCAACATGATTCATTTTCATAGTATTTATACCAAACGTGTAAATCAAGTACTAATGATAGTAGCATCTTTGTAGTTCTTTTTAAATATGGATGAAAGATGAGTTTTCTTTCAAGGTACAAAACGTCATTATGGGCTCAGGTGGTTAAAATCAACATGAAAAATACATGCTGCATTTTCTTCCCTTAAATGCGATAATGTAATCAGATTTCAAGTCATCCTACCTACCTCACTTACAGCTTTATGGAGATTAATTAGTTTTTAGATCCCCGTCACATGATCTTTTCTGACTGTCATTTAGTTGGCTGAGTAGACCTGTAAGCTGTCTCCGGCCCCAAAGGAGAGATTAAATTTTAGTATTGTTTGTCTTCATTCTTTGATTTAAAGGTGGATTTTTAAAGTTGTAGTTTAATTGTATTTTGTTTTAATCAGAAATATATTGTAAACTTATGTGTTAGGAAGGTAAATATTTAAATAAATAGGTAAAATCAGGTGTTTCACCTGGTTTGCTATAAAGACTGTTACTATACTGACACCTACAAGCTAATTTTTAAAATTATTTATGGTATAGATGCTACATGCATTAAAATGAGTTTCCTACAATAAAGCTTTAGTGCAGTGGAGTTTACACAGGTGCCCCAAGTTAAGATCACTGGTAATTGTTGGTTCTAGGACAAGTTTTTAAGATCAAAATGAATGTGGAATTTAAAAAAATCTGGAAATTTACTAACAAATAAAAAAGGGTATAATTTGTTTCAGTGGCATGATTTCTGTTAAAAAAACATAAAAACACAGAAACAAAAGACAATAAAAAACAATTATGAAATTGCTGATTCTTAATAGCATATTTTCTATAGTAACTGTTACCATTTATTTCTCTGACTGAGCTAAGGATTAAAACTGAAAAACCACAGCGTTAGTGTTTATGTTAATCTATTTGGCTATAGATTCTCAATCGGGAGAAAAACAAAAGAAGAAAACATTGATAAACTACTTCAATCTGCTTTACAATATGTGATTAAAGAAAGAAAAGAAACCTTGTCTGCTACAGTTGTTCAAACATTGATATTTCTAGCTGGGGTCCTAATTAAGGTGTAATGAGAGATTTGAAGTACACTAAATTCCCTTCATTCACGTCACTAAACCAGTGAACCTCAACTACATGTAGAATTTCAGGGAGACATAGCACCCGGTGAATTAGTTATCATATAACTCCTGAGCAGTTGGTTCAGAGCTGGAGCCACTGGGGCGTAGATCCATGGTGAACGTGCGACTGCCTGGCTGCTATTTGACTGCAGATTTCCGTTCATGGATACTTAACAATAAACAGTCACTCCACTTAGGAGAGAACTTGATTCCACAAACACGTGGAATTTCCTGGCTCTTGAATGAAGACACCACAGGATTTTCACTGCTCAGGTGTTACTGGATGCAGTGCTGATTCAGGAAGCGAAATAGATTATCTGTTTTCCTTGCCTGTGTAGTTGGATCACTGCCCTTGGCAGTAACCCCAGACTCCTGCAAATGATGAAGACATCCCTCTATGCCTATGTAGAAAATAGGGCCAACATAGATGCCATTAGAGAGATTCAACCGAGCTTATGCTGGGAAAATTGTGGCATCCATACCTTGCATAAGGAGGGAGTGTTGAGAACACCAGAATAGGTTGCAGCCCATTCCCTTGAATGGGAATCACTGGGTTGTTCAAAATCTCACTGATACAGTATTCTCTGGCTCTTTTTCCTTCCAACACACTGTTCATCGACTGGTGCTTCCTGGCTGACTTTGGCAATGAGAAAGTAATCACTTGACTCTCTGCCTACCTTCAAAGGTTCTTTATTAATTAGTACAGAGATAAATTATATGAAAGAATTCAATACTCATCCTTGAGCATTTGTATACATCATAGATTTGGTAAGCTTTATATTCATTTTCTTTATAATGACCTTTGGAGAATAAACTCCATTTCAAATTCTCAATTTGTAACGAACAAAATCCCAAGGCATGAGATGAGTTACAGGATAACCAAAATCTTCTGTAGGGATCCCATCAGTCTCTCGGTTGCTCTTAGGAAATGCGTCACTTATGTTTGGGGTTCATTGCCAGAAAGCAGCAGTTCCATACCCCATGGCATTCTTTTAGTCTTGTGCAGAGATTTTGTGCATACCATTATGCTATGTTTAGTTAAGAATAATGGAAAAAATTTTCTCCCATTCCAAGGTAAATAATACACTTCTAATTGGTTTTACAACTTTAGAGTTATAACTGCATAATTAGGTTCTTTATTGGCACTTGGGAGTTGCCCCTCTTTACGTCCACAAAACAAGCCAATTCCAGGGCTGGGTGGGGGTAGACAGTAAGCACCCTCCCCTCATACACAGAAATTATCATAAATAAACAAATGCCTGAATATATCCATTTCTCTCACCAGTAGGCAGCATTCCAAGCCAGGCATGTTGATCCTGGGTTTCTGTTCCATTGATAAAAGGGAATATGCCATTTTTGTTCCAGCCCAGAGCTGTCCAATGTGCCCTTGTAAGGCAGGTTTCCATGTTGAGTGAATAAGGATCATTGTTTCCTTTATAATGAGCCTCCCCCTCCTTTGGCTCTCAGTGAAAGGCTGCCACCACACTGGCTAAGAAATAGTTCTGTTTAACCGCCAAGTGTCTGCTGAACACAGTGTGGTAATGGGAATGATTTTCTTATCCATCATTACATGACTGGCACGTGAATAATTTTGCCCACCAGGTCATCATGTCACATCAGCCATGGCAACTTGGCTCAATCAAATGTAAAAACTATATTACTCCCACAAAATGATCATTTTCATAAGGAAAGTGAAGAACATTCTTTATTTCTACTCCTCTCCCTTTCTATATTTTGAAGATACTAATTTCAAAGATACCCTGGTTAAGAAAAGCCAACAAAGTACAGTGACTAAATTCATATTATAATTTGGAATACATATGTTTTCAAGTGGTACA
Source organism: Macaca nemestrina (assembly GCF_043159975.1). Classification (NCBI taxonomy): domain Eukaryota; kingdom Metazoa; phylum Chordata; class Mammalia; order Primates; family Cercopithecidae; genus Macaca; species Macaca nemestrina. Next base: position 43,054,749 of record NC_092135.1, read on the forward strand.
TCTGTTTTGTACCTGTTTCTGGCTAGCATAGCCAAACTAAGGATTCGGACATTAATAATAGATCCAGTTCACAATATTTATTGCTGCAAATCCAATCTATATTAGCATGTCAGCCCTGTATCAAAGCAGAAGACAGCAGTATTTATGATTATTAGTACAATATTGAATCATCCTGAACCAATTACTGATCCAATTACTGTGTCATTATTATCTTCTGAATAGGGCTTGATTTGTCTGTGATAAATATGATGCAATTAAACCACCTTTTTACATAATAAAACACTGCAGGTGTTTATTCTTAAGAGTTCACAGATACTAACAACCAATAGATTTAATTAAAAAAATCCTTGATAGAGTGTGAATTTCATTAAATTCTTCTAACTTTAATATATATTTAAAGTGTATCTTATTGAGTGATACAATTATATAATCTCTTGTCCAGCTATTGTTTAGAAACTATACTAACTGTCAGACCAAACAAAAATTAACAGGGTTGTTTAATATTCTGATTTAAAATGCCATTTGTTCAAAGCATACAAACATTAACTGAATTACAAAAAAATAAGTTTCTGAAAGTAGATACATTACAAAAAGACTGATAATTACAGAAATTATATGTATACAATTTTAAAATGTTTTTGTCACTACATATTTTAAGAACCCATATTATTTGAATAATCCATGCTTCAAACAATCTGAGCCTTAATAACTCTAAAAATTATCATAAAAACAAAAATAATGGAGAGCAATGTTTCGTTAGTATTGTTTTTAACTTTAAAGATAACCCAAGAAATTGCTTTAGTTCTTGATATATGTCTTCTCTTTACCTCCTCCACCCCCAAATTTAAAATCAACATTATAATTAAAGGACTGGAAATGAATGATAAATATCAGTATTATACTTTTTTATTTTACAAAAAATGTCTTGAATATTGTAATAATCAATCTGTTTGATTATTATATTTTAAAGCACCAAAATTCAAGTTAAATTGGAGATTTTTTAAAGAGATAAACAACATTGACTAGTCAACTTTCTGAGACATTAACATAAATACAAAGAAATTTCATGATTTTATAAAAATGTTTTATTAACAATAGTAGATTCCTAAACAAACTGACCTTGAAAGTTTCAATTTACTCTCACATGGGACTATTATAAAATTTCTATTCTGAAATTTTATTGACATCTTTTAGGGAAAATAAATTTGATATAAATCTTAATCTACCATTCAGGCTAGTATTTGTTTAACTAATTGCACTCAGCATTGAAACAGTGGTTGGACACCAACACCTTTCATAATGCTTTTTGTAGGTGTGGTTATATGACACCTATCAGCATTCACTGACAATTATTGCAGTCGGCCAAGGATTTCAAAGTGATTGATAACACATAGCATTTATTACACACCCTGCTGTTGGCCTGTCCAGGTAATTAAGGAAAGTTTGTTTTGCTTTAAGGGTGTAACTGTAAATACAAATTACAGTTTTTATCTGTTTTCATTCTGTCTCTCTCTTATTTTTCTTTCTTTCCCTCTCTTATTCTCTCTCTTTCTTCCTCCTTTCTCTCTCTCTCCCTTTTCAATGAGTTCTGAATAGGAAGGACTTTTTTTTTGAAACAGAGTTTCACTCTTGTGGCTCAGACTGGAGTACAATGGCATGATCTCAGCTTACCAGAACCTCTGCCTCCCGGGTTCAAGCGATTCTCCTGCCTCAGCCTCTCCAGTAGTTGGGATTACAGGCATGCACCACCACGCCTGGCTAATTTTTTATATTTTTAGTAGAGACAGGGTTTCTCCATTTTGGTCAGGCTGGTCTCGAACTCCCAACCTCAGATGATCCGCCTGCCTTGGCCTCTCAAAATGCTGAGATACAGGCGTGAGCCACCGTGCCTTGCCTGGCTTTCCATTTTTATTGCCAGAATTTCAATAATTATAGATATGTTCTTGTAGAAATCAATTGATAATTCTGAACACCTACCAATGTGCAATTTTCTTCATATTTTTAAAGGCAAGAATAAACTCAAATCCATTCCAAGTAGATTAACGAAAATGTACTCTGTTTTTTCATCCATGTTGTATACAGCAGGGTTGAGCGTAAGAGGCTGTTGTGCTTCACATAAAGGAGTAGTAAAGATGAAAATGAACATTTTCATTGGTGCAGACTAAAATTTACTCTCTTAACCACAGAAATTCAATATAAATTCAGAGTTTGTAAAAAATTGAAAATGGGTACTAGATTCCAGACAATACTTAATTTAAACTAAGTGTTAAAATAAAAGCAATAACACTGAGAATAAATTAATAAACTGCAATTAATTATATTTACAATAAGTGGTTTGGGTTTGAAACACCTACTCTCTACACCGATAAAATAAAACCTGCATCCTGCAGCAGCTAAAGTAAGTTAAATGAAGATGCTTTTAACAAGGTTATTACTTAAGCAATGACAGGTTTACAGATTTTAGCACCACTGCGTTTTCACAGGAGCTACAGCAAGTGCTAAAATAACACACACCTTCAGGTTCATTAAATTCACCAGTGTGATGGAATAACTGATATTTTGCTATATTACTCTAGTCCTTCAAAGAACCATCTATAAATAAGATACACTAATAACAACTGTTTGTGCTGGTAAAACAATGAAATAATTCTTCTGAACTTTATCTGCAAGGGAAAAATTGTGTTTAAGCACAACCACTCACATAGTTAGATTTTGTAATTTGGATTTCTTTGGTGTCACATATTTATTTATTTACTTAAAATAGGTGCATTCTATAAAGGGTTTTGCCATGAGGCTGCACTCAGAAGGAAACTTGTAAAAAGGTGGTGTATATTAAAAGGAAATACACTGAATCTCACCCCCAAATATTTACTTTATTGTCTGATGTTTACTAGGATATTTATGGAGGCTGTTTTATTTAAAGAACATATAAAATTCTAATAACTGACAGAAACAGCAGCATCTCTGATAAATCCTTTACTGTAGTCTGCTGTGAGATGAGCCAAAAGCATAAATAGTGGGTTTCTAATAAATCAATGGAGTCTGGCCTTTGGAGACCTGGAAGACATATGGACAGTAATAGAGTATCTCAGGTTGTCTCATGAGTGATTCCATCTGGATGAAGTCTTGGTGTTATTCACAGCCTACTTCTCCCCTAAAACACCTTCAATCTTATCCACAGCCTCCATCTCAAATGTCAGACCACCTGGGATATGCAGCTGTCAGGCTGAAAGGGGAGCTGCCTGGGACTGGCCCCAGCCTGCTCATCAAGGAGACGCTGTCACTAGCCAGCAGGCAATGCTAGGTGCACAGGGGTGACAGCACTACCAAAAGCCAGGATATGCGCCAGGCTCTGGATCTGAGATTTTAAGGAAAATACGAAGAATTTAGCTGGAACTATGAATATCTCCACAATAGACCTGCCTCTGATGTGATATTCTCCTTCAAGATATTTACATTTTTCTTCTCGATATTCATGCACACATCTACATATTTTGATTATTAATAAGTAAAATATGTACAACATTCCTTACACAAGAATATTTCTATATACTTCATAGCATTCTCATGTTTTTTGATATACGTTCTCTTACATTGGTGTTTCTATTTTCTATTATTAAACAAATTTAGCTTGATCAGTACAAGCCCTCTGAGAGAAACATTTCTTTGTTATAACTGAGCTTGTTGGTTTCTTTTCTCTTCTCCTCTGCCTCCTGACCTCCTTCCAAGGGTGCTGATGTTTGGGGCACACACTGAAGATAGCACCCTCTTATAAACAGATAGTAGCACTCTATTATAGATAGTCATTTAAGTCTGAGAGATGAATAATAAGAATCAAATACTTTTCATATTTACTGTTCTCGTCTTTTCTTTATTTTTTAAAATTATTATTATTATTATTATTATTTACAGAGTCTCACTCTGTCACCCAGGCTGGAATGCAGTGGTGTCATCTTGGCTCACTGCAGTCTCCGCCTCCCGGGTTCCAGTGATTCTCCTGCCTCAGCCTCCTGGGTAGCTTAGATTACAGATGCCCACCACCACGCCTGGCTAATTTTTGTATTTTTAGTAGAGGCAGGGTTTCACCATGTTGGCCAGGCTGCTCTACAACTCCTGACCTCAGGTCATCTGCCTGCCTTGGCCCCCCAAAGTGCCAGAATTACAGGCATGAGCCACTGCACCTGATCTCTCTTCTTCCTTTTTATAAACCCCCATTAAAAATTAACAGACCCAAAATTTGGGATTGAATTATATTTCTGTAATTTGAATTATTTTCTAGAAATACAGAGGGTCTTGACTGGCGTGGTGGCTCATGCCTGTAATCCCAGCACTTTGGGAGGCCAAGGTAGGCTGATCACGAGGTCAGGAGATCGAGACCATCCTGGCTAACATGGTGAAACCCCGTCTCTACCAAAAATACAAAAAAATTAGCTGGGCATGGTGGCGGGTGCCTGTAGTCCTGGCTACTTGGGCAAGACTCTGTCTCAAAAAAGAAAAAGAAAAAGAAAAAATAAATACAGAGGGTCTCTTAACCCCACTGAAAATAGTCCCGGTTAATCAGAATTTGATTGTAATTGCTAATCACAATCACAAAGGATGGGTTCTCCAAGAGGGCAGATGCCATATCTACCTTAGTCTCATATATTTATAGTTTTAGCAGTGGTTTTTGGCACTCCAAAATATTTGTCAAATGAATGAGTGAATTCGTATTTCTCCATCTTCCTATGCAGCAGAAGTTGTTTTCAAGGTTAATCAAAATTCAATGTGATATTTTTTCTTAAAATTTTTTCCCTAAATTTCTTGCCCATGTACACTTGTTACCATGTTCATATTCCACATTTAGTTTCTTGTCCATTATAATGCTGTGTGCTTAGTTCATGCTTTTTGCTTCTCTTTTCTAAGATTTAAATTCCTAGGCCTGAAATCCACTATATCTGACTTTAAGATAGTGTCTAATAGGTAAATAAGTCATTTGTTGGTTCGTTGTCTATTTTTATGATAAATGAAGTATAATTTTTTTCAGGGAGGCAACATGGCATAGTGGTTAAAAGCATGGAGTCGGATGGAAAGAGTATCAGAAGCAGTCCTGCAAGGTACGGCCAGCGTGGTACTGGGCAGCACTGCAGGGTATACTCAGGTTCTTCCCCACAAGGCCATGATAGGACCTGGGTTAGGGGGCAGAATTCATGGGGATAAGTGTATGAGCACGTAGAGCCTGTCACGTCAGGCAGTGCTACCATTGAATACTTGTTCTTTGCTCAACAACTTGTTCTGCAAATTATAATCCCCACTTGACTCTGAGAAAACTAAGTCATGGAAGAGTTAAGTATTTTGCTTGATATCACATCAAGACGGGGTTAGAGTCTTCCAGTGCCTTTATTTATTCTTGCTAGTCACTCAGGAGCCAACCTTGAGACCTCTTTTTTGTTTCATACCCCTTATACAATTGGTCAGGAACGATTACTGGCTGCCTTTTCAAAACAGGTCCAGAATCTGACATCTTCATTCCACCTCCACTGCTACCATCCCAGTCTCAGTCTCTTATCATCTCTTGCCTGGAATTTTCTATCGGCCTCTTATCAGGTCTTTCTATTTTGGTCCTTACTCCATACACTCTCTTCTTACCATAGCAGCCTGTATTAGTCTGTTCACACGCTGCTAATAAAGACATATCCGAGACTGATTAATTTATAAAGGAAAGAAATTTAATTGACTCATAGTTCAGCATGGCTGGGGAGGCCTCTGGAAACTTACAATCATGGTGGAAAGGGAAGCAAACATGTCCTTTTTCACAGAGCAGCAGGAGAGAGAATGAGCGTCCAGCAAAGAGAGAAGCCCCTTATAAAACCATCAGATCTCGGCCCAACACGGTGGCTCACGCCTGTAATCCCAGCACTTTGGGAGGCCGAGGCGGGTGGATCACGAGGTCAGGAGATCAAGGCCATGGTGAAATCCCCTCTCTACTAGAAAAAATATTTAAAAATTAGCCAGGCGTGGTGGCGTGCGCCAGTAGTCCCAGCTACTCGGGAGACTGAGGCAGGAGAGTGGCGTGAACCTGGGAGGTGGAGCTTGCAGTGAGCCGAGATGGCACCACTGCACTCCAGCCTGGGCCACAGAGCCAGACTCCATCTCAGAAAAAAAAAAAAAAAAAAAAAAAAAAAATCAGATTTCATGAGAACTAACTCACTATCATGAGAACAAGAAGTGGGAAACTTTCTCATGATTCAATTACCTCCACCTGGTCCCTCCCAGGACATGTGGGGATTATGGAAACTACAATTCAAAATGAGATTTAGGTGGGATACAGCCAAACCATAGCACAGCCCAAGCAATCTTTTGAAAGTATATGACTTACCATACTTTATTCTGCTGAAAATCCCAGACTGAAACTTCATTTCACTGAAACTAAGAACCAAAGTTCTTGCAATGCGCAACCATTTCTTACAGCAAGTGTCAGTAAATTGGCTCCCGATCATGATTTAATAGCCCATGAGCTAAGGATGACATTGTGTTTTTAAATGGTTGAAAAATAATTTTGCAAATGTATGATATGTGAAAATTATATGAAATGTAACCTCCAGTTTCCATAAAGTTAAGTGGAACATAGCCACTCACATTAATTTGTGTATTATTACCTATGGCTACTTTCACACTATGTAGGCAATTGAACAGTTACGACAAACATCTTGTGTGCTGCAAAGCCTAAAACAGTTACTATTGGACTCTTCTTAGAAAAGTGTATTGAACTTTGACCTAAAATACCTGGTTCCTGTGATGTCTGTGACCTCATCTATTGCTCCCTTCCTCTCACTCTGCTGCAGCTGCATTGGTTTCTTGCCCCTGTTTTGGGCCCTTTGCACTAATTCTTCTCCCCAGATTGCCCTTTTCCTAGATCTCCTCGTTGCTAATTCTCTTTATTTCTTTCAGATGTCACCTGCTGAATGGGGTGACCTACACTGAGTACGTAATACTGTAATACACACCCTACACTTCATAGTCTCGTTCCCTCTTAACTTGCTCTTCTTTTTCTCCTTTATTCGTAGCACAACCTTCTAACAGATTATACAATTTGCTGACTTTTAACTTTAAATACAGTTTTCTTTTTTTGCTGTAAAGCAAGTTCCCTGTGTTCTGGCTACCACTTCAGCCCATGTTTCTTGGGCTGCGATTTATGCTACTTGCATGAGTCTGGTGAGACAGAACAATCACATAACAAGTTAAGCAAAGCAACTTTATCACTCATCAATAGGCAGCAAGGGACTGTGGAAGCCTAGGATCCATGGCAAGCTGGTTTCCCAGGGCTCAGGAAAGCTGCCCCATTTAATTGAATCTCATCTGTACATGCCCCACATCATACCACAGCTAAGGTACCCCAAAAGCAGTTCACCCTGGGCTTTCGACCTAGGGGGTCAAATGACATGTGGGCTAAAGCATGGAAGGATATCCTGTTCTAGGAGGGACAGGAATAGAGCCCCAGATGTTCTGGTCAATTTTGCCTTATCTCAGGATGCAGCATTCTCAGCACATTCTATAGTTTTCCTTGAGAAAGACAAGTGAGAAATGGGGGAGAACTGGTTTGGTCTAAGGCCACTAAGATGACTGTCCTGAAATTTCTAGAATATAAATCCCATGAGGTCAGAGATTTTTGTGTTTTGTGCCTCAAAAGCAATTGCATGCAATACATATTACTTCACTGTTGAATGTGATACAGGTTGGACATCCCAAATCTGAAAATCTGAAACTTTTTGAATGCTAACAATGGAAAAGCTCAGTGGAGGGTTTTGGATTTGGGATTTTCAGATTTGGGACAGTCAACTGGTAACTATAATGTAAATATTCCAGAATTTGAAGAAAAAATGATATATGAAATCCTAAATACTTTCATCTCAAGTATTTTGGATAAGGGATACTCAACCTGTATTATATTGTCTCTAACAAAATGAAGTATTTTAATATTTGACCTTCGGCACCTCACTAGAGCTCCTATGTTGATTTATTATTTTTCCTCAAGTTCATTACACATGAAGAAAAATGTACTTAGTTATGTAGTTACTGAGTAATTTAGTTATGGTATTATTAAACACCATTCTCTCTGTCCCAAGAATAAACCCATCCACCCATTGCCTTACTTCAGAAAAGCAATTAAACAACATTGAATTATTAAAAATACAAATGTGCCTGATAATAAATGCCTATTATAATTTTGAGTTGTAGACTGGGTATGGTGACTCATGCCTTTAATACCAGCACTTTGAGAGGCCAAGGCAGGCAGATCACCTGAGGGCAAGAGTTCGAGACCAGCCTGGCCAACATAGTGAAACTCTATCTCTACTAAAAATACAAAAATTAGCTGGGTGTGGTGGCATGCGCCTATAGCCCCAATTACTTGGGAGGCTGAGGCAGGAGAATCGATTGAACCTGGGAGGTAGAGGATGCAGTGAGTCGAGATTGCACCACTGCACTAGCCTGGGCGACAGAGTAAGACTTTGTCTCGAAAAAAAAAATTTAATTAATTAATTAATTAAATAAATAAAATAAAAAATAATTTTGCATTGTGTATATATATAGTTACTTAACTGTTTTTATGTGGGAAATAAGTGTGTCTGAAATGTTTAATAAAAGTATTTCTTTATAGGAATATTATTTAAAAATATGTATATATATATTTGAGTAGTATTGTAGATACCCATATTCAAACCTGTTTTGAAAACCTCTGATGAATAATGGCAAAACAATGTATGATTAATTTTTTTTATTATACTTTAAGTTGTGGGATACAGGTACAGAATGTGCAGGTTTGTTACATAGGTATACACGTGCCATGGTGATTTGCTGCACCCATCAAACCCATCATCTACATTAGGTATTTCTCCTCATGCTATCCCTCCCCTAGCCCTCCATCCACTGACAGGCCTTGGTGTGTGATATTCCCCTCCTTTTGTCAATGTGTTCCCATTGTTCAGCTCCCACTTATGAATGAGAACACGTGGTGTTTGGTTTTCTGTTCCTGTTTTAGTTTGCTGAGAATGATGGTTTCCAGCTTCATTCATGTCCCTGCAAAGGACATGAACTCATCTATTTTTATGGCTGCATAGTGTATATGTGCCACATCATCTTTATCCAGTCTGTCATAGATAGGTATGTGGCTTGGTGCCAAGTCTTTACTATTGTGAATAGTGCTGCAATAAACATACATGAGCACGTGTCTTTATAGTAGAGTGATTTATAATCCTTTGAGTATATACCTAGTAATGCAATAGATGGGTCAAATGGTATTTCTGGTTCTAGATCTTTGGGGAATTGCCACACTGTCTTCCACAATGGTTGAACTAATTTACACTCCCACCAACAGTGTAAAATCATTCCTATTTGTCCACATCCTCTCCAGGATCTGTTGTTTCCTGAGTTTTTAATGATTTCCATTCTAACTGGCATGAGATGGTATCTCATTGTGGTTTTGATTAGCATTTCTCTAATGACCAGTGATGATGGGCTTTTTTTTCATGTGTTTCTTGGCAGCATAAATGTCTTGTTTTGAGAAGTGTCTGTTCATCTTCTTCGCCCACTTTTTGATGGTTTTTTTTTCCTTGTAAATTTGTTTAAGTTCCTTGTAGATTCTCAATATTAGCCCTTTATCAGATGGATAGATGGCAAAAAATTTCTCCCATTCTATAGGTTGCCTGTTCACTCTGATGTTAGTTTACTTTTCTGTGAAGAGGCTTTTTAGTTTAGTTAGATCCTATTTGTCAATTTTGGGTTTTGTTGCCATTGCTTTTTCTGTTATAGTCATGAAGTATTTGCCCATGCCTATGTCTTGAATGGTATTGCCTAGGCTTTCTTCTAGGGTTTTTAATGGTTTTAGGACTTATGTGTAAGTCTTTAATCCATCTTGAGTTAATTTTTGTATTAAGATGTAAGGAAGGGGTCCAGTTTCAGTTTTCTACATATGGCTACCCAGTTTTCCCAACAGCATTTATTAAATAGGGAATCCTTTCCCCATTGCTTGTTTTTGTCAGGTTTGTCAAAGATCAGATGGTTGTAGATGTGTGGCATTACTTCTGAGGCCTCCGTTCTGTTCCAGAGGTCTATGTATCTGTTTTGGTACCAGTACTATTCTGTTTTGGTTACTGTAGTCTTGTGATATAGTTTGAAGTCAGGTAGCGTGATGCCTCCAGCTTTGTTCTTTTTCCTTAGGATTGTCTTGGCTGTATGGGCTCTTTTGTTTAAAGCGATAGTTTAATTCTGTGAAGAAAGTCACTGGTAGCTTGATGTGGATAGCATTGAATCTATACATTACTTTGAGCAACATGGCCATTTTCATGATATTGATTCTTTCTATCCATGAGCATAGAATGTTTTTGCATTTGTTTGTGTCCTCTCTTATTTCCTTGAGCAGTGGTTTGTAGTTCTCCTTGAAGAAGTCCTTCAAATCCCTTGTGAGTTGTATTCCTATATATTTTATTCTCTTTGTAGCAATTGTGAATGGAAGTTCACTCATGATTTGGCTCTCTGCTATTATTGGTGTGTAGTAATGCTTGTGATTTTTGCACATTGATTTTGTATCCTGAGACTTTTCTGAAGTTGCTTATCAGCTTAAGGAGTTTTGGGGCTGCGATGATGGGGTTTTCTAAATATACAATCATGTCATCTGCAAACAGGGACAATTTGACTTCCTCTCTTACTGTTTGAATACCATTTATTTCTTTCTCTTGCCTGATTGCCCTGGCCAGAACTTCCAATACCATGTTGAATACGAGTGGTGACAGAGGGCATCCTTTTCTTGTGCCAGTTTTCAAAGGGAATGCTTCCAGCTTTTGCCCATTCAGTGTGATATTGGATGTGGGTTTGTCATAAATAGCTCTTATTATTTTGAGCTCATCAATATCTAGTTTATTGAGAGTTTTTATCATGAAGGAATGTTGAATTTTACTGAAGGCCCTTTCTGCATTTGTTGAGATAATCATATGGTTTTTGTCATTGGTTCTGTTTATGTGATGGATTACATTTATTGATTTGTGTATGTTGAACCAGCCTTGCATCCCAGGGATGAAGATGACTTGATCGTGGTGGATAAGCTTTTTGATGTGCTGCTGGATTCAGTTTGCCAGTATTTCATTGAGGATTTTCACATCAATATTCATCAGGGATATAGGCCTGAAATTTTCTTTTTTGTTGTTGTTGTGTCTCTGCCAGGTTTTGGTATCAGGATGATGCTGGCCTCATAAAATGAGTTATGTGTGAATTTGATCCTGTCATCATGATGCTAGCTGGCTATTTTGCCTGATAGTTGATGCAGTTTCTTCCTAATGTCGATGGTCTTTACAATTTGGTATATTTTTGCAGTGGCTGGAATCAGTTTTTCCTTTCCATGTTTAGTGCTTCCTTCAGGAGCTCTTGTAAGGCAGGCCTGGTGGTGACAAAATATCTCAGCATTTGCTTGTCTGTAAAGCTTTTTATTTCTCCTTCACTTATGAAGCTTAGTTTGGCTGGATATGAAATTCCAGGTTGAAAATTCTTTTCTTTAAGAATGTTGAATATTGGCCTCCACTTTCTTCTGGTTTATAGGGTTTCTGCAGAGAGATCCACTGTGAGTCTGATGGGCTTCCCTTTGTGGGTAACCTGACCTTTCTTTCTGGCTGCCCTTAACATTTTTTCCTTCATTTCAGCCTTTGTGAATCTGATGATTGTATATCTTGGGGTTGCTCTTCTCAAGGAGTATCTTTGTGGTGTTCTCTGTATTTCCTGAATTTGAATGTTGGCCTGTCTTACTAGGTTGGGGAAGTTCTCCTGGATAATATCCTGAAGAGTGTTTTCCAACTTGGTTCCATTCTCTTGTTCACTTTCAGGTACAACAATCAAAGGTAGGTTTGGTGTTTTCACATAGTCCCATATTTCTTGGAGGCTTTGTTCATTCCTTTTAATTCTTTCTTCTCTAATCTTTCTTCACACTGTATTTCATTAAGTAGATCTTCAATCTCTGATATCCTTTCTCCTGCTTGATCAATTCAGCTATTGATACTTGTGTATGCTTCACGAAGTTCTTGTGCTCTGTTTTTTCAGCTCCATCGGGTCATTTATGCTCTTCTCTAAACTAACTATTCAAGTTAGCAATTCCTCTCACCTTTTTTCAAGGTTCTTAGCTTCCTTGCATTGTGTTAGAACATGCTCCTTTAGCTCAGAGGAGTTTGTTATTACCCACCTCCTGAAGCTTACTTCTGTCAATTCATCAAACTCATCCTCCATCCAGTTTTGTTCCCTTGCGGGCTAGGAGTTGTAGTCCTTTGGAGGAGAAGAGGCATTTTGGTTTTTGGAATTTTCAGCCTTTTTGTGCTGGTTTGTCCTCATCTTCGTGGATTTATCTACCTTTGGTCTTTGATGTTGGTGACCTTCAGACGGGGTTTTTGTGTGGAGGTGCTTTTGGTTGATGTTGATGCTATTCTTTTCTGTTTGTTAGTTTTCCTTCAAACAGTCAGGCCCCTCTGCTGCAGATCTGTTGGAGTTTGCTGCAGGTCCACTCCAGACCCCGTTTGCCTGAGTACCACCAGTCGAGGCTGCAGAACATCAAAGATTGCTGTCTGTTCCTTCCTCTGGAATGTCCGTCCCAGAGGGGTACCCACCAGATGCCAGCTGGAGTTCTCTTTATGAGGTGTCTGTCGACCCCTGCTGGGATGTGTCTCCCAGTCAGGAGGCACAGGGGCCAGAGACCACTTGAGGAGGCAGTCTGTCCCTTAGCAGAACTCAAGCACTGTGCTGGGAGTTCTGCTGCTCTCTTCAGAGCTGGCTGGCAGGAATGTTTAAGTCTGTCAAAGTTGCACCACAACTGCCCCTTCCCCCAGGTGCTCTGTATCAGGGAGATGGGAGTTTCATCTATAAACCCCTGACTGGGGCTGCTGCCTTTCTTTCAGAGATGCCCTGCCCAGAGAGGAGGGATCTAGAGAGGCAGTCTGGCTCCAGTGGCTTTGTGGATTTGTGGGGGGCTCCGCCCAGTTTGAACTCTGCCCAGCAGCTTTGTTTCCACTCTGACAGGAAAACACCCTACTCAAGTACCCATAATGGCGGCCCCCCTTCCCCCGACCAAGCTCAAGCATCCCATGTTGACTTCAGACTGCTGTGCTGGCAGCAAGAATTTGAAGGCAGTGGATCTTACTTTGCTGGACTGCATGGGATGGTATCTCCTGAGCTAGACTACTTTGGCTCCCTGACTTTAGGCCCCTTTCCAGGGGAGTGTCTCGCTGGTGTTCCAGGTGTCACTGGGGTATGAAAAATAACACTCCTGCAGCTAGTTCGGTGTCTGCCCAAAGGCTGCCCAGTTTTGGGTTTGAAACCCAGGGCCCTGGTGTTGTAGGCACCCACGGGAATCTCCTGGTCTGTGGGTTGTGAAGACCTTGGGAAAGGCATAGTATCTGGACCAGAGTTCACCTTTCCTTCAGGCACAGTCCCTCATGGCTTCCCTTGGTTAGGGGAGGGAGTTCCCTGATCCCTTGCACTTCCCGGGTGAGGTGACACCCCACCCTGCTTCTGCTCGCCCTGCGTGGGCTGCACCCACTGTCTAACCAGTCCCAGTGAGATGAGCCAGGTATCTCAGTTGGAAATGCAGAAATCACCTGCCTTCTGTGCTGATCTCACTGGGAACTGCAGACTAGAGTTATTCCTATTCGACCATCTTGCCAGTCATCCCACAATAAGAGGACTTATGATTAATATTAAATGAAATTTTAAAAAGCCTTTTGGTAAAAGAAAGATTTCCCAAAATAACATTGTCTTTATTGCCTCTACAAATAAATATTTTAAGTTTAATTTTGGCCTGATTGATTTTAAAAACAATGCAATAAAAAATGAAGTGAATTTAAGTAAAAATCTTAGCTTATTTCTATAAATTTAATTCATTTGACTAATTTTTATTGGATGCTGCCACATGTAATCCAACATGAGCAGAGAAGTTTCATGTACCTATAGCAAAAATGAATAATTGCTAATGAAAACATGTTTTATTTAATAACTTGAACAACATTTTGAGCAAGGAATCTTAGGACAGAATACACAAATTACACTCCTGTCATTATTTTCTAAAATGTTAAAAGCAGAAAAATATAGCTATGGCATTCTACCAAGTGAAAAATTTCTTTAACCTCATGTCTGCCCATATGTAATACAATGAGACTTGATAATCAAAATGATAATTCTGAGGAACTTCAAAACCCTAAAAGACCGTATGAATCAACTTGTTAAACTTCATTTTCATCATGTTGGTAAATTTCATTTTATTCTCTTCAGTTGAAAATTAGCCATCTACTTTCAAACAAATATAAATGCTTTAGGAAAAATCTCTATTAATATGAGTGTATTAGTCCATTCTCGTATGGCTATAAATAAATACCTTAGACTAGGTAATTTATAAAAAAAAAAAAAAAAGAGAGAGAGAGAGAGAGATTTAACTGGCTTATGGTTCTGCAGGCTGTACAGGAAACATGGCTGGGGAGGCCTCAGGAAAATTACAATACTGACAGAAGATGAATGGGAGGCAGGCGTGTCTTACTTACATGACCAGAGCAGGAGGAAAAAGGAAAAGGGGGAGGTTCTACAATTTTTTTTTTTTTTTTTTTTTGAGATGGAGTCTCGCTCTGTCACCCAGGCTGGAGTGCAGTGGCATGATCTCGGCTCACTGCAACTTCTGCCTCCCAGGTTCAAGTGATTATTCTGCCTCAACCTCCCAGGTAGCTTGGATTACAGGTGCTCACCACCACACCCAGCTAATTTTTGTATTTTTAGTAGAGATGGGGTTTTACCATGTTGGCCAGGCTGGTCTTGTACTCCTGACCTCAAGTGATCTGTCTGCCTTGGCCTCCCAAAGTGCTGGGATTACAGGTGTGAGCCACTGCACCCAGCCATGCTACACACTTTTAAACAGCCAGATCTCACAATAATTCACTCACTCACTATCACGAGAACAGCACCAAAGTGATGGTGATAACCCATTCATGAGAACTCTGCCCCCATGATCCAATCACCTCCCATCAGGCTCCACCTTCCAACATTGGGGATTACATATCAACCTGACATTTGGGTGGGGACACTGGTCCAAACCATATTAATGAGTAAAATAAAGAATTTGTTCATATTACACTGATTCTATCAAACTCTTACCACTTGCTTGTGGGTTGATAATAATCTATTCTTGCTTCCACTCAAATGGTCCATCATAAGTGATCAAATTACCTGTAAACAGTAAACTGGTACCTTACATCCAGGTATTATGTAAATGACGGCTGGGGGAAGGAGAGTGAGACATTCAATAAATTGGACAGAAATTGGAACTTTGAAGAAATGGACCAGATAACTAAATACTGTAGTTTGCATGCATTTAACTGCAAACATTAGTTATAATTTGAGTTCATATGTTGTCCTAGGTCATTGCATTTCTGGTTAATGCTGAAAATCTGTGGTCTGGGGTTTATTTTGGTTTACAGATAGGTTTTTCCCAGTCCCTTAACTCTGAAGAAAGTAAACTTCTCCAAAAAGTTGAAAAATTGATTTACTCAGAACTTAAAGGTGCTAAAAATAGGTTTTAAGGGAATACTAATTCTAATGAAAATAAATAAAAGAAAATGGCAGACAAATGTTGATTTTATTTAGCAGCCCAAGATATTTTTGTATGGCTAATGTAGAAAAGACCATGACCCTATACCTGTAAGACAAAATAAAAAACTGTAGCACATATAAATTAAAGAAATAACTCAGTTTCAGCAGTACAGCTTAATGGATACCCGTTCTATACAATTCTAAAGCTCCTAAGTTTGGGGAAACTGAGTCATGGGGGAGGTAATAGGAAATGCCATATGTGGAAATGACAGAATTAATGAAACAGGAACTCGGTGAAAGCTTAGCCTCACAGCCTGGTAGCAGAGGGGAAGCAGTCTCAACTTCGGAAGCTCGGGGAATCTATATTGGTTTACAAGGGGAAGAAATCAGAAGCGAACCCAATGTTACAACTGCCATGAGTTAAAGGACATTTCATGTCTGGAGGAAAGGTGACCATGTAAGTAATAAGAAGGACATCAACAGCTCATCTCTGCATCAATCCAGGCACTATCACCAACTTCTATTTCCCTAAAATATGTTTAATTATAAAATACTGCCTTTTATACTTCATAACTTTGTTTCCAAATAATGTACGCACTTTCTAGTGGGTTTGTAAGAAAATGGTGGCAGAGTTCTATTAAAATCAAGATAGTTCTTGCTGTTAACAAAGGTCTCCTTTGGGAATGGACCTCTTGGTAAATGGTGATATGGTTTGGTGATCTGTCCCCACCCAAATCTCATCTGGAATTGTAATTCCCATATGTTGAGGGAGAGGCCCAGTGGAGGTGATTGGATCATGGGGGTGGCTTTCCCCATGCTGTTCTCATGATAGTGAATGAGTTCTAACGAGATTTAATGGTTGTATAAGGATCTCTTCCCACTTCACGCTCTTTCTTTCCTGCCACCTTGTGAAGAAGTTTCTTGCTTCCCTTTGCCTTCTGTCATGATTGTAAATTTCCTGAGACCTCCTCTGACATGTAGTACTGTGAGTAAATTTGTTCATAAATTACCAATCTCAGGTATCTATGTAGTGTGAAAGTGGGCTAATACAGATGGATCTTGGGAACAGTTGTTTTTATGTAATTTGCTGACATATTTTGACTGTAGAGTGTGTGATTGAGTTGAGATTAAAATTGTATTCTTTCCCTATGTCTATGCCTATTTATTTTATGTCCCACAATACTCTGTCTATAGTATTTTCTAGAAAAAGAAAGTCATACAATTTTCTAAGCTGAGACTTAAACATTTGAACACCAGTTTTCTTCTAATGTAACTGAAATTGATATCTATTACATCGATATTCACTTCTCAAGACCATTTGGCTCTTTCTTCCTCCTGTCACTTTTTACTTCCATGGAGGCAGGTGTCCTTGAGACTCCTTAAGGTAGGCTAGCAGGAGAAGAAATGTAGCAAACAGGGGATTATTTTGCAAGTTTTTTTTAATCTCTGATAAAAAGGGTGATCAGTGGAGGATGGAAATTACCTTCCAATCTTTGAAGACTAGGTATTTTGTGGGAGCTGCTAACCACAGTCCTTCCTGTCTCCAAATAGATCCTGAGTCATTAATTTTTTGAAAATGAAACAGACCATTAGTGTTTCATTATAATGTTTCACTTATTTATCTGTTTCCAGCTAATACCATGCAATGTCTAATATAAAACATTTCTTCCCTGAGCTTCTATTCTTTTGTTTTGCTCTCAGTGTAGTTTCTTTTCTGTATATTTGGCAGAATTCAATAAGAACTCAGGCAACTGCCCTGGAGAGGACTCAGTCTTGATATGTCTGCACAGATCCATTCCCAACATATATATGTGTGTATATATATGAATGTAGATGATAGAATGATGAAATTATTATGGAGTAGAAAAATTCAGAACAAATTCAGGGAACAGAGAAATGAAGTTATCCTGCAAAAGTTGCAAAAAATACCAGTAATGAGCTATTGTTAAGATCATAGAGTAGCTATTTGTTGGTGGTGACATTTTTATCTTCTGTTGTATTGAATTTCCATTTTACTGAAGCTCCATTTTCTCATAATCTTCTTTGACTTATTTTATCTATTCTACTTTGCTTCTGAGTAAATTTTGTGATTTTATAAGTTAAAAATATCCTTGCATTTTACATTATTATTGTAGATTTTAAAAAATTATATAACAATGAATGCTGCATTTAGTTCTTTTCCATTTGTATTGCTACCAAGTATAAGTGATATGGAATATTATTTATATTTATACTAAAATATATGTTACTCCAGAGAGAGCATACTCTTGTATTCTTGCATTGAGATAGCAAAACACTAAATATATATTTTCATGTTAAAGAACAAAAATAGATTTTTGATAAGGATGTAGTATAGAGAGATAAACTCAAATATATATACATAAATACACACATATTTAAGGATAGAGTGGTTCTGTGTCTAGGGTAATATTTGCTTTGATAATTTTATTGGAAATGCTTTTTTAAATGTCTGGTTTAGAACCAGCTTGTATTTCTTCTACCAGTGACCACATAGGGATATTATAGAGTGTTATATCAAATTTATATTCCACTCCTCAGCTCCTGAAAGAGTTAAAAACTCTGACAAGCTAAAGTGGGCTGACCTGGGAAGGAAGTTGAAACCAGGTAAACTTAGATTTATTTATTAGCAATAGATTTTATATTCTCAGCCTTTTGTAGGTCTACATTTTGTAGCATACTCATATAATAAAAATGGTAAAGGTAAGCAGAGTGCATGTAATATTTGTGTAGGTGTATGGTAAAATATTTAAAAAATGTGTAAAGCATTTAATACCATTTTTGGCCCATGATAGGCACTTGAGAAATGGTGGTAATAGTGATTTATTACGATTATTATTCATAGATGGTGATAGATCTTAATTAATATGCAATTAATAGTTAAAATAATTTCTAACAAGAAAATAGCAATAACTAATATATAAGTAGGATAAATGTGATGGATATGAAAATATGGGATTGATTTGTTTAATATAGACTGCAACAGACATTTCATTCTCACTGTACTTGTGATATAGGTAAAACCCAAGAGAAAGTTATGACTATCAATACAGCAAATCATCGTAATACTGAGGTGAAAATACAAGAAAATACAAAGGGTTAACTTTTTGACTTTAAAAATCTATTGCAGTAGCTTAAATAATGTAAATACTTTAGCTAGTAAAATAACCATAATAGAATTTTTCCTTCACTTCTTTCAGGGTATTTTCATTGGAAAGAATATCACATGCCTAATCTAAATAATGGCCATGTCTACATTGAGCCAACTATCTTTAGAATAGGAGAAAGACAGCCATCTTCCAGGTCTTTGTTCTGCATGAATAATGCAAGATGTCTGGATACTTGAATGAGATAAATACAATATTTGGATGATGGAAAATATTGTTCTCTTTACCTAGATGTATTTGGACATTTTACAGTTTACCCAGATTATCTATGATATAATGTAGCATGTCAAAAATATACATTGTTGTTGGTGTGATGCAGAGTTTGCTTGCCTGGTATGGCAGTCACGAGAGTATTTGAGACACATGGGTCTCCAAACCTTCAACTATGTCAGCAGAATGGACTTCTAATTTTACTCTGACAGCCTAACTCACTGTCAACTCATGGCTAAAAGAGTCACAGGGATTTGTAGAGAAGGATAGCATTGAGGGGATGCCATAGAAATTCATGATGCACCTGTTTTCAAAAATAGAGCTTCCTGTCTTTACTGCTTTCAATACAGCACCTTCCACTGATACTAAATTTGTTGATTATTAAAAAAAGCAAGAACTATACAAACAGACAGGGAAATGAGGTGCCTGTAACACCCCCTGTTGAAAGCTGCATTACTTATTCCGCTTGAATGAACTTATATTGGATAAATCTACTACGAAGTGAAAACCCTATTTCCAGCTGAGACTTAAAGATGTTTTACTAAAACATGCTTAAGCAAATGCATTTTGATGCCTCACAAGGAGGATGCACACAGAGCTATCTTTGAGGAAGTTCAATAAAGTGTGTATCGGCAGCTGAAGAAAGATGTTCTCTATCTGATTTGCACCCATAGATTTGCATCAACTTAATTTAAAATTCCTTGTATGCACAGGAGAAATGGTTAAATATGACTTTTGGATGATACCTAACAAGGGAAAGTAAGTTTTCCATTTCTGTTCAGTAGTTAGTCATGCTGCTGAAACCCCAAATGCTCACCCAGAAGAGTTCCTTTGCAATGAAAGTCTCAGACAGTGGGATTGCACCTTCATCTGGCATCACTCCACCTTACAGGATCCTGAAAGCTTTCAAATCCACCTCAAGCCCAAGCAGTGTCAAAGAAGGAGAGGAATTGAAGAAGCAAAAATAAATATTAAAGTACATAAGAATTAAATATTACCTTTTTAAATAGCAATTATGCAGTTGAAAACAAGATCATCACACCTGTACAAGAAAAGGCATGCGAGCCCAAAACATCTGCTTGGATCCACCTGCCAGGCACCTGTTTTGCTGTTTCAATGCCATTTGATTGCTGGAGATGTAGAGGCTCTTGTGAGGTAATGAGTGATTTTACATTATGCATGATTGAAAACAGGTGTTCTAATGCTGCACAATTCTATGCATGAATAATTCAGTTTGTTTAGAGCAAGATCTTTAAAAGAAGTACTGCATGGGCTTTATTATTTCTATAAACATGAAGGTTATTTTTTTTAATGTATGACGATTGTTCCTTTGCAGCCAGCTTGTTTATGGCAATTTTTGTGTAATTTTATGGATGAGGAATAATATCCTGAAAGGTAAAATTGATCACACTTAAAATATGTAAGAAGTAAAATTGTAAGGTCTGTTAGCAAGAGGAAAACAGTATTAAAATTCAATGTTCTAAGTAAAATGCCTGATTATTCCCTTCCTGCTTTGCCTGCTTTCTGAATGTAACAAAACATTCATCCAAGGGCTATAATTAGGGAGGGGTGAACTATTTGGGAAAATAGAGAAATTGTTTTGTATCTCACCCCTAACACTAAGCAGAGCTTAGACTTCCATAAAGATAGAACTGGTCTTAGTCAGCAACCTTTCTCTCCTTAGTTATCATGAGTTCACACCCTCTTGTAATCCACTATCAGGACATCACTGAAAGAGACAATCCCTTTTGCTCTGATTCCCACTTAACGTTTGGTCTACCCTGGCTTCACAGGGTCAGAAGTGTTATTATCAGAATGTTGTGTCTCAAATAGCATGTAATGTCCATAAATTCTCAATGTTAATAATTAGAACCTCACTTAAGACGAAAGGATTTCTCTTAGAGACCAAAGACACTAGTGTCTTGAACCGCATATGATTAAATATTTAAAATTTCTAAGGTGTGAGAGATAGAAAACTTGTGTACTTCAATTAATGCTGTTTAAGTAATAGAAGACAAAGGAGAGCTATAGTCATGTTGCTGTTACTAATTTATATTTGTTGAGTGCTTCATACCATATAAACCATAGTATGAGAGAGTTATTGACACATAATAATCCCTTCCTAAAATATACCTACTCAGCAAGTAGTCAGCTCTGAGCTTTGAGGTTTGGCTACCTTCCCTCACTTTAAGAGTTGTGGGTTCCTTCACAGGGGATCTATTATTGAAAAGCTTTCCAGTTAGAAGTAAATTGTAAGACAGGTCCTTCATGTGGGGAGCAACACTGGGAAAGTCACAAAGAAAAATAGAAGATTTGGTAAGAAGGAGAGAGCTTTTATTGCTATTGACACAGCGAATTGACCTTACTCCCTCCCAAGGGGATAAGGTTGGAGAGAAGGCCTTTACAAGTCTTCGCCAAATCCAAGCATTGGCCTCATTAACTCAGAGAATCAATGCCAGGAAGGGATTCAGGAATCTGGACTAAGGGACATAAGTAACCAGAAGATAGACATGTTGGTCTGGCAATCCTGACCTAGTATAAAATGTTCACTTTTTGTCAAAGTTAAGATAGCAAAACTTTCTTTCTGAATTTGCTAAATATTCAGATGAAACATTTTAAAAATGTCCATACATCTCAATGCTGATGGATACCTAAAGTATTAAGTTTAATCATACAAAATTGAAAATCATCCTACACATTTTTGTTAGTCAATGCTGGTTAAATATTAGACATTTCATATGGTTCAATCTCTCTCTGCTAAGAGTTCCTTAATTTGAGGAATTGTTTTCTTGAATACTATAAACCATACCCTTTCATTGCATTAAACACATAACTAGTAAGAAAACCTAAGCTCTCTGATAGGATTAAATGCAGGGACAAAGTGAAGTGAAGCACGTGTTCAGCAACTATTTATAAAGAGAAGGCCTAGCAACAATGCTAGAGTTTGGAAAATACTTCACCTCATATCAGGAGGTGGAATTAATTACTACCCCATGAATCTAACTTGTTCTTAATGAATTGTGTCACCAATAGATTGAAGCAGAGCTTTGCAACTTCTGAGTGGGTCTCTCATAAGGATAGCTGTTAGGACCCTTTCTCTAAGAACCCAGCCATCATGATGTAAGAATCTACATGGCGAGATTGTGTATAGGGTAGGCACCCTGGTCAACAGCCTCATCTGTGCTCTCAGCTAATTGCCAACATCAACTTACAGTCCTATGAGGGAGCCAACTCAGATGTCCCTCCCAGTCTTTGAATGACACCAGTCCTACCCCCCTCCTGAGTGCCAGTGCTTGGTTGTTTAAATATGGCTGCAAATACTTTGACACTCTTTCCATTGAGAGATGAGGTCTATTTTCCCTCTTTGTGAATTTTGGATGGGCTTTGACTTTTTGGACCATTAGAATATGGCAGAAGTGGTGCTGTGCTAGATGTAGGTATACTTTCAAAGGACCGTCAGTTTCTGTTCCTTTTGTTTATAAACAGTTGTTCTTAAAGGTAAGCTTCCATGTAAGAAGGGAGAACATCTTAAATTCACTGTGCTGTAAGGAGTCCAAGCCACTCTAAGATGCTCCAAATCAGGGGTGTCCAATCTTTTGGCTTTTCGGGACCACAATGGAAGAAGAATTGTCTTGGGCCACAAGTAAAATACACTAGCAGTAACGATAGCTTACAGGCTAAAATAAAAATCACACAAAAATGCATGTTTTAAAAAAGTTTATGAATTTGTGTTGGGTCATGTTCAAAGCCATCCTAGGACCCATGTGTCCCATGGGCCATAGGTTGGACAAGCTTGCTCTAGATAATGAGATACAATGTGGAGAGTGGGTAAAGGAAATGTAAAAGGGAGGGACATAAAATTTGGGAGAGGCCAGGGGCAGAATGATATGGTTAGGCTTTGTGTCCCCACCCAAACCTCATCTTGAACTGTAATCCCTATAATCCCCATAATCTCCTCATGTCAAAGGAGAGACCAGGTAGAGGTAATTTATTCATGGGAATGGTTCCCCATGCTGTTCTCATGATAGTGAATGAGTTCTCACGAGATCTGTTGACCTTATATAGGGATCTTCCCCCTTTGCTTAGCACTCCTCCTTCCTGCTGCCTTGTGAAGAAGGTACCTTGCCTTCTCTTCACTTTCAGTCATGATTTTAAGTTTCCTGAGGGCTCCCTTAGCTATGCTGAACTGTGAGTCAATTAAAGTTCTTTCCTTTATAAATTACCCCATCTCAGGTAGTTCTTTTTAGCAATTATTTATGCAAAAGGACTAATACAGTAAAGAAACCGTCTTGGAAGTGGACTCTCCAGTCCCTGCAGCTCCAGTTGATGCCATGTGGATCAGAGATTATCCATTCAGTCAAGCCCATTTGAGTTCCTGACTCATCAATCTATGAGTAAAATAAAATGGTTGTCTGAGATCAGCAAGTTTTATGGACATTTGTCATGAAGCAATAGATAGAAGAAATATAATAAAACTTTAAGATATAATCAAGCTTCAGTTACTAAATATGTTTGCGGATTTGAAAAAATTAGTTAACATTTCAGCCTTAATTTTATCATCTCAAAAATGGAGTAATGATCTCATCCATCTCTAAGAGTTGTTGTGAAAATGAAAACATATCGATATGGTTTGGTTCTGTGTCCTCACCCAAATCTCATCTTGAATTGTACTCTCATAATTCCCATGTGGTGTGGGAGGAACCTAGTGGGAGATAATTGAATCATGGGAGCAATTTATCTCATAGTGTTCTAGTGGTGGTGAATAAGTCCCACGAGATCTCGTAGTTTGTTAAGGGGAAACCCATTTCACTTGACTTTCATTCTTTCTCTTTGCTTCCTGTCATCCGTGTAAGACTTGACTTGCTCCTCCTTGCCTTCTGCCATGATTATGAGGCTTCCCGAGCTTAGTGGAATTGTAAGTCCAGTGAAGACTCTTTATTTTACTTTGTTAACTTCCCAGTCTTGGGTATATTTTTTTTTTTTTTTTTTTTTTTTTTTTTTTTTAGACAGAGTCTCACTCTGTCGCCCAGGCTGGAGTGCAGTGGTGCAATCTCGGCTCACCGCAAACTCCGCCTCCCGGGTTCACGCCATTCTCCTGCCTCAGCCTCCCGAATAGCTGGGACTACAGGGGCCCACCACCACGCCCAGCTAATTTTTTGTAATTTTAGTAGAGAGCGTTTTCACCGTATTAGCCAGGATGGTCTCGACCTCCTGCCCTCATGATCGTCTCACTTCAGCTTCCCAAAGTGCTGGGATTACAGGCGTGAGCCACTGCACCCAGCCTACTTAATCCCTTTTGCCTTTATTTTTCTTTATCTATAAAATGGTGAAATTAAAAGTACCAACTCACTGAGCTCTTGAGGCAGATTAATACCTGCAAAGTGCTTAGAATTAGAATACAACCTGGCACACAGCAAGTACCATGTAAGTGTTTGCAAAATAAATATTCTAGTTATAAGTTTTAATATAAATATTAGTTTGCTTTGAAGATGACAACATTTGAGTCTAAACAAGTTAAATGTCTTACAGACTCTTCAGAGCTAGGTCACAATAGGACAACATTTAGAAGAGAAAAGAAAAATACAAAAATTATTCAAATCATCATACGGATATAATAAAAATGAAGTTTTATATGAGGAGTAAGGATTACACATAAGTTTTTAAGGTCATTAAAATTGCCATCCTACTTTGGAATATATTAGTATATAAAAAGGTAAGATTAGGAAAATTTAGAGTTGCACAAAGTTATGGTTATTTGAAATAATGATTCAAATTAGGTTGGATCCTCGATATTGTCACAAATGGTACTGTTTCTGGAATTTCAAACCAAATCAAACTACCTGAAATTATTTCCATGTTTAGAAAACTTAAATGAAGTAAACAAAATGGAAACCTGCAAATAAATATGTTATCGAATTGAATTATATTAACAGGTTTTATAGTACTGTGTGAGGCACTGCAAAGAGTTAAGAAGAAGTTAAGAAAAATGTTGGCTTCTGAAATTGCAGGGTTCAGTTAAGGAATGAAGATCTGAATAATTTAATCACCCAAGGATAGGAGAGACTGACCAGTCCAAGTGAGAAGTGGAATAATTGTCTGGAGAAAACAAAAGGAAAGAAAAGAGTGAGGCCGGGCGCGGTGGCTCAAGCCTGTAATCCCAGCACTTTGGGAGGCCGAGATGGGCGGATCACGAGGTCAGGAGATCGAGACCATCCTGGCTAACACGGTGAAACCCCGTCTCTACTAAAAAATACAAAAAACTAGCCGGGCGCGGTGGCGGGCGCCTGTAGTCCCAGCTACTCCGGAGGCTGAGGCAGGAGAATGGCGTGAACCCGGGAGGCGGAGCTTGCAGTGAGCTGAGGTCCAGCCACTGCACTCCAGCCTGGGCGGCAGAGCGAGACTCCGTCTCAAAAAAAAAAAAAAAAAAAAGAAAAGAGTGTCCAGTAGTCATATACAGACAGAAAGGGTGACAAATAAACAAGTGCATTTGTTTGCAGATTAATTTAAAAAACAAATATGAGTACAGAGGTATAAAACTACTATTGTCCACCTATGGGAAATACCTGCTCATCTGCTAAGACTTGGTCCTGACCTCCAGGTCAGTC
Organism: Macaca nemestrina; assembly: GCF_043159975.1. NCBI lineage: Eukaryota > Metazoa > Chordata > Mammalia > Primates > Cercopithecidae > Macaca > Macaca nemestrina. The sequence continues at coordinate 43,080,328 of NC_092135.1, forward strand.
TTACTAACTGCTTCTGACCTAATAGCTTCACCTACTCTCCTCCCATTAGTTGCTTTCCTTAAAATCCATCTCAGAGTATACTTTTTTGATTTGCTTATACATTGCAGATAGGAAAACTAACAAAACAATACCACTTAGATGTGAACTAGGCATGAATGCCAAGTCATAAATTTAGGTACAAAGGAATTTAATTTTATATTCATCTAACTGAATTTATTTTATCTTTTGAGCTTCTTTTTGCCATGTATTGAAAATTAAATTGCTGCTGAATGGTCTCTCATCCCTAAACTCAGTCCTTCAGAAAGGAGGGCCTAGTGTTAAAACTATATGGGCAAGAGATGGGTGGAGGTCGGGCAGGGCAAAAGAAATCTCGCCCAGGTTAACAGCATTCATCCACACTGACACCTGTTGAGACTTGGATCGTACCATCTGATCTCTGCTTCCAAATATATGTACATTGCCACTATTTTTTCCTTATTGCAAACTCATGGTCTCTCCAGGTCAGCTCATTCATAGGAAATACTGTTCTTTCCTCAGGCAGGAAGACAAGTTTACCTGCTTCCACCCTAACATGCTTGGAAATGTGCTGCAACTAGTGTTTTTATCTAGATGATCCATGATACGATTTGTATGCTGCTACCCTTTCCAATGCTGGATAATGAGGAACTCCAGATATTTCTCTGAACTTTATCTGGATTTGGGGGTACATTTCCTTTTTCTCTTAGACACCCCACCCTATCCAAGGTTTCTGTCATCCTTGCTTTTCTCCCTGCCCTTCCCATCAACCTGAGGAATGATTTTGTATTATCTGTGGAGTCCTTCTCTTATTCATGAGGAATTAATCTAAGCCTTTTCTTTCATGTCACAAGTAATTTAGTGCTCACAAACACAATAATCTGAGACTTTCTTGCAATTCCGAAGTCCTTTTAAAGCTCAAGATATTTTCTGCTTCTGATTTATCAACTTTTCTTGAGACAACTGATGCATCATGGCCCAGAAGATAAAAGAAATGTCATTGGATAACAGGGAAAATTTGTATCAGTTAATATTAAATGCTTCTCTAGCTTTTTATAAATCAGCAAATCATATTTCTGTACCTGGTTATAGCCAACTTCAAAAATTTATCCTATGTGCTTCCTGATATGTTTAAGTCTCTGAAGACAATCTTCTTTCAGGCCTCTGTGCGTTCACTCACATGGCTTCTTCTCCTCAATCTGCCACATTCTTCCTCTTTCCTGGGTAATTCCACATTGTAGTAAATCATCTTGGGAAAGAGGGTGGTTTCTGGGTTTAGACCTTGTTGGTTCAGCTCTACCATTTACTCCATGGGAGGTATCGGGCAAGTTATTTAAACTCACTGTGGCCCCACTTTCATCATCTGCAAAATGGGAATAATCAGAGTCCATTCCTCAAGGAGTTATCATGAGGATTAAATAAAATAATATGCATAAAGTATTTAAATGGTGTCTGGTGAGTAGAAAGCACTCAATAAGCATCATCTATTTTCACTCACCTTGAAAGGCTCACTCAATTCTGCTGTTTCCAGATACTATATAGCCTTTTTTTTCTTTGTTTTGTTTTTTTGTTTGTTTTGTTTTTGTTTTTGTTTTCGAGATGGAGTCTCACTCTGTCACCCAGGCTGGAGTGCAGTGGCACAACCTTGGCTCACTGCAACCTCTTCCTCTCAAGTTCAAGTGATTCTGCTACCTCAGGCTCCCGAGTAGCTGGGATTCCAGGTGTGTACCACCATGCCAAGGTAACTTTTTTTGTATTTTTAGTAGAGACAGGGTTTCACCATGTTGGTCAGGCTGGCCTCAAACTCCTGACCTCAGGTAATCTGCCTGCCTTGGCCTCCCAAAGTGCTGGTATTACAGGTGGGAGCCACTGCCTGACCCAGATAGCCTTTCTAAATATCATTGGCTTTGGGCTCAGGATCTGTATTCTCTGGTCCCACAGCTACTCATGCTCACCTCAATCCTCTACCCCCATTCTGCTTCCCCAGGTGGTCACCAGAGTCAGAGGTCAAAAGTACCTGTGAGGGTGGAGAAAGAAGGGGGCAAAGACACCAACTGGAATGGCTTAGAGTGCATTTTCTCCAGGGAGAGCAGGCTTTTACACTTGGGGAGTAATGTCTTGTTAATATACTTCCCACAGCTTTTTTTTTTTAATTTATTTATTATTATTATTATACTTTAAGTTCTAGGGTACATGTGCATAACGTGCAGGTTTGTTACATATGTATACTTGTGCCATGTTGGTGTGCTGCCCCATCAACTCGTCAGCACCCATCAACTCGTCATTTACATCAGGTATAACTCCCAATGCAATCCCTCCCCCCCGCCCCCCATGATAGGCCCCGGTGTGTGATGTTCCCCTTCCCGAGTCCAAGTGATCTCATTTTTCAGTTCCCACCTATGAGTGAGAACATGCGGTGTTTGGTTTTCTGTTCTTGTGATAGTTTGCTAAGAATGATGGTTTCCAGCTGCATCCATGTCCCTACAAAGGACACAAACTCATCCTTTTTTATGGCTGCATAGTATTCCATGGTGTATATGTGCCACATTTTCTTAATCCAATCTGTCACTGATGGACATTTGGGTTGATTCCAAGTCTTTGCTATTGTCCCACAGCTTTTAATATTTTCTTTTCCAACCCTGTGTAATATTATAAACCCCTCTTCTGCACCCAAGAGGTGTGGTGGGGGAGAAAATATGGAAGGAAGAAGAAAATATTTGTACCAAAATATTGGTAAAACTAGTATTCCTAGCCCTACTTTTTCAAATAAAGAAAAGAAGGTTAATGGAGACAGAGTGACATATGCAAGGTCACTGGTCACATGGTGTAGAGTTAAATCATGACTCAGATCAACTCCTAAGACTTCTATCATCTTGGTGTTTAGTCAAGGTAATTCTATTTCTTATGTGAGTGAGCCATTTCTGTGGAATACATTATAAGTGATATCTGGACACCAAATACAGCAAAGATATTGGCTCTAGAAAGTCAACTCTGGTTTCTCATTGCTCTATAGGACCCGCCTGGCTTGTTTGGGTTGTAATCTCAGTTTCTTAAAGCCTTACTATTAAACTTATTGACTTGACTCTTGTTCCAATGTCTCAAGTTTCTTGCCACAGATCACAGATACAGTGTCTTTTTTTTTTTTTTTTCTTTTTTTTTAAAGTAAATCCTCATTTTCTTTGGACAGAGTTCCAGGGCCTGGATATCATCTAGTCTTTGGGTAACATCTTCCAGATTTGTTTTAAGCTGATTACATGTTGCTGAACAATCAGATTTTCTGCCCTAAGCAGCACAAAACCAAGTGATGACAGTCCTGGCTCCCGGCCACCAGCAATGTGATGAGGCAGCATCGGTCTTTGATAGCCATGATTTGATCTTGGGTGTTCTCAAATAGCTACATACCCTGAAAAAATGGGAAGGGAGTCTCACGGTGTGACTAACAGAGATGAGGAAGCTTCTCTGTGTCAAGGCCTGTTCCACCATCGCATCTTCCCTATTTTTCATACTCAGTCTCCCTTTTCGCATTCTTCATGCACAAACCCTTACATTTTTATACACATTCATATTTCTAATTGAGGCACATTAAGTGCTTTAAAGAGACTATTTTAAGAAGTGGAATGGCAGCAAAGGGCATATTCTGTTTGGAAGTGTAGGCGGAACTTGGCATATTTGCTTAAGAATCAATCCTAATGTGAAAAATCTTGAGCTGGACTTTCATTTCTCTGTTTAAATGTCTCATTCAAGTTTTTCTGTCAGTTACGTTGCTAGCCTCTCATCTCCTGAGCTGCAGTTACCGATACCCTGGGTCCCAGATGCTAATGCATGATGGTGATTCCTGTAATTTGGTTTTGTCTTTTGACCTACCACAACAGAGGATATCTGTAGAGGCAGAAATACGTGCCTAAGACACACGATCTGATTTATTTGGCGTCTCTGTACCTGAATGCTGCAAGCAGAATTCCGGGAATGTCACGATGGCTTTGACCTTTATAGACCAGAGCACTACAAACTTGAAGAAAACATGGGGGATGAGAAAATGACAATTAAGCAAAGAGTTCACTTGGCTTTTCTAAATGCTTACCAGGAGTAGAGTTCTGGGCTAGAAAATGCAAACGGTATCAAATAGAAAACAAAGTCCCTGACTTTCATAATTTCGATCAACTCGAGGCATAATGCATATTAACTGGCAATACTGAGTGGGACATTCGAAGTATCCACTTAGCTCTAGAGGAAACCAGTTCTTTAGAAGAGTAGAAAAGAAGATGAGCATAATTGTGATTTGAAGTGATCATGGGATGGTTAAAATTTTTGGAACCTAAACTGGTATATGAAGAGAGAGTAGAAACCATATTTCAGAAGCAGAAAGATAAGCATTCCAGGTGGAAGAGAGATGTAAGGAAGATTTCCAACTAGGGCAGATTAAGGCATGAGTGTGGGGAAATTAAGATTAAGTTTGGCTAAAGGGCTCACATGATTGTAAAGCAGGATGGCTTGGCTGATTACCTAGAAGAAATTCAAGAAACATTTGCAAATCACATGAGAAAAAATTAAAATGATAGGTTGATACAAATTATGATACATGGCTCCTTTTTTCTGTTTTTTATCTAGTTGGTGAAAGGATATAGGTAATAACGTGATGAAAGTCAAAGGTAGACTCTTAATTGAGGCCTCTTAATAATGTAGGTTAAACCTGGATCTTCAGCAAGCATCTATAGAAAATGTGTTAAAATCACAACGGGAACTGAGTGAGACCAGGTGAATGGGCGAGATTAGAGGCATCTGCTTTGTTGGAAAAGAACCCAAGGTGTTTAACATCTAGAACATCTGCCTTTAAATGAACCCTGAAACCCAGCGCTCTGGGAGTGGCACCTTTTTCCAGTTTAGCTAATGAGTATGCCAGTGTTTTGACTGCAAGAGTCAGTGGGGGCACCCTGCATTCTTCTGGCCTGCTTATTTGATGTGTTCTCCATCAGATTACAAACTCTCCAGGGTAGGAACTGGCCTCTTTAATATTCGTTGCTTACTTAGTATCGATTGCCTGAACTCATTGATGAAAACATCTGAAGTGGTTTTTTAATTCAAAATTTCATCAACTTAATAAAAAGATGAACTGAAATGAATTGAATGTATACAATGAATATAGATAGATTACATATAACATAAATGTAGCTATAAACAACTATAATTGGATGATTGACAGTTGTCACTAATTCCTCTTCAGTGTAATTAGGAGAACGGTACCTAGTTTGGGTAGATCTGAATTCCTGCACTTAGTGAGTTTTTCAGGGATTGCTGATTCTCAGTTTTTGGTTCAGGAAGTGGTTACTCCCCAACGTTCACAAATTTTCCAGAGATTTGTAATTGCACAACGTTTATTTTTACAACCATCCTGAAATTCCAGGGCATTTTGTTCTCTCCAATGCTCTGCAATGAGATTTTTATTAATCCCTTATTGCCCGGGAAATGACAACTTTGTTCCTTTAGAACTACAGCCTCCACCTGGAATCTGTGTAATTATATCATTCCTGTTTTTGCTGTAGTACTGGGAAGGATTAGTTATATCTTGATCCTTTTCGTGACAAAACAATTTCCTGATTGGAGTTTTAAAAATGAAATTTAACCTACTTTGGCAATTGTCTAAGTGTGCTATAAAAAGCATGTAAAAAATTGAATGAGTGAAACAAAAAAACCCCTGCAAATATATTTTTATATTTAAGATGTGTCCATTATTTTGAAAAAATGATACATTTTATTATAATACATGCAGAAAACAAACAAGAATAAGAAAAGAAAAGCATACCTAAAATCAACATCCAGAAGTGGCCATTATTGGATAAAAGAGAACATTTTTTTTCACAGAAATATAAGAATGGGTAGGTTAAATTAGAAACAAAATTTAAAAGAAGGTAGAATATTACAAACATGAAAGTTTATATGTATATATCCACAAAACAAAGGTTCAAATGTAACTTTACTCATGTTTAAAATAGAAAATAACTTGAAATAATGTTAAAGAAATTACTCTCATCCAGATACATTTAAAATAACTTCTAGGCATAGTTACTAAAACAATTTCTCTCAGTTCAAGAAAAAAGATGATTACAAAAGTTAAAAGGCTAAGGTCAATGTGTTTTAGTTATACTATTAACTGAAGAAAATGAAGAGACATTTTTCCGTCTATGTTTTCTGACTCAATATTTTACAATAATAAAGAATTATATGATGTCAAGATTTTTAACAATTTCATAATAAAATTATCAGAGTTATTTGAAACTAAGTTTATATTTAAACTTATTAAGTACTTACTCCTTGTTCTTTTACCACGGTCTCTGTACTCCAGAGTTATTTATTTGGAGTTACCTCTTGGTTTGCTAGAACCAAAAGGAGTTCACAGATGCTGTATTTCCTGAGCATTTTCATGTTTAACAATGTCTGTTCTTTCATGTTATAGTTAAACAGTATTGGGTCTGCATTTAATATTCTCAGATCTTTTACACATTGTTCCATTGTCTTCTGGCATTGAATTAATGAGAAGGCAAACTCCATGAGGGAAGTGCTTTGTCTGTTTTTTTTCTTTGTTATTGTTGCAGCCGACATGAAGACTTGGGCATAAGGGGTGCCCTTAAAACATTTGTGGAATGATCAAATGAATATTGTATAAACAATCCTAATACTAGCCTGGATTTACTCCTGTTCAGGTGATGAAAAAAGTTCTTTCACAATTCTCAGGATTCAATAGTTTAACCAGAATATGAACTGGCATTGATTTTTCTTACACACTTATTTGCAGCATAAATGGGTCTTGCTGTATGTAGATTTATTTTTTTAAATATTCCATTTTTTGTTAAAAATATCTGAGTTAGACCAGTTAGATGAGTAAAAAATGCATATAGTAATGGTATCTACTATAAGTTTTTATATAAAACAAGTTACACATTACACAGACATAGTAAGCATCATGTAAGTGTTGATGTTATTGTCATCATTGTTATTTAATCTGACTTGCCCTCTTGATATGGTTTTATCTCAGATTTCGTATTCATTTTACTATGTAAATATTATTTACAAAAGATCCATGAGGAGACTATAGTTACTATTTCTATCTTGAACAACTTGTGCTTTACTCTGGAGTTATTATCTTGCTATTTCTTTGCTTAGTTATACTTGTACTAATTACTAATTCTCTAAAACTTTACCTAATGGAAGCTTCATCTCAATATTTCCAAATACATCAGTGGTCCACCAATTGTATAATCCTGGGGACCTGTCTCTCCGAGCCCACTCACCTGGTGTAATTTGGACTGGATGTTTTCTATACCTGTTACACAGCTGTCAGGTCAATGTCCCCCTTCACCATCTGCCTTTGTTTTCAATGTGCTTCTATGTTTTTTTTCTTAGATTATATGTCTATGTTTTTCTTGGATCATTCTTATTTGTCCACCTTCTAGTAACTTCCTGAGAAGGGTAAACAGTAGTATAATAATTTGAGAGTTTATAAGTCTGGGAAATATATTAAATTTATTTTCCTATTGTTCTAATACATTTTCCTTTTTGTTATATATCTAATTTCTAAAATCTCGAGGTTATGTTTGTCTGCTTGTTGTTTTAATATTTATTTTTAAATAGCATACTGTTCTTGTTTCATGGATGTAATACCTAATGTGACTGTTCAAACGGCCTTTTATTCACCTTATGATTCCTTTTTTTCTGTTTGTCCTTAATGTTTTATGCTTGTAAATATTTTAGTTGTAGTTGTTTATAGTTACATATAATCTATGGGAGTGGTAAGCTACCTATATCCATTTAATGCATTTAAATTGTCTCATTTCATCTTTTCATTGAATTGATAAAACTGAGAACATGAGATGTATCCCTATGTATAAACACAGTTAGAAGCTTCTATCAAGCGATTAATCACTTTTTTCAATATGTTCAGATCTTTACTTTGATAATACCAAATATTGTTATATTGTCTATATGTTCCTGATTTTGTCATCATTAATTTCTTTAAAATCTTTATCACTTTTATTTGCAATCACTAAGATTTAGTCGAGCCTTTCTCACTGCCTCAATCTGTGTATGCCGCTATGATAGAATACCACAGACCAGGTAATTTACAACGAACAGGAATTTGTTGGCTCACAGTTCTGGAGGCTACACAGTCCTAGATCTAGAGGCTGGCATCTTGTAAGGGCCATCTTGGTGCCTCATAACATGGTGGAGAGCATAATGTGGCAGGAGGGCAAAGAGAGGACTAGAGAAAGTTTAAGCCCACTCTCTATATTATCATCTGTATTAATGGATATAACAGCAATATTCCATTATTGAGTGTGCTGCCCTTATGACCCAGAAAACTCCCATAAGGCCCCACCTTCCACCACCATCCCAACTGCAATTACATACCAACAAGTTTTGGAGGGGACAGACGTTGAAACCATAGCACTCACTGTTGGCAATATGCTTCTTGTACATATTGTTTTTTTCATGTGTATTTGTAGTGATGTTCTTTTAGCTAGACAATCTCCATTTTCAACCAGATCTTTGTTTTAAATCACTTATCTTTGAGCCTTAATGTTATTGCAATTTAAATTCCTGCATAGTGTGAATCGCTCTTAGAAAATATTTTGATCCCTGGGTTACATTTTATTTCTGACTGTGGTCTTCATCTGCTTTTTGCATGCTTTATTCCTTTTCTGTTTTTCTCTAAAGTATGTCTTTACGCTTTTCTTTTTATTTTCTTTGCTTGAGCATAATGTGTGGTCTTTATTTAACTTTTGTTTTGTTCTAGTACAATATGGGTGAATTATTCTGTACTCTTTTTCTACCTTCTTAAACATAGGTTGTCTTCACCTCAGAAGGTCAAAGTGAGTGTTGTGATCTGCTTTCTCTATAGTCTGAGTTAGTGGGAAGAGCTCCGTGTGTGTGTGTTTGTGTGTGTGTGTAGCAGGGTCAGCAGTGAAGGGCACAGGGGAGAAGTCCATTGGCAAATTTTCTGTCTTTGTTGGAGACTGTGGATTCTGATCTCTTTCCTGAAATTGTGTCAGAGCAATAGTTGGGAGCATGAAAGCAATGATCTAGGACTCTTTATCAATTCAGTAATTTTTCTCTCTCTTTTTCTGGTAAACCTAAAACCTATTTTTCTATCATGGAGTCTGATCCACTTGTTAATTTCTTCTCTTTCCTTGCTCCTCAAATTATTTTGTGGACCAGCAGTACAAGCATTGCAGGGAAGCCTCTTAGAAATGCAAAATATCAGGTCTTACCCCAGAGTTCCTGGCTCAGAATCTGCATTAAACTAGGGGACATACTAAGCCGCCTGTGGCCCCAGTGTTGATACTTGGGAAGGAACTATTATGTGTCCTTCTGCTTTTTTTTTCTTCTGAAGACATTGTCTTGTTTATTTCTCTTTGTATTCAATTCTAATAAGTTCCATTTTATTACCTGAGATATTTAACTACATTTGATTTTGATTATTGGCCCCTACCTCTCTGTTTTTACCACCTCTCCCCAAACTGAGTCTTTATAATGGGACAGCCCAGGTGGTTCTATCTTTTCCCTTAGATCCTGTCACAGTAGATAGAACCTTCTCGGAACAGCCTTTCTGCAATTTCCCCACAGGCAATTATTCACTTTCTCAGTATGCATCTCTCTCAGTCAATGGTTTTCTTTAAATTACACTCATTCACATTATATCTCCAGCACTCTACCTATGTGTATTAGGCTGTTCTTGCATTGCTATGAAGAAATACCTGGCTCTAGGTAATTTATAAAGAAAAAAGGTTTAACTGGTTCACGGTTCTGCTGGCTGTACAGGAAGTGTAGTGCCAACATTGCTGGGCTCCTGGGGAGGTCTCCAGGAACTTTTACTCATGTCAGAAGGTGAAAAGGGAACTTGCACATCACATGGCAAAAGCAGGAGGAAGAGAGAGAGGAACACTGTAGACCTAGCATATATGCAGAACTGTAGCAATTCAGGATAACATCACATAGTTAGCAGATTTCATGTTTCTAGTCAAGCAATTAGGAGTACAAGACATGTCAAAATATAAATTAAAAAAAGGATGACAGGAAAGGGGGGCATGTGCATGGCAAGGGTGTGTGTGTTGGGGGAGGTGCCACACACTTTTAAACAACCAGATCTCACAAGAACTCAGAGCAAGAGCTCTCTCATCACCAAGGGGATGGCCCAAGCCATTCATGAGCGATCCTCCGCCCCCAGGATTCAACACCTCCCTTCAGGCCCCAACTCTGACATTGGGGATTACATCTCGACATGAGATCTGGGTGGGGACAAATATCCAAGCTGTATCACTAGGTAAAGAGAGGGAAGGCTTAGCACCCTAGGAAAAATACACACCACACGAGACTCTTCTGTTTCTGTTCTTGGCCACCATATTGTTGCTTACCTGTTTATATTACTATTGAGGTAGTTGTGGTGGTTGTGGTTTTTTTCTTTCTTGCTTGCTGCAAGAGGGAGGTATAAAAGAGATGTTGTATTTCACTTTTACTCTGCTGTCTTTACCCTCAGGTCCCATCAAACTTATTTTAGAATTAATGAGGTTTTTAAGAAAGCACAATCTTATTAAGAAAAATGAATGTTTGTAAATGTTCTCTTTCCAAGGAACGTTTCAATAAAAGCAAGAAAAAGGTGCATTCTGATTTTTAAATCTAAGTGGTTAATCTTACAATACTTCAGCAATTGGATAATGCTTGCATTTTTAAGACCTGTGTATTATGGCACTTCCTCAGTATAGGTTTTGCAGGCAAGCATTTTTTTACTTACATCTCCTTACTAACTTCCTTTCAGTCTACTGCACAAAAATGCCCATCAGTTTGTCTTTACTGAAGTTGTGTTGTATTCACAGTCTGGTAAGCTGTGAGGAGCATTATTAGTGTGAGCTTCCATATATTTATTTCAAACTTTACAAGGAAGGGCAAGCCTCCAAGGTTGAGAGATAATTCTGTTTTTATGATCACTAGTGCTGAATTGTGCTGTGTTCTGTGTGATCTGACTGGAATGGTGCAAGTCAGTAATGTGCCAATATACTTTAATATGAAGTAATAGAGAACATAAGAATAAACAAAAATTAATGTTATTGATAGACTGAAAGACCCGGGGCTGTATACTGTAGACCTAGCATATATGCAGAACTGTAGCAATTCAGGATAACGTCACATAGTTAGTAGATTTCATGTTTCTAGTCAACCAGTTAGGAATACATGTCAAAATATAAATTAAAAAAATGATGACAGGAAAGGGGGGTCAGTATAAAAGGAAATTAGCAAAGGAGGTTCTGCATTTTTCTTTTTCTTTTTTTTTTTTTTTTTGGTTCTGCATTTTTCAAAGCTGATTTGATTGAAATGATCGTAGCCTATTTGAGACTGGCAATAAACTGGTGCAAAATTTACATTCTGGAATCATAAAATGTTTTTATACTTGTTACCTCTATGGAATAAGTTCAATTTATCAAACACTGAATTTTTAATTCTAGAATTACAAGAGACATTTTGATAACATTGATCCCTCTCAAGAATATTTCAAATCAAAAGTACTTCCTCACTTTGTCAGAATGGATATTTAGGCGTTAAATGGTTTGGATCTTTCTTCATGTGATAAACTTCCTAATAAAATAGTATCTTTCAAGTAGAAGAAGAGTCATAAATTTTCCTACGTATCTAATAAAGCACGCAAAAAGTGGAGGTACACAGGAGGGGCTTTTAGTAGATTTTATGTAAAGTCAGAAACTGTTTAGATTTAACTTTGACTTTCCCTTTGCACTCATCTTCCAAATTCTTTTCCTCCCTAAACTGAAGATTAACTATCTATTGACAGATCATATAACTCAATTTTACCAAGTCACTTTTATTAAACAGATAGGTTGTTCTGTTTATTAAACAGATAGGTTGTTCAAGAAAAAAAAATATCATGGGAGCAGTGATTTTACTGACCAACCTTTCCCAATTACCAGTATTTTGGAGCTGAGCTTACAGTCAAGTAACTCGACTTGCTTAGGAAAATAGTGGAGTTGAAGAAAAGGAACTTTCCTCATCTCTCAGAAAAAACAGCACTGCAACACCTAGAAATAAACATAGAAGATAGCCCCCCCAAAACAGTGGGAAGCATTTTATTCTTTCACATTACAAACATTTACTAACCACCTTTTAGCTATTTTGTGTTTGCCTTACTTTTTTTTTTCTCCCATTTTGTGGATTTCTGTTTTCTTTTCTTTTCTTTTCTTTTCTTTTTTTTAAGTAAAAAATAATCTTGCAAGAGGTGGAAAGACCCATAGTGATTATCTGATCTAGCCTCTTCACATTACAAACTGGCAAATAGACCGAAAGTGGTTAAAAGATGATACCACCTAGGGAGACAGGAGTGGATAAGGCTTCCTTGAGCCCTGGAGCATTCTAGGAATCAGTCAATCAGAGAAGAAAGTGCTAGAAGATGAAACTGACAAGGGAGTAGCCAGTGAGAAGGTAGGAAGACAGTCCATAGACTTCAGGTTTCATTTGTTAAATCTGCAAACTCTGTATGCTGTCTTTTCTCAGTCTTGCTGGCTTACTTATAATACTTATCTATGCCTCTAACTTAGGGTTTCTCAATCACAAAGTTATTGACAATTTGGACTAATTCTTTGTTATGAGGGGGGTTGTCCCATGCACTGTAGGATAGGATATTTAGCAGCATCCCTTGTTTCTACCCACTAGATGCCAGCAACAACTCCCAGTCGTGATAGCCAAAAATGTCTCCCAATATCCCCTGGAAACAAAATCACCCTGGTTAAGAATCACTGTTCTTAATTTAAATAATCTGTAGAAGTTTCATTTTCTACTAGCTAAAGGAATGTAAGAACCTGGAAATAGGTGTGCAGTCTCATAACAAAATTTACTGAATTATTTTGGAAATATTTTATAGCATATTATTACTTGTTTATATCAACAAATGTGACACATATTTTCTATAGCATAAGAATCTGCATTAGTGAAAAATTCTATCAGCTCATGCAAGATTTTTGGAACACAGCAAAATACCCCCCTCCCCTTCTTTTTATTTTTGGCTGCAACTTTTTTTTTTAAACTTATTTAGTCAGAGAAAGTATTTCTCAGTTACTAGAGGAAGCACTAGCAGGCCCATTTCCTTTCTGGGCATTCACTGGTAATGAGAGTCTTCTGGTAGCTTCAGTTTATAAGCCCAGTATCAATTCGGAAAATAGAACATCGCTTGTAATGATCCTGATTCCTAATTTGATCTAGGTTTAAACCTTCTCCCTTTCCCTAGGCCAGGGTCTACTTGGGGCAGTAGGAGAAAGCAGAGCAGTGGGAGAGGGCAGGGCAGTATGGACTTCCTTGTAGATTTCACCTGCTGTGCATTTCTTCTTCTCCATACAACATGTGGAAAGTACCAGTGTATAGCGGCATTAAGACCCTCTGGCTGGCAGACTTATAAAGCCGACTCATCTCACAGGCACTGTTATGAATTTTTCCTGCCCTGAAGAGTCCTTCTGACACAATTCCACGGCATGAATGCCGCTACTCCTCAGTCTCTGGTTTTGCTGTGGTTGAATCCTCCCAGGCTCTTTTTTATTGGAGTCCATTGCCCTGTCAGGCATTCTTCTTCAGCATGAATCCAAAAGGTTGCAGGTGGGCTGTCTTCATGTGGCCCACATCTGGCGCATGGGACCTAGTTACATCCTTTATCCAGTCAACCCTAGAAGTATGGGTCCAATCCCAAATAGCCACCCCTTCTTATGGCTGAAGGTGAATGCAATTACTCAACAGACATAAAGTTCTTTCCTGGGGTCACAGCCCTCTTTACTGTCATCAGCAATGGGCCAGGCATCAGTGTCTGGGTCTTCCAAAGGAATAATCTTCATTTAAATAAGCTCTCCTTACTAGGCATGAGGTAGCACATTCAACCCAATTCCCGGAACAGAGTAACAACAGTTCAGTAGCTCTCTTAATAAAAGCACTGTAAAATACTTCCTAAATTTTGAACTCCTGTTTTGAACTGTTTTGAATCTCAAAGAGAAGGTAAGTAGGTAATTGGGTCCTGGACATCCACTTTAAAGGTTTTTCCAGAGTGGCCAATCTCACATTCAATTTGGTACTTGATATCATTATGTCTAGGTGTCCTCCACCAAACTGTTCTTTTGACCGCCTGATCTGGCCATGTAACTAAAGGTTTTGTTTTCATCTGAATTATTATACTAAAATGTAGACCATTTACTCCATAAAAATAATGTGTGAATGTACTAATTTCCCAAGACTTTCAAAAATCCACTAAACCTGTCTGGTGCCCTCTATTTACAGATTATATTTAGGTTCAAGTAAGATTTTAAAATTCCAAGGTGCTGTATGCTATAATTCCTAGAACAAGCCTGTATGAAAAAAAGTCTGATTTCATTTTTTTACTTTTCATTAATTTATATTCCTTATTTGTTAGTACAAGAATTGCATTTTCTTGGCCGGGCGCGGTGGCTCAAGCCTGTAATCCCCCAGCACTTTGGGAGGCCGAGACGGGCGGATCACGAGGTCAGGAGATCGAGACCATCCTGGCTAACCCGGTGAAACCCCGTCTCTACTTTAAAAATACAAAAAACTAGCCGGGCGAGGTGGCGGGCGCCTATAGTCCCAGCTACTCAGGAGGCTGAGGCAGGAGAATGGCGTGAACCTGGGAGGCGGAGCTTGCAGCGAGCTGAGATCCGGCCACTGTACTCCAGCCTGGGCGGCAGAGCGAGACTCCGTCTCAAAAAAAAAAAGAATTGCATTTTCTTGATATTAGGCCCCCTTAGACATTTTAAAGCATGGGTGATAGTTCACTTAATCAATCAGCACTTACTGGGTACCTACCATGGACCATGAACAGTGCTGTTAGATCATGTGCACGGCCTTGAACAGCTTACTTTACCTCTTTCAGTCTTCCTTTAAATATTTATCAATTTCTACAATATTTCACTATAGATAGCAGAATAAATTAGCCCTAATCTTAAAGCACCTTGTGCCAGTAGGAGACATCCCACATGAAAGCACCATGATCATGTTGCCAAAATCCTCTGTGAATCTTCAGGACACACATACGATTGCATTCTTTATTAACTAGAGCTGTCACTGGTTGTTGCTGATTCTTTCTTTAACTGTCTCTTGGATTTATAAGTTTCCTATGAACTTACAAGGATTTTTCACCAACTCAAAGGATATCTCTAGGAAGTACTTTTCTACTTTCCCCAATTTTATTTTAAGCTCCATATTTTTATTGCCATGATGCACAATAAGGTGAACCTAATGGTGAAACTAATGGCTTGAATGGATTTACTCAGAGTTTGTTGAAAATGAATTCTATCTTTAATCTCATCCCTGGAATATGACTAATTCAGACATCTTATCTTCTAAAACAGTCGTATACCAGTTAAATTCACCTCTTTCTTTCCACGTACAAAGCAAGCTAAAAAGAATACGACCATTTTATGACATTTCAAATATTCTCAATTTACCATTCTGATGTATTTGGGGAAGATAAAGAAAAATGGGCTGCCTATGGGAGAAAAAAAGAAGAAAATACATGTCTTAAAATTTTAACATACTGATCCACATGAAATTCCTACTACCATGTAGCTATGTCTATACATTTCACAAATAAAATCTATAATGACAGCTAATCTGTATTAAATGCTTAATGCTTTATGTGCTAATTCTTATGATAACATTTTAAGGTAAGTATTACTCTAAGTTTACTTCCATATTGTCTTTCATCTTTAACTCATTCATGTTTTATTATTTCCATGTCACATTTACACAACCCAACCAGTATGCTTGGCAAAGCAATCAGCATAGCATTAGGCTGTAAGACTGTAACTAATCTTATTGTCACTGAAAAATTGCTCCTATGGATTCTGTTGGGTTCTCTAGTTTGAAGCAAATTGTGGCGGCAGGAGCTGTTGATCAAGAAATATGTAAAAAGATATGTGATACAGCAGGAGATAGGACTATTGAATCCTCAGATGGCCCTGTGGAATCCCATACATGGAGGAAACCTAAAAGAGATGCATAAAGAAAATAATAATCTCACATTTGCTAGATTTGCCTTGTTATTTTATATTAAAATCCTTGTTTTGACCACAGATGGAATTATAGTTACAGAGGACAAGGAGACCCAAATAACAAAAGTATCAACTTATTTGTATAACTTTGTTAATAGTTTAGACATTCACTGATTTCACAGGGACTTGCTTGGTCTACCCTTCATGTGGTCGGATTATAAGTATTGTTTTTTTCATTGCCATTTGTTGTCTCTTGCACAGTGGCATTGACCTAATGGTGATGCCGTCATGACACATCCACCAAGCCTGAGTTATAGGCTGGGAGATTACATGAGAACCCTGTCAGTAAAGGAGTACCTATACTTTATTTCCGTGACAAAATAGGGAAAAGGGGTAGGGTGTAGATTGGAGAGAAAGAGAAAGAAAAGAAAACCCTGGGTTAATGACAATTTAAGTTTGGCATACTGATCATCAGAATTTCCCCAGTTGTCATCTCACAGCCTGTTCCTCCTCCCTCCTTTCAGCTTTATTATTATGACTCACTTTTGTTTCACCTAGATTTTGCTTCTTTTTCCCATTAAGCCTCTTCTTTTCCCTGCTCCCATTTTTCTAATACAGACAGTATAATTTATTTGAACACATTTTCTCCCCCACCACTTTCTTTTTAACGTCTCCCTCTGCAATAGATGGAGCCCCTTCCATTAAAGAACAGGCCAGCCTTCAGCAGACATGGAGAAAAGCGGCTCTATTCTTCGAGGGCAGGTAAGCTGCTTAACTTGGCTGCTGAATAATTAGTCACTCATGATCTTCTTTTCTCTGAATAGATCCTTGGCTTTCTTCCAGGAATTTGGGGTAGAGAACTCTTCCCCACCATTCCATGGAAGTAATCATTCAGATACGTGAATGATAAATACAGGGGTTTTTTATTTGTTTGTTTGAGACCTGGTCTTGTGTTGTCACCTAGGCTGCAGTGCAGTGGTGCAGTCTTGGTTCACTGCAGCCTCAACCTCCCCGGCTCAGGTGATCCTCCCACCTCAGTCTCCCAAGTAGCCGAAACTATAGGTGAGTGCCACCACACATGGCTAATTTTTGTGTTTTTAGTAGAGACAAACTGGGCTGGTCTTAAACTCCCAGCCTCAACCAATCTGCCCACCTTGGACTTCCAAATTATTGGAATTACAGGCATAAGCCACCATGCCTGGCTGATAAATACATTTCTTAATTTATTGGTTATGAAATAAATAAACAAAGGCTTTCTGCAGCAGAGATTTTGGCTCCTCTTTAGTACAGCTTTAATGCCTGTGACAGAGGTATTCATTCTCCCTCCTGGGTTCAGTGGTGAGATTATTACTTAAATCTAAATTGTTAGAAAAATAGACCACATGTAAGAAACAAGTTAAAAAACACATTCGCAAAGCAACAAACCAACAAATTGAAATCAACTTGACACAGTACAAATTGAATACAAAACTGCCCCTTACTTGCAGTATTCAGCACTAAATGGCTATTTTGAATCAGTATAGTAAGGATTGCAACGGTTGCATTGGTTAGGGTTAATGTCTACTGAATTTGGCAACATAAGTGTTATGATCAAATCCTGTTTCTCTATGACAACTTTGGTAAATTACTTAAATTCCTATCTCATAATCTGTGAAATGAGACTAATAACATGGTGGTACAAATAATGTAAACCTTGTGATATTTGTTAATGTATGATATGGAAAGTAGTAAATCAGTTTAAAACATTGGCTTAAGGAATGAGAAGTAAATGGATATCAATTAAGAGCAATACCAAACTTTAATTTTTTATTTATTTGATGTGTATTTAAGATATTTTAATGTTTATTGCCTTTAAAAATAACTTTGCAAAATTCGAGATGTATATTTATCTACATCATGTAGAAAAACTTACCTAAAAATGTGGTTAAATATTTGTTTGATTCTGTGAAGTAAAAAAGTTACATTCACCAGGAATTAGCATTTTATAATAAAGAATTCTATGGTGAGATAAACTAAAAGTGCCTACTGTTTATTTGTTTCTTATGCTTTTATTTTTATGGATCAACTTTTCTCCAAGTCATTGCAGAACTAATATTGCAACACCTATAAACAGCGTTCACAATAATAAAAAAGTAACTACCAATTTGCCACTGCATAGGCTCTTGTTTTAAAGGAAATGGGTTAAGTAATTTTAAATAGCATAAAAAGATAGCCATATATCGTAACTCTTTCCAACATTTCTATTCCATTGGCTTCAAATCTTTCCAGAGAATGTTCAGACTTGAAGATAATGAATAAAATTGGCATCTTGGCCGGGCGCGGTGGTTTACGCCTGTAATCCCAGCGTTTTGGAAGGCCAAGGTGGGTGGATTGCAAGGTCAGGAGTCCAAGACCAGCCTAGTCAATATGGTGAAACACTGTCTTTACTAAAAATACAAAATAAATAAATAAATAAATAAATAAATAAATAAATAAGCAAGCTGGGCATGGTGGCGCATGCATGTAATCACAGCTACTCTGGAGGCTGAGGCAGAAGAATTGCTTGAACCCGGGAGGTGAAGGTTGCAGTGAGCTGAGATCATGACACTGAACTCCAGCTTGGGTGACAGAGCAAGACTCTGTTAAAAAAAAAAAAAAAAAGGAAAAAAGAAAGAAAGAAAGAAAGGAAGAAAGAAAGAAAGGAAGGAAGGAAGAAAGAAAGAAAGAAAGAAAGAAAGAAAGAAAGAAAGAAAGAAAGAAAGAAAGAAAGAAAGAAAGAAAGAAAGAAAGAAAGAAAGAAAGGCATCTTACTTGAGAAAAGGTGGGGGAAAATGTCTACTTAAAATAATTATGGAACATTGAGAGAGGGGCCTGAATGCAGATCTTCAGATAACCGTGTTTAAAATGTAGCTCAAATGATCATTGCATATTTAGGGTGAAGGTGGCTTCCTCTAGATCTGTAACAACACAATACTATACTGTAGTGGCAAATAACAACTTGATCTAGTTTCTTTCTTAAGCATCTCAACTTAAAATAGTACCATATGTTGCATGCACAATTCCTACACCCAGTGTCTTTTCTTGATACAGTGCTCAGGGAAACCGGAAACCTTTTAAATATACTTTTTGGGAAGACAGAATAAAGCTGTGGTTAAAAGGAAAGGAGGTGTACCAAGGCCTTTGCAATTATAGATACTGAGTTTGTATTCTGCACTGTGTGGAAAGTATTTTGTAGCATTTCTTCTCAATAGTATAATTTCCTTTGAGATCTAGTTTCAGAGCCATAAAAAGGGCTTGTTATTGAGGAACTATGAGGATGCCATTTGTAACTAAGACATTCGTGTTTATAACAACATGTGTCCTTTTAAATGTTGCCAGGTGTTGAAGCTATTATGCATTGTAGACTATAATTTTTAGTATGTAAGTTTTCAGAACAAAATGGTGATATAAATCTCTTTTTAAAAAGTTTAAGGAAATGAATAGTTATGGGCAGGCAATCTGCTTAGAACATTTTTGTGCTAATCCTGAAAAGGGGCTGTTTTCCATGAGATTAGTACTATCACATTGGTAGTATGAGTTGTCCAAGATTATATGATATCAATTCATGTTTCTTACGTTTCAAGGTGATTTGCCTATGTAGAATGAAGTCCCTGGTGCAATACATTCTGGAAAGATTATAATACATGATAAACAAGGAACATTTTGATCTAGAATGCTTCACCTTTATATTTCTTGTAATCCCCTGAGCATTTTCACACGATCAATGTTCTGGCCTTTAAGTTAGTTGTGGGGAAAATTATATGACCAGAGTAGACTTTACAG
The DNA here is from genome assembly GCF_043159975.1 of Macaca nemestrina. Taxonomy (NCBI): domain Eukaryota; kingdom Metazoa; phylum Chordata; class Mammalia; order Primates; family Cercopithecidae; genus Macaca; species Macaca nemestrina. Next base: position 43,100,181 of record NC_092135.1, read on the forward strand.
CACATGTCGCTGTGTCTGCTTTATTGAAACAAGTTAACAGAATAGGGTCATTTGCTGTTTGCCTTTGAGGACCTCTGTCCATCTGGGTCTTTTGCACTCTCACCGAGACTCGTTCCAAAGGGTCAGATACTCAGCACTCAGACCGATGGCAGGAACCAGGTGTTAAAAATGGTGGCTGCATGTGTAGTTGAGCGCTTGACACGAAGGCTATTTCTGTCAGCTTCTGTGATTGACTATGCTACTTGTTTAAGTTGTTCTTTCCCAGAAGGCTCCTTGAGGATTACTTTGTGGTCCTTATTGACACCTTTAAACTTTCAATAGCCATTATACTTACACTTTTTTTTTATCCTGTCATAACATTTTCCATCAGAATTATATTGATTTCCTTTTGTGAAAAATATAATAATCCTCATAGTGACTGAATTTTTCTATTTCTGCCAGAAAGAAAACTATTAAAATGCTTGCACGTCTCTGTCAAACTGATACTATGCATTTAAAATACTTTTGTAACAATAAATACCACACAGGCATATGTATCCAGTAAAGGGTTTCCATTTTTATGACACTTGCTTCTCAAAAACAGACATATTCTTTAAAGGAAAGAAAAAAAGTTGCCAGCTCTGAATTGATTGACATTTGTTTACTTAACTCTCTCCTTTTGAAAGCCTGCACACCTATTTCAACCTTGAACAGTTTCCAACTGTGGTATACTGGAACATTTTTTCATTTATTAAGTTCAGTGTTGCCAACCCAAACAAAGTATAATCAGCGATGATCCGAGCAGACCAAGCTGTCTAGCACCATACAATGTATCTGCATACTAATTTCCAAATTCCCTCACATTTCCAGAGAACTAATGGGATCATTTTCATTCTGTTACAGCAACTCAACAGTTACTGAATCACCATCTGTGTTTTCGTTAACCTGAATCAGATATGAATTCTGTTATTGCAAGGTAGAGCAGCTTGTTTAATGATTCTTAATCTTTTCTTTAATTAAATCATGCAGCCAACCTGAAAAATCTATCTTAATGCAAATTAGGAGCTTTTTTGGCATTCGCTTACAGTAATGCACTAATAAGGTTAATTTATGAAGGTTCTCTTCCAGTCTGTACAGATGATATTTGTTCACTGCATATTTTTAGCATATTGTCCCTTTTTGTAATATTTTAAGTAATAAAAACATAGTTATTTTTCACTTACACAAATGAGAGATACTGTAAGCAACACTCTCTGTTAACCAAAACTAAGTACAAAAAATATAAAGAATTCTAAGTAAGAGGGGAATTCATTTCACTGAATTGCAAATGCCATTTCTCTGGAAATAACTGTCTCTCTCTCTAACCATGTTTAGGTTCTTAGATGTATGAGAGAGAAGGCACTGAATAATTAGATGAAGTATATCCTTGGACTATTTTTAGCCCTTCGGACATGAGGTAGTAGTATGAAAGGTAAACCAAATATCAAAGTCCAATTAGAATTTATCAATACATAATTATTATGAAATGCATTTTGATCATCTCAAAATACTTGTTTTCTAAATACATTCTTTATTTCAGGTAGGCATCATGATTAATATTTCTTGTGGTGCTAAATTCAGTGATAAACCCACAATCATGGAGCTTGAAGAGATAAGAAATAATATGGGCTAAGAAGAAATGTCAAGTTGTGAGAATAGTGAGATTAAAATTTAATGAATTAAAAAAAATTTAACCTTATAATTCTAATACTTACATGACTCTTCATTATGAGCCTGATTTATCATATTATGTTGCAAAAAATGTCATTTCATAATCAAGACATAGTTAACTACTGTATTTACTAAGAGTCTTTAAATCTAGAATTAATATTTGATTAAATAACACCGAGTTAAGGTAGAATAAAAATCATTAGCATAAATTTGTTATGGTAAGCATAAGAATGTACTGAGAGCCACCCATATGTGAGGCATGTTACTCATGCATATGTGTAAGTATGTGAATATAAACAATATGTGAGATCTGCCCTTAAAAACTCTAGAATTTATTAGAAGAATTATCAGCTTTGCACCCGCAAGGTCTGCTAATGTGATTTCAAGTGAGGTGTCAGTATTTTCTTAAGTATTTGTATCTTCCTTGTATGGTTCGGCCAATTTGCACAATTTGTCTACACTTAGGTTAGATTCAGGCAAGGATGAAACATTTAATAGGATTATTAATAACACATGTCTTACATTATACTTTGAAATGTACTATAGTAGGATGCTTTTAACTGGTAAAATAAAGTGTATAACTTTTTATTTTTATTTTGAGGTCATCAGCTATTCTCATGATATTTAAACTCAATCTCTAAACAGCTATCTGATTAAATACACTTTCATATTAACATTAAAATCAATTTCTTTAGTCCATAACTGCATATCAGTTATTTTCAAAACTCATTTTCAAAACACAATTTTTATTTGTTACTTACATGGAAAATCTAAGTTTTTAAAAAAGCATTTTGCAAAATTTTATTATGGAGCTCTGAAGTATGAGTATGTCATCTATCCCCGAAAGCACTGGGAAATAGTATAAGTAAAAAATGAGTGCTGTGGCCTTAAAAAAGTAATAAATTGTAGAGCATATTGCATTGGTTATGACTAGGCCCCTAAGCCTACCTCCTTTATCCATAGTACAAATATATGCAATTTTGACCTATGGTTTTATATCTACTAGACTTTGAAAAGATAAAAACAAGCTAATAAGTGAAGTAACAAATGTATTATTGCCTTTAACTTCTCAAGTCCAGTATAGTTGTTGACTGTATTTATTATATCTCCAGGTAAAATTCAGTCCAAGGGGAACTAAGCCCAACAGAAAGCATCAGTCATTTAGAACATAATTATGTAGCTTAATTACAATTAAAATCAAAGGAAGAAACTGGTGTTCAATTGCCACCAGCAAATGGAATAAAGTATTTCAAGTACTTTGGGTCAGAGATTAGAAGATATATAGGCATTAAAGTAGCGACGTTCTTTGGCATGAGTGGAATCCGTATATTTGAATCAAAATGGCACAGAAATAGTTTTATCTAGCAAACTGACAAGTTGCGTTGCCTTTTTATTTCTTTGAGGCAGAAACTATAAAATACTGAATTATTACCTTACAGCAAAACTGCTATTTTAAGAATTTTAAACTAATATTGACTGCTGTCAGATCAGTTTCTAGATTTATTGAATTAAGAAGTAGATATAAACCGAGGTGAAGGCAAGGTCATGTCAATATTTATCTTGTGAATCAATAAATGTTGATACTAACAAAAAGTAAAGCTCAATGAATGCATATGGTTGATGGGAGGAGAAAAATCTGATAAAAAAGTTTATAATTTTCAAATTTCCCTAGCAAATTTAATGTATCAGTTAAATTTCATATTTGCCTAAGGGTATAAAGGAAATTTACCTATTTACCCTAAGGGTATAAAGGAAAATATTTTTAAATACTATTGCTAAGAACATAGGCTATGTAATATACATATACACATACATTGTCCCTGTCTTCAAAAGACAATTGCTTTTCAATCATATTGCATTATTCCATATTAAGATTCTCTGCTCCTTTTAGCTTTTATTTATCTGCCTCAAAAGGGAGAGAAACAAATGAGAAATATTTGATGCTGAATTGGAATCTTGCTCAATTTTCAATCCAATGTCACTGGAAATGTAGTTCCTGAGAATGAACTGTAATTACTTGGCTTACATGTGTGTTATTCATCTTTAAAGCTCTCGTGTGCAAAAAGGTACCTGACATACTATAGACATCCAAATATTTTATTAAGGAAAAAAATTGTTTTCCCATAGTTCCTAATTTCAGATTCTTGAGACTCCTTCATCCCTCAAATTAGTTCCAGATCATTGAAAGTTGGTCAGCTATGGGTAGGGAAATATATAAGAAGGCCAGCTATGGGTAGGGAAATACATTAAGGCCATCTATGAAGGCCTTGATGGGTCCAGCTATGAAGGTCAGCTATGGATAGGGAAATATACAAGAAAAATCCATAAAATCTGTGGTCTGTGTTACCCACATTTTTGTTTCATCTAATGTGAGATGCAACAACATACCTGACACTGAATAGTGTTTAGAAAGCATTGTGTAGGTAAATAGAAATTTGGCATATTGCAAAATACATGCTTGAAACCTAGAGATAGAAACTGTGGTCACACCTGAGGAGATTTCTGAAATCCTAAGTAAAATGTATTCCTGAATAGGGGGTTCCTATATTCCAGACTGCCAAATTAACAAACAACCCAAGAAGACAGAGAAGAGATGAACACGTTCTTTGTCAAAACACTTCTAAGAGAAAATACTTTGAACAGAAAATTGATAGTCACATAAAAATATGTGCAGACAAATCTATAGGCTTTTATTTTAAAAGTTTAGGCTAGAATATGATCACCAATATTATAGATTGTCAACTTATCTTTTCCTAGCCAATAGGAAAATTGCGTTTGTCTCAAATCTTACATCATATGTAAAAACTGTTCTTTATACATATGCCACTTTCTACCTTCTATATTATATACCATATCTCTAGGTTTCTCAAGGCAAGAAGCATAATTTATGTGATCTTTCTATTCTCTTCATTGCCAAGAAAAGTGGTTTGCACATAGTAGGTCCTCATTCAACAAATGTGGGTTGAATGAAACATTTTTATAATATATCACTACAGTCTTCAACTGCAATTGGTTGTTAATGGGTTCTTTGATAAGATGTTTCATCACCTAGATATTTATGGAAAAAGACACTACTTCATTTGTTAGAATGAAAATTAAATGAGTTAACCATCTTCTTGTGTGTTCTCATAGCATTTTGCATATTACTGTATTATAATGTGCATTACAATTTAAAGAAATGTTTATCTGTCTGTGTCTTATACTAAATTATGGTCTTCTTAAGGAAATAGACCATGTTTTCTTCTCTTTGTTTCTTCAGGGCCCAACATATACCTTCTGTGTAGTGAGGACTCAATGGTTGATGAAATAGAATCCTCAAAAACGTGTGATAAATGAGTTATTGCAATAAAACCTTCCATTCAATGAGAAGGGAAAACGTTTAGGACTGCTTCTCTTTGTTGGAAGATACCTACTTAATTTGCGAAAAGTGGGAGGGAAAGATACAAGACTACAAATTCTCTGCTTTTAATATGTCCTTTTTTTTATTTTGTTCCCATTGACAGACTTATCAGAGTCTTTTGCACATAGCTGATTCACTTTGCAGTAAACAAATTTCTATAGGTTTACAGGTTCAGTGAAAAACTCTATATTTTAGTGTGAATGCTAGGAACTTTGAAGTTACTTGAATAATCTTACTTGAATAACACTTACTTGAATAATCCAAATGCAAACTAATAGGGTTTGAATACATTTAAAAAAAAGAAAAAAGAATGCAGCAAACTTGACACTTGTATCACTGTGGGGAGGGGAAGAGAAGAAGAAGACAACCATTTCATGTTGCAGACGTTTATTGTTAACCTGACAACCAGTTCTAGTACACACATCAAAACACTTCTTTCAAACTCTGGCTTTATGCTTCACTGAGAGGCAAAGATTATGTGTTCTTCAAAGTGTGGTCTATTATTTATCATCTAAACTAAAACACTTTCAAGAGTTAAAGGGGGCACTCTTACTAATAGTATATTTACTATTGGTATTAGAGGCAATGCTGGGACTATCTAGTCAAGCCAGGACAGATGATAAGGCTGTGTGGACCACTTGTGTTAACACTGTCTAGGTGCTTATCTGAAAATGTGAATTTGGGACTCAACACTAGTCTCACTGAATCAGAATCTCTAACATTGGAATGGGACTTTGCATTTGAACAACACCTCAGGTGGTACTAGTGTACACTGATATTGGGGAAGCTGGAGTTAAAACGATAAACCAAAAAAGAGTATGCACGGCCAGACATGGTAGCTTATGCTTATAATTCCATTTCTTTGGGAGGCCAAGGCAAGAGGATTGCTTGAGGTCAGGTGTTCAAGATCACTGGACAACATAGTGAGACCTTGTCTTAAAAAGAGAAAATTAGCCGGGCATAATGGTGTGCACATGTAGTCCTAACTATGCGGGAAGATCCCTTGAGCCTGGAAGTTTGAAGTTACACTGAGCTATGATCACACTACTGCACTCAGGCCTGGGTGAAAGAGTAAGACCCTTTCTCTCAACACAAACATAAAAATAAAAATAGAAATAAGTGAACTCAGAATGAAGAGGCAGTTTGTAACACTTCATACTTACCCATAACACACACTTTTACTTCTTACCATACCTGAATATGTTAGACTTATGATTCAGGAATATTTGCCAGATTTATAATATAGAATGTTTTGGTGGGACCTTGAATATCCTTTGATACATTACAAATCCCCTATTTTATACAGGTTGTTCATAAACTCAGGCTGAGTGGAGATGAGAACTTGGGCCTTAATACAAGCGGCAATGCTTTGCTCTATACTACCATCATCTCCTGCTAACTAACCCAAGAAAAAAATTATGGGAATGAAACAGGAAGGATTTAAATAAATTGGTTTATTATAACTCCCACTCCTAATCCTGGGACCCTAAAAACATTATCTATAATTAAAGATACAAAGATTCTGTCAAAGAATGAAGGAAAATATAAAGACTTTTGAAAGCAGGTGTTTTAACCTCACATTTTTTAAAACTGAAAATAAACATTTAACTTTATGAACACATTATTTTAACTTAATATATTTGAATGAATTCAAGGAAATATATTATTCAGAAAAAAAATTCTGCATCTCTGACTATTGCACCCACCCCTCCAATGACATATTTACAGTGAATTCTAGCCTAGAAAAGGTGCAAGTACAACATCAGCCAGAACGAAAGGCATCATTTCACTTATATTTAACTTTTCCAAAACATGACTTTTCTTGTTTTTTCTGAAGAAGGCTTATCTGCCAAGAAATGAGCAAGGATAGGAACAATCTACTGTAACAAAAAGCAGGTTGTTTTCTTAGCATCAATTGTGATGTATGTAGATTTTTATATTTGAAATGAAAGCACTAAAATTATAGCTTAAATGATTAAATATTAGTTGACCTAAAATAAAAGAAATAAATTCACCAATTGTAGTTTCTCAAAGCTGAGAGGACTATTTCTCATCCAGAACAAAAAAAGGCACCATTTGTTTGATATCATTTTGATGAATTATTAATTTTATCACAGCTAAGATGACAGCTAATATTAGAACATTGAATTATTAATTTTCAAATGTGCAATAAAAAAGCAGAATAAACATAAACTGAGATGTGTTTTACGTAGGGGTTACATGGCTTACTTATTGTATTTAAGAAAAATGTCAAAGGAAATCGAGGAATTAAAAATCTTGTCAACACTTCTGATGAATTCTTTTACTCATTACTTTACATGCCATTTTAAAATATGAAGCATAAATAACATTATGTATTACCTGATAATAAATGTGATTATTGAGCATTAAAGATATATATTATCCATATTACAAATCATCTTTGTGTAGTTGCGAGTACGATAGTTGAATTACAGAGTCATAATAATAGTGAGAAACATCTGTGGCCTTAAAGGATTCACCTCTAATCCTCTCAGGATTATTTTATTGAGAGAGTCAAACTGTTTCTTCAGAATAGCTTTGAGTTATTTTTTAGCAATTTTTTTTTCATGACAGTTATTTCTGTTACCTCACAGACTAGTGCTCAGAGAGGTCCCAGTCTTCTTCAAATGTAGAGTGTTGGTGAAGTTTCAGTCCTAAAACAAGGACAGACTTCTACAGTTCCACTGCACTAGGGGCCATTGCTGATTGTTCTGTCAAATAGCGCCTCATAAACATCTCCCAGACTCTTGAGCCTTCAAAGCCTTAACACTTGATTCCTAAATATGAAAACATTTCCATAGTGTTGGCATCATAAGCACTCAAGCAATGCAGAACAGAGCCACTGCTCGGGGCACAGAGACAGTTAGAGGAGGTGGAGAGGCGGCTGTAAGGCAAACAGACTGATGGATAATTTTGGGACATAATTCTCAGGTGGGAGAAATAAAGCTCTTGTTCATCCCAGAGTTCACAAGGATTTAATCCAGATACAAGGTGAATTCACTTCCATTTAAAAAACGTATTCCCTTATGATGGGATTTTCTATTTAGGTGGAAGGATCAGAGAGTATGAAAAAGACGGAGTTTCACAGTAGAGAGATTTGTTTTTTCTTTTCATTGAAGCAAGACCCCAAAGAGAAAATGATATGATTTATACTTCATCTAATTTAGACAAGAATGATTTGAGCCATCAATGCATTTGCGATAATAATATTTAAGGCAATGTTTAGTCACTAGTTTTACACACCACCATTGCCACATGTGCTCTCACTGAGGGTCTGTGTAAGCTGTCATAAGACTTATTAATAAATTATATTATGCTATTTAATAATTAAAACATATGTTTTATATGTTAGAATACCCATCATCAAGTAACAAATTTCCTAATAAGCCAGCTCACAAGTGAAACAAGAAGATCTGGCCTTTTGTTCTAGGCCCTTCTATTCCTATCAGTTCTGTAAAATAGATTTTATATATGTAACTGTTTTTTTTTGTTTTTTTTTTTTTTTGAGATGGAGTCTCACTCTGTCACCCAGGCTGGAGTGGGAGTGCAGTGGCTCTATCTTGGCTCACTGCAAGCTCCGCCTCGTGGGTTCACGCCATTATCCTGCCTCAGCCTTCTGAGTAGCTGGGACTACAGGTGCCCGCCACCTCGCCTGGCTAATTTTTTGTGTATTTAGTAGAGACGAGGTTTCACCGTGTTAGCCAGGATGGTCTCGATCTTCTGACCTCGTGATCTGCCCACATTGGCCTCCTAAAGTGCTGGGATTACAGGCGTGAGCCACCGGGCCCGGGCATATGTAACTATTTTTTTAAGAGATTAAGTAACTTGACCAATATTACATCACTAGTAATAATTCAAATGCATTTTTGTGTTAATACAAATCTCATTTTTCAGATCATACACCTCCTTTTTGAAAATATACAATGTATTTTAGGCTATTAAAATGTCTGAGAACTCTTATGATATTGTATATATTTATATAATTAACTAATAGGTTCTCCCAACAGTCCTATGTGCTATGTACTATTATTATCTCACTTTTACTTGTATGAAATCTGAGACATAAGAAGTTAAATACATTTCTGGTTACTGAAAGGGCTAGACTTTAAACTCAAGGTATTTGACTCTCAACCAAGGTGTTGTATTACATTCATGTAATGGAGAAGATTATGTTAACATAGGTATGCATAAACCAACACACTAAACTGAAAGTGTTGAAAAATTAAAAAGAGACAAACAGGTTCTGTGACTCCTGGATTCATCAGGAAGAAGATATTTGAGTTGCTGTCTTTAAACAGAAAAGAGTTGAGTCAGCTTTCTTTTAGAATATGGTGGGTTCTCTCTACTTTTCTTATGCTTAATTTCCATTAATGGGCTCCCAACCTCTCCTCCTCTTCCTGGCCTTCCACATAATGGAGTCTATAAGTTGCCCAGAACACTGAGTGCTCCTGGAAAGACCTGTAACCCTGCATTACCCTCACGCCTGATAGGCTCAACACAACTTTATGTCTTGAGACCATGAGGATCAATCTACTCATGGTCTTTATTGATGTTTATGTCAGTTACCATGATAAACCCAGTTTCTAATTCCTTGTCTTCTATTCCACACATCTTTGTGTGTCTGCTCCTATTTCTATCCCTTCCTGATGCCTAACACTCTTCCACCCTGCCCTCTTTGACTCATAGCCAGTCTTCGTGCATCTCCCCATAGATCTATCCTCAACTTCTTCTTTGAATATTCCCCTTACCTAATTGTTATAAAAAACTTCCCTTTATAACTCTTGCCTGCGGGTACTTTCTTCTTTTCAGCCCTCTCAGTTGGTGCCTGATTTTGCTCCCACTCTTCTCCTCTTATTGAGTATGAAGGTTGTGTACATGTTTTCCTTGCTCAACTACTACCTCATTTTCCTCCAAGAAAACACCCAGCTTTCAGTTTCAAATCATCAGACAACCCCACCCACTCCTCCTCCAACTTGCAGCCCTTTACAGATGTGCTGGGTCACTTTCTCATTGCTTAAAGGTTTAATTTCTAAGTTTGCTGATATTTTCTCCAGCAATACTCCTAACATAATTTCTAAGGAATTTGATATCTGCAGAGTCATAGATGATCTTTCTGATTCCCTGGTCTCTTCATTCCTTGGCCTCTGCCTTTCCTCAGACACTCACTCTCAAGGTAATACCCTAGACCTTACCATTACTAGTATCTGAACTTCTTCCATAATATCATTTTAAGCCTTTCACTCTTGCAGAACCATGGCCTATCCTTACAACTGGTTTCTCAGTATCAGCAGTGCCTCAGATATGCACACACACATATATATCCCACTCTTTGTCTCACTTCGTAGAGGCAGAACCTCAGCTTCCTTCCTTTGATGCGGAGCTTCTCTTCTATTATCTATTACGCTCCACTCATCTTATCACAGCAGTTTCCATGCGGTACTGTACAATAGTCTGTTTATATTCCCAACTATACTTACTTTCCATAAGAGAAGGGGGCATTCCTGTATTGTTCATTCTTGAATCTCTACTACCACAGTTTACAGTCCATACAGTAATAATTATTAAACTTTTTTTGAGTTCACAGATTTCAAGAAATCTTTTGCTTTACATTGGCAACTTTGTGATTTTTGATAATCATATGGATTATAGTTTCACAGTAAGAGGATTGAAAGGAAAAAGCCAGAAATTATTCAGAGAAGAGAAGAAACTGCTCCCTTTATATGTATATGGCTTGAGGCATGAACCAAGGATCCTTTTCTGGCACTTAGTGTTTATAGAGAGGTGAGGAGAATATGGGCCAAGGACCTTATGGAGAGATGATACTCCCCTTTTCTGCCTAAACAAAACAACCCTAAGTATATGTATCTATACTTCTTAAAGGCAAATTGAACCAATATCAAGTCCCTGGAAACAATCATCTTAGTACTTTTACTTTGGAAACTCAGTTATCCATGGGTTTGTTCATCTAGTTATTCAAATTCATTTTCAGCATGTATTCACTCGTTACTTATCACTACCACCCTTTTCCCACCCCTAACTTATTTCCATGGTCTCATGGTGAGCAGAATGACTTGTTTTGACAAATTAGATATTAGATGAATGTGTAGGAGCCTCGAGACGTGCTTGCATTGTTGGGCTTGTATTCTTACCCTTCTGCATTTTGGTAGGAGAAAAACATGTCTTAAGTATATATCTACTTTTGGTCCAAAGAGGAGCAGAGACATGTGGAACAGAGCTGAACCAAACATACCCTTGAAGCCAAATCACACCAAGTCTAGCCAAGATCAGCCCAACCATAAAGACCTGTAGCCTGTGCCTGAGAAATAAATAGCTGTCATAAGACATTGTGTTTGGGGATGGTTTTAATACACAATTATTGTTAAGAGAACTAATTGCCCTTTTTCCCTCTCTCCTTCTCAAAAATTTTGAGAAGAATTGGGGCTTGGTCAGAGAAGGAATTTTATTACTTCTATGTTCCTAATGAATACACTAAAAGTAGTACTGTCCTTATTGTTATACAACTACAAAATGGGAAGATATTGGGATAAGACACCTATTGAGTCTTTAGTTTGTGTACAACCCTATTAGATACTCTGTCTGTGAAATTATAATCTATACATAGGTTAAAACAGCCAATGAGGCTTCCACTTCAAATAGAGACTCAAATTATTCTACTTGTCACCAAACTCCACATGTATCGCTTGGAATTGGAGATCAAGGGAGTGAAAACATTCAGTTGGGGCTTATAAACTTTGCCAGTTCCTGAAGCTGCTTGCTACACTCTGGGAGTTCAGGAATGTTTCAGGATAATAGCTAACTGCATAGAAATCTAAAGGTAAAGACTAAACTCCTCTCGAACATCATGCAGTCTTTGCAAGAGCAGCCTATCATGTATTTCCTCAAACACACTTAGCACAACTTTCTTGAAGCCGTGCAACCTTTGGCCATGCAAAGCAGGATGTTATTTTTTTGTATCTGCTGCCAGAGGACTGGAAGACCAACAGCCTTAAAGGAAGTGTAAACATTTTTTATTTAGCTAAATAAAGTGTGAACTAAAGTTGCTGAATTAAAGATAGAGCCAAGATAGGCACACATACACAAACACCCAGCCATCCTCTGGCGCTCTGAGCTTGAGAGCTTAGAAGACTTAAATTGACAATTGCGTCAGCCTGTCTTATTGTACCATAAAAGGCATACCTTACTGGAATTTACCGTTGCTATGTGATAATTGTATTTTTAAATAGCCAACACACATTTACATAGCTCTTGCTCTATGTGAGATACTGTTCTAAGCATTTTATTAAGATAAATTACTTTTGAAAATTGCTCTATAATATCCACCAAACAACAATTAAATATTCATTCTTATCAAGTGTTCATGAAACATTCTCCAGAATAGATCATATGTGAGGCCCCCAAACAAGTTTTAATACATTTAAGAAAGTCAAAGTAATATCATATATCTTTTCCAATAACAATGGCAAAAAGCTAGGCATTAATAACAGGAGGGATCTTGGAAACTTCAAAATAACCCCAAGGGAAGTAATCTTATTATCCTCATGTAACTTATGATGCAACTGAGATCCAAAGAACTTAAGTGATTTGCCCAAGATCATTCAGTAAATGGTGAAAGCAATATTTGATTCCACAAAAATAAAGCTGTAGTTTTCAAAATGTGATTTACTTCAGAATTATGATTTTAGAACTCACTGTGTATGCAACTTGGTAAAAACAGAATAATTAAAATGTTAGGATTATTTTATCCATCTTCATTGATTATTCAGTCTTATTTAAGCCTAATTAGAGAAACCATTTACCTTTTACCATGCATATCTTAGTTACCTATTATGCATTCATCATACATATATAGAATGCTTTCATGTATGAAGAGGAGTTAGTGCAAGGCAGGGAAGAGAAGAAGAGTTAATGTAAAGCAGGGGAGTAAAGAGAAAGAAATGCTACTCCAATTAAGAAAACTAAATTATACAATAGTTATTTTTAAAACAGATCAATTTTTAACTACTATAAAGTCACATGGAAGATGGGAGACAAGATGAATTCAGTTAAGCTTGAGCAATAATTGCTATTATCTTCAGGTCATTTTTGGAGGCTTAGCTCTAAATAGTACAAGAGTATCCTGTAAGAAATCCATTTATAGGTGGTGGAACATTCAGTATTTCAGAAGTTTTAACTATTTGTCACATGATAGGCAGTTCAAAGATAAAGTTACATAGTTTGGAGTATTCTGTATGTATTTATTTCTTTGAGGTCTGATCTCCTATCCCACATTGGATGAATAGATAGCTATTAAAATGCCATGATGATTTGAGGAATGTCAGAAAACAATAATTAATAGATAAGATTTATTGAAAGCTATTTTGTACTGAGCACTGTTCCCAGCATGTTGCCTGTATTTTCTCACTCTTTACAACAACCCAACAAAGTAAGTGCTCTTATTATTGCACCCATTTTACAGATGAGAAAGTTGAGGCCAGATGAAAGCTAAGATGATCCTACAGTTAGTAAGGATATATGCCCAACCAATCTTGTTCCAGAAACTGTGGTCTTAAGCTTTTCCTTCCTTTTTCCTCTCCCCAAACATTTTTAACTCCCTGTTCCTTGCTAGAGGAGCTTCATTTTTCAGTGACATTGCTTTAAAACTATGGCAAAGAGGTCTATGTGGATGTAAATATTTCAATTGGGAGAAGGATGAATACGAAGCGGGACATGCTATAGTAGAGGACTGACTCAGGATAAAGCACCAGGGCCACCAGAACCATGCAGCAGGTAGAAAAATCATAGTAAACCCAGAGCCCAGCTGAGAAAGAAATGAGGAGCAGATGAGAACAATTGATGAAGGCAACTCTATCCACAATTCTTTCCATGATGGCCGTAACAGCACTGAAGTCCTTTCAGGCAATATGCTTTGGCTTAACCAGGTTCTAAGCCACAGTTCTCAGCTAGTCTGGTAGTTGATTGCAGCCTCATCTCTATTACCTGAGGTGGACAGGAGTTTTCAGCCCTTAGCACATTAGTTACACCTGTGGGGAATGCAGGACACCTGTCAGCCAATGGAACTCAAAGTTCACCTGAAACTACTCTCTCTGACCAGGCTTACACATTATGACTACATTTCCCCTGATTCACAACCATATTCAAGCAACCTCGTCCCTGTGGAAATGACGCATTGCTTTGAACACTGCGTTGTTTATTTGAGCCAGACACCTTTCAAAGAGTAGATTGTCTTTGCTGTCTCATCTCTTTCCACGCTAAGCAGCTCCCAGAAATGTGCTCTGATCTTCCTCCAGACTAACCACCTCAAAACATGAGATCACCTCACAGCTAAAATTCTGAGCGTTGCTACTACTTAACAAATATTATTGTCTTGCTTCACCTACCAGATCATTCGCCTTGGAAAAGAAACTACTTAGCATGTCATCTGGGTTCTTCAAGAATAGCTGAACATGTGTTACAGGGAATGGCCATGTGGGTTGTCCTATGTTCTGGATACTGATTGCTCTGTTCCATTTTCATTTTCCATGCCTCTCCTAGGCCTTTGTTTGGGTCACAAAGTATCTTGAGTACAGAACCACACAGGTTGTGACAGGCTTTACTTCTATCACTAACTGGAAACAAAGAAAATCTACACTAAAGGAAACCTTTTCAAGTTGAACTTCTGTCAAGCAATTGGAGGAGCATGTGGTTTTGTGGTAAGATTTGTCAGAGCGAGTTGTGGAAGTGGCTTAGTGTTGCAAGTGGTAAATGACTACTTCAATGCCCACATAGTGTGTGAGTGGTGTCTGCTCTTTACCCCATCAGTTTCTGATCTCCTCTGAAGCTCAGAAAGAGACCATCAGTTGTTAAACACAAGCCTATCACAAGCCATTTTTAATTTTTTAAAAAATTATTGCTACATGTGGAATAAATATGCCATGTGCTATTAAAAACTTTAATTTTCCATTAAAAATATTGAAGAAAAGCTTATTCATTTGACCAGCCCAGGAATTTTTAGTGGAGGATCTCAAGTGCAATTATTCTTTCTCTTATAGATCAATTCAATAAATATGGACCAGTTCTATGCTAGGGGTTTAGGATACATGTTGGTTTATAGTCCAGCTGGGACCAAAAAAAAAAAGAAAAAACCTACACAGTAAGTTTTCAGATAATCAAGTTAAATCACATATGACAAGCAGGCAGAGGAGAAAACCTGTGTGAGAAAGTCTGGCAAATCAGAACAATTCAAAGAAATTCAATATGGCTGCAGCAAGGTGGAAGAGTGGCAAGTGATGACATGACGATCTGAGCGAGCGAGAGAGAGAGAGGTCAGATGACCAAAGTCCATAATAAGCTCTAAATATTTTCCTTGTCAGTAAGAAATTATTGTAAGACTTCAAGCAGTAGCATGAAATTATAACATTTTTGTTTATTTCCAAAGGATTATGCTGGTTTCAGTAAGAGAATAAATAGGAGAAATTAGGAGAGAGATATAGAGTGGCTTTGATTAGGTTAGTGACAGGGGTAGAGAGAGTAAAATAGTGTGAACTGGAAAATCGGACAGAATTGGCAACTGTTCAGGAAGTTAAATCTCTTAAATACAATAGCTCTCCATTCTCATGATCTGACTAACATACCTCACCAGCTTCAGCTAAAAGCTGTGTGCCCTCATTCTTTGTGCTTCAACCACAATGACCTACAGTTCCTCAACCTCAAAAACTCTTTGCTATGTCTTTTTAATACATACTCCCTTTGGCTAAGAATGCCCTCTCCACTGGTCCCTCCAATTTCAGGTCTTCCTTCAGGACCTATCCTGAGCCCCTAATCTAGGGGCTGTTATATCTAGGGGCTGTTCCTGTTATATATTCCCATTGTCTACTGCTTTCTTTTTTGGGGTGGTGGTGAGGTGGTGGGGAGGGTAGTAGTCCCTTCAATCACACTTGAATACTTTGGTATGAGGTGGAATAGTCTCTCTTTCATTATTGTAGGGACTTTGACTAACTCTCTCTTTGCTGTTTTCCCAGTGCCAGGACACTGCCTACACATACCAGGCACTCAATATATATTTGCTAAAAAAATTAGCAGACTCAGATGATGAATCTTTATTAAGCCTGCCTTAAAATTATGCACATCCTTGTAGAGTCAATATGACTAAAATATTTAGTCTCCTTAGATTTCTGCTGGAAATAGATACCCAATGATGACTATCAACTGCTTGTAGGTGACATTTATGATCAGTAAATAGGTAGCATAAGCAATTTGGTCTAATTCCAGTAGTCAAATTCCAGTGGTATGCACAGTACCATAATTTGGGTAGCTTTTAAGCGTACTGATGCCCACCTTCTGTCCTAGAACAATTGAATCAGAATCTCTGAGGTTTGAGGTAGGCACTGGTATTTTTAGATTATCCAAATGACTCAAATATGCATGAGAGATTGTTACTGTGTGATGTTTACTCAGCTCTACCAGCTAAAATATCATAGATGTACAGATCTGATGTTCAAATACATTTCTACAGTCTATTAAACTCACTAAACCAGGGTCTGCATCATTATGAACTTTGCAATTAATTTGTTCAATTTCCCAGAAGCATTTATTGGGTACCTGTTATGTGCCATTTTTACATTAAGTGACAGAGATGCAGAGATTTTTAGGACTGAGGGTCTTTAGAAATACTACTTATTTCCTACCTGAAAAAAAAAAAAAAACTGTGGCTCCCAGATCCATAAAATATCTGACTTGTGTGTACAAAATCACTTGTAATCAATATTTTCATTGACTTGACTTTGAAAGCCCTTGTTTTTATGTTTTATCTTCTAAATCAGTTACGCTCATGTTTACTTTTTCTGTTTACATATGTTCTGCCACATTTCTACTGAGCAGTAGAAGATACTACTTTTTAAATGTGATTACAGCTTTTTAAGTGTTATATTAGACATAGTTATGGAATAAAAGAATGTCTGCTAAGATTCATCAGCCTGCTCCTACGAATTTTCTCCTTATTCAAATTACAGTGGATTATACATATTAATTACTAGACACAGTGTTTTACAGGAGGAAAAAAATGTTTTATGTTTCTTCACAGAAACTGTGTCTATTAGAATGTGAAGAAGAAACAATTTACCATCATTTTGGATGTCTTTCTAGCACTGCTATGTAGAATTGAGAGGCACTTCCTCACCATTCCCAGTCATTTGTTTATGATTTCACCCAGTTGGAGAAATTCTCAGGTCTGTTTATCATTCAAAATCTAAGTCTCATTTCTTTAAACCATTTTTCTTCTTTCAGTCATGTGAATTTGCTATATGGGATAGGATTGAAGGATGATTATAATTACAGAAACTATAGATACTATATTTCCTTATTTTTGGGCTTTATACACATTTCTACAAAGTTCCAGAGAATTGCCTTTACCAACAAATGTTTCCTAAAATGTGTTATCTATTCATTTTCTGTACCTTTCTTCTCTACATCCACTATTAGTAAGAGTTCTAATATAAGACTGCTGCAATGATGATATATAAATGACAATTCAATTGAACAAAACTATTCAATAAAATGAATTGGCATTTAAATATCATATTTTAAGAGATAAAAAATTTTTATAATAATCAAATGGGAATGCAGTCTACTACAGGGAAAATAACTAGGACTTAGAATCTATAAAAACCAGGGACTGAGTCCAGATCCTGCCAATTACTTTATCAGAGGTTTTGGGCTAATTACCTCAGCTTTCCTTCCTGAACCTCAGTTTAGTCATCTGTGAAAAAACAGAAATGAAAATATTTTAATAACGACATGCAATATTTTCAATATGCAAAATTATAAGTTTAGGAAAAAATGGATTTGAGTTGTTTAGGAAGATCTATTTTTCTACAATTGTGGTAAAATAATTTAAATAGGACAAGAGCATATGTGCGACATTAAGTGTAACAATGCATGTCCCAAAAATTCATTCAAAAAATATTTAATGAACCATTTGTATGTAAAACACACTCTTCTTAAAATCTAGGGATATGACAGAGCAAGATATGGTCCCTGACTCATGGATCTTACATTAATATTGGAAAGAAGCCTATTAAACTCTCTATCCTATCAGCTTCAATTTCAGCTATTAGCTTTACTTTCTACCATCTTTTTCAAGTCAAGATCAAATGGAGAGCAAAGGGAGTGCACCTTTCCTCTTTGCAGTTCCATCACTGTTCAACATAATCATCTCTACCTACATTTCAGAACAATTCTGAATATTAATAAGACAATATCTATGAGATGAACTCCTCTGGGAAAGCAGAATATAAGTGTAAGGCATTATAATTTATTGCTTCTCAAATGTTATATAAGATATTCAACTGGATATGTTATTAATAAAAAAATTACAATGAAGAGAAATTTAGAATGAGAAAACATTTGGAATTCTTCATTACTTGATATGAACAGTCTGTAATCTTTATAAGTCATTCTGGCTTTATGAGACACTTTGTCTATTGAGATAGATGGAGCATCTAGAAAGGAAAAACTTTGACATGCATTTTGAGGCTCTTTTGAAGCAAAAGAAGAACAGAAAGTCTTTTGAGGTTTTTGGATGTACTAGATTGAACCATATGTAATTACTGAGACAATATTTTTTGTTCTACAAAATGACATTCCATATGATTCACTGTAGTTTGTACTTTAAAAATAGTTTCCTTGATTTGCCTTTTTATTCATTGAGAAAATAATTATTGAGCCAACCTGATATTGTGTCATAAAGAATTTGTATTAGTTGTAAGAAATAACAACTTACTTCTGTATTTTTTTTTCTTTTTCTATTTGGCTTATAGGTAAAGTTATTTTTGTAAATTGGTGTGGATTCCCAAAATATATTATGAAACTTTCCATTTCTGAAAGGCATTAACTTGAATAGATCCTTAGTTCATAGTGTTCATGGATTTCCTTCTAAGTTTATGTCAAAGTGTAATATCTGAGAAGACCAAACCGAGGTAAGGAGGTCTGCTTGAGAAGAGAAGCTTCACTGACCATCCTGGGAAGTCAGTGACAGAAACTGCAAATTTCTTTAAAATATTTATGAATCTAAATTCCATAACTATGGAAAGTTCACAATTGAAATTCTTACCATATCTGAATACAGTGACCAGAAGGAATAGATGATTTCGGGAGACTTTTCAAATTAGATGCTGGGAGTCAGAATTGGATGGACCAGAACTCCAGTTAGCACAATTAAATTCCAATTATATATATATATGTGTGTGTGTATATATGTGTGTGTGTGTGTGTGTATATATATATATATATATATATAAACAATGATATACCAGGAACACGTAATAAGTAGTCCAGAAAGTGGTTTGGCTAATTAGCAAGAGGTTATGGTCTTCTGTTGAGACTGCTGCCAAGAATGAGGACATAATCTTTGATTCTTCTGAGATACCTCACAGAGAAAATAAATTAAGAGGTAAAAAAAAGAGTTTTCTAGAAATTTTAGCTCATAGTTGAAGAATAAGGACATTTTTATGACAACTGGAACTAAATTCTCAAAATTAACTTTTAAAGAAATTACTTCATGTTCTTTATCTTCATAATAGCCATAGGAGATAGGACCACATATCACTATTTTATAGAGAGGACAATCATGACTGAAAGGAAGAATTTTCCTACAGTTGACAGACGGCAAATAGCAAATTCAGATATTCATATTCTTGTATATTAGTATCAAACCTGTTGCTTATTACTGTCTATCACATTTTATAACCGGATTTCACAGCATTTGCCATAATGAGTACTTGGACATCAAAAATGGACATCTCTCTTATTCAACCACTACTCAAAATCTCATAAAAAGGAATAAAAAATTATCTGCATCTTTCTTAATCTACTACCTCTTAGTAAGATCACTATCTTTTCATTGCTTTTCCCTTTACCTGTTTTACATGATCGTTAACCTAAGATTATCATACGAACTAAAGCCCTGGGTTGTCACAATAGAGAAATCTTTTGCTATTTTCTGTTTTCTCTGTTGTTGTTTTTGCCATTTTACAGCATTTTGTGTAAGGGGAAAGCCTTCCCTGTCTATACTCTACAGCATCTTTCAAATTTTAGTCAATATTGGGCACATTTAGTTCTTGGTACCATATTTAAAGAGGAGTGAATAAGGATAACCAAAATTTGTCCTGAATAAAGTAGTTCAGCTGTTTAGAGAGCCAGGAACAGTGTCATATAAAATTTGTCATTATATCCCATATAACACAGCACCTAGGAAAACTTAGCACTGGGAAGTAAACAGGATCTTAGCCCCTGTGCTGGATCTGAGAAGGTCAATGGTATCTCCTGAAGTTCTGTCTGTTCCCAGGGCCTTGGGTTCTCATGATTCCCTTTGAATTAAATCCAGTTGTGAAAACTGTCAACTCTCATTTCCATACACATGTCCATTCCCATAGTTCATCTCCACTGTCTACCAGATGCTTCAGTTTAAACATGGAATTTAGCCCCCTTTGCTGTATTTTCCTTTGTACAATCCACATTGATCATTTGTGTATAAAGGAGCCTTTATTAAAGGTTTTGGGAGATGATGGAGAGAAATATATGTCACAAAAATGCAAAAATATATATATATTTGTAAAAGTCTTTTGACTTCACACCAACACCACTGGCTACATTTCTTTATGAACTTTAGATTCTGATATTATTGCCATCTTCCCCCTCTCATTTCTCTCCTACTATTTTCCATCCCGAATTACTCTTCCAACAAAGGCAATATAAACTCTCTCTTTCTTCTCACAAACGATGACTTTTGGGTATCACCTTCTGAATCAAAATAATATGCATTCTGCCTCTAAATGGCACCATGGTACAATAACATGTTTTCAAGGGTTATTTAAGTTTGGTCTACAAAGTGTGTGTGTGTGTGCACGCGTGCATGCATGCATGTGTGCATGTGTTCATGCATGCGTGTGTGTGTGTGTGTGTAAATTTTTAAATAAATTATCAACTATGAGCTATGGAGATTTTTATTAAAATCTAGATTTTTATGAAATCTCGATTTTTAACTTCTTTTGAAAATAGAAGCTCTGGCAACATTAATATCCCATATTTGTATGAAGAGAGGTAAATTAAGCTGAATCATCATGGCCGCAGTGAGATGGAGCTGAAGCCCCACCATTTTCTGTCTTCCAGAAGGAGTCCATATTCTCAGTTATACACTTGGCCTTTATAGGCTTATCAATTTGCATCTCCTGGTTTATGACCACTAAGAAAATGGACACGCCTATAAAAAGTTTGTAACATATGCAATCAATAAAGTATCTAACAAATATAGCAAACACTTTGAATAGAAAATAAACCAGAAAATGAGTGATGCTAGATAAAGCTTCCGATACTTCTTTTATCAAGAACTCAATCTATACGATTGAAAGGCAGAATCAGAATGACCTGGGAAGCTTTTAAAATATACCAGCTTCTTAAATTGAACCTGTAGAAGTTCCACATTTAGAACATTTTGACTGAAACGTTAGAATTAGACTTTCTAAAATGCTCGCCAGCTGATTCATTGATATGTAGCCCAGAAACAGAGCACAGACCATAGGCTTATGGTACCAAAGGTATCAAGTATCTATTAAGTATTGTCCCTGATATCAGTCTTAACTGTGCTGTCTGCTAAGTCCACAGATTCTTCTAAATAAAGCTTCCACATCCAAATGCCATACTAAATAATGATCCTGCCCCGTGATCCACAGGCAATGGGTCAACAGAATGGTAGAAATCTCATGGTGAGCTCGTGAAAGATGATTAACTAGACCAATTAAATTCTTCACTCTGGCATAAAAATTATCAAATGTGGAGACAATGATGGGAGAGATTCAGCAGTGGTAAAAGTTGAAAGGTCATAAGGGAGACACTGGAGAGTCTCTGATGCAGCCACATGCAATTGGAATTTACGAGGGAATGGAAATTACAATTAAGTTCACATAGCTGTTAGGTGAAGGAGGAAACACCCCCTCACCCCCGACACACACGCACACGCACACTAAGCATCAGGTAAGGAAATAAATAGAAGAATGATTTGAGGAGCAGATACAAACATACAAATAGTTACAGAGTAATTGGAGGTAACTGGGGTCCTAGAGAGAAGCTCCTGGATCCTTAATGGCTGAGGCCTCTAGTGCTGGTTTTAATTCAGAACGACACTCATATTTCTGGTCTGAGCATTTGGTTTTCAGTTTTCATTTGGATCGTACATATATGAATCCTTGGAATAAATGATATAGTGTAAGTGTGTCCTTGTTCTTTATAAACGATTATCAGTAACGTGTGTTCCTTATCTACACATATAAGAAAATGGTGAAAATTTTAGGATAAATAGATTATCATTCACATTAGACCCTCAGCAATTTTACTATTTCTTAACACCTATACCACCTTATAGCTGAGAATACTTTCCAGGTGATGGGTGAAAATTAATAATGCATTCTTTGGTTTTTACCTGTGTAATTGTGCAATTAAATTTAGTAAATTAGTTTTGAGTGATTATTAAATACATGGCATTATGCTAATATTTATTGGAGTGGTCTCACTTTATTCCAGAGTTCCATCATGGGTGAAGGTGTGAAATGGCATGGACAGTGATGTCCTGAGAATTCAGTAAAGGAGGGGACAGACTTGGAATTGGAATAAGACCCAGGAATAAGCTTGGTTCAAGGAGAGGAGGAGAGGAGCCAGGGGGTTAGATTCCTTGTTAGGTATGTTACTTGCAAAGACCTTTTGAAAATATTCTAATGACCCCTTCCCAGCTAGTTTAACCAAAATGACCATATTGAAATGTCATGTACTAAGAGTATTTTAAAAGCCAACATCCAAGGATATATTCAACTAGAGAAGAGAGATGTCCACTTTTCCCTCATGGCCTCCCTTTTCCTTCATAGCTAAATATAAAAAATCGTGCTTTACATTTACCACCTCCTTTTTGTCACTCTTTGTCTCTTTGTCCTCTCTCTTCTTCTCACTCCATAAAACAGTTCTGAGTTAACAGTAATCTCACAGTCACTCAACGCAGTGCACTTTTTTTTAGCATTCCTTTTCCTTGACACTTGTAGTTCTGGAAACACCTTTTTGCTTTGACTTAATGACCCAATCTTTCTGAGAGATTCTCTCAGTGTTTTTTTCAGATTCACCCAGCCATGAAAATTTGAAGTTCTCCCTGGTTTAGTATGAGACCTCCTTATCCTTTTTATCTTCTCATATAGTGTCTCTTCCCTGCCTGTGGTTCCACTGACCATCTCTATATACTGATGCTTCTCAGTATGTCAGCCTGATTTCTCCTCTAACACAAAATGTCGCAGTACTTCAAATTCAACATGTCTAATTGCTAAGTCCTGAATGTTCTCCACCTCCCCCACTTCAACACACATTTTTCTCAAACCTGGTAAACTTCAGGATATCTCAGTAAGAACCACCATCCTATATTTTGTTGCTCTAGCCAGAAACCTTAGAGTCATTTACAATATCAGCCTTTCCATTATTTCTATACAAAAATCATCACCAAGTCCTTTTGATTCTTCTAAATATCTTTTCATTCCCACTTTCATACTACAAGGTCCAAGTAGAAACTAGCATCACTGTTTGACTGGCAGGGTACTATAGTTGCCAATTAGCTTGTCCACCAATCCAATCTTGTCTCTTACCAATTCCTTCTCAATACTGCAGCCAGAATAATATTTTCAAAACACAAAACTGATTAGGTGACACCAAGTCACTACCTAAAATTCTTCTATGGCATGCCATCATTCTTAAGATGAAATCCAAATTTTCAAAAGCACTGCGTGATCTCTACAGTGATACCTCGCATGGTCTTTGCTTGTTATTTTGCTCAAATCTATTTTGCCTGTCCTTAGTTCCCATATCATTTGGATTTCCTTATGCCATACGGAATTTTGTATGAGCTTCTCTTTTTTTCTTAAAACATATCCAAGCTCCTGCCCTTCTCTAAAAATCCCTGCTTACTCTTCCTTCACATCTCAGCTGAAGTGTCATTTACTCTTGGAGGCCTTTCCTGATCCTGGTTTTACATCAATTTTCTCTGTATAAACACTCACAGAAAGATGCTCTTTTTTTGGAGACCTTATTCCCATTCAATATTATATATTAATATACTAGAATAACTTTGTAAGTCCGTCCTAACTAAATTTCAGCCTGAAAAGATAAGGAACTGGCTTTTTTGGTCAACATTATTATCCTAGGTTTGGAAGTATGCCTTGCACCCACTAGGGGCTCATTTAAAATACTATTGAACGAATGCTCAGTGAATATAAGTAATTATCGAAAGTGTTATGGTAACAGTAAACATGGAAACAAGAGTACAAGCAAGAGAAATACGAGGAGAGATTTTCTAACAATGCCCTTAGTCAATGCCTTAAACTGTGAGGAACAGTACCTGGCTACAAATATAAACCAGCTCAATCAACAAGGTTGGGGAGAGTTAGCACATATAAGAGGATCTCATGGAGTCTAAGACCAGGAAGCATATCTGGGTTCTCCAGGGTACCTAAACAGAGACTAGAAAATTAGAAATGGAAACCGACCTCTCTGTCTTTCTGGGGTTGCATAATTTCACATACCTTTTTGCCTCTGTGCTTCTGTTTTGTCTCTGTACTTCTGTTTCACTCTTATTTTAAACAATACTGGCTTCATCTTCTTTAAGTTCAATTTGGATATCTGGCAAAGTGTAATATCTCCTCTTTCCACTTAGGACACTGATTGATGGAACTTCTATATGGGTTACTTCACAGTCTTGAAAAAATTTTTATGGATGGAGCTTGAGTGTTGTAACTATACCTGGTCCAATAAGCTATTGCCAGAGGGCTGAGATCACAAACATGGCTATTTCTCCACCTTCCAGAAAAGACTGGAATAATTCTCAAAGTTTGTGGATTTGGCAAGTAACACCCAGGAATGTGCTCTGCTATCACTGGCAACAGAATGGATACGAGAGATGATATATAGTTTAGAAGTAGATGAGTCTAGCATCAACAGGCTCAGTGGTTAGCAAAATTGTAATGGTATTGGTGGAACTAGGGAGTCAATTAGAATAACTAGATTGGAAAAAAAAAGGTTGAGAATCAGATATTGCTGTTGTATTATTAGAGATACTTTGTGGATGTAGTTTGAAGAAAATTGAGACATTTATCATTGGGTGGTGAGGGTTTCTCCCTTGATGCATGAGAAATTAACATGAATAAGGCTTTCTCTAAATAAAATACCCTTCATATCATGATTCCTCAATCTAACAGACCAACCCCTTTCCTTTTCTCCAGGATTTATATACACAAACTAGATAAACATTTTTTTTTTTCAGGCTATTCCCTTAGGCATACTTTCTGAAGTTCACTGATTGGCATTTGAAATTGAACAACAGATATGATTGTGGATATTTAAATATAATATGAATAGTGTTAAAGCAATTCTCTGGAAAGGAAAATGATGACTTAACAAACTCAGTACTTACACTAATGGTAAGATTATGCCTATGCATCACACTTCTAAACTTATGATGGGCTCGACAATTCACTCTGGATTGAGGACAATTGAACCACAGTATGAAACATATACTTTTTGCTTGAAAACATTTTTCATTAGTAATTTATAGATAGTTGCCAAAAATGTTTCACTTGGCAGTCAAACTGTATACAGCTGAACTGAATGGTTCCTGCCTTGCAGTTATATGAAATGTAAATAATATTTTTCATGAGTGTGATGGCAATTGACTTTGAGAAAAAGTGGTACAATATAGATAGGGAAGTACCAAATACTACTGTCACACACTTTTTACTTTTTATGGGGCTGCTTAACAGTGTGCAGCATTTATATTCAAAATAAGAGAGCTTCAGTTGTATTTATGTTTTAAAACTACCAAGACAAAAAACAAATCAAATAATTTATCACAGAATTCAGTAATATGACAAAGTATATCAAAATTTGAGATATGAGAATTCTACACAATAGCATGTGTTTTGTGGGTAGTGATAGCCCACAGAAATCTAATTTAATCAAATATTTAAAGAGGTAATAATTAATTTTTAACGAATTGAAGTGAACCATAACTAGGAAGAAATGTTATTGTTTATTTTTAATGCCAGAAGAGTACTCCTGATACAATTTTAATATTTCATTAAGGCAGTAACTTTCATATTGTGGGTTTTATCCCAGGTTTTTATGTTTGATGATATATTTTCTCCTCTTAAAAAAAAGTTGGAGTTTTATTGCCTAGCAGTAGTGGATAATGGGAAGTGCTCTTTTTCTGTCAATTTGATTATGTTCTATTCTCACTACATTGCTAGGGATTAATCAAACAAATTATGGAAAGTATATTGGCTTATGTTAGAACCAGAACATATTACCATGCACAGTGCTTTATATTTTATGGAAATTATGCAGAAATATTTCACTAGATGCTTTTCTTCAAAAGTTTTCCTATGCTGGATAGCTCCTAGAATATGTTACAATGTATAAGGTCTTTTCAAATTTGTCTTGCATTTTTCATTAATTTAAAAACTGTATTTTTTATACTTAGATTATTTGTCTCTGAATTTGGGGAAAGTCATTTAAATCTTTCTCACTTCAATCATAGTTTAAAGTGTGAATTACTAAAATTGAAAGGGTATATATACATTAACATGGCTGTAAGAACAGTATTTGGCAGAAGGATATATGGTAAATGAATGTTAAAAAAAAGCATTTAAGATAAAAAAGTAGAAAAATGTAAAGAAAAAGACTCAAGTTTGATAGATGAAAAACAATATATTTTCAGTTTTAATTTGTGAGATGCAAAAGGTCGTGTGCACAGAATTGTGCTCATTTTAAGGATTTAGCCTTTTTTTTTTTTTTTTTGCATACTCTACCCTGACTCCAACTTGTGGTTTTTTCATCAGTGAGTAGAACATTTATATTCTGTCAGACTTGAATATTTAGTCATCTGTGACTCTTCTTGCTGCTTTGAATTCTGTAACCAATAAATTGTGAATCTCTTTATTGTATTCAAAGAGATGTTATTTTTTCTTAGGGTATTGGTGGAATTCTGAGAACAGTCTTGCCTCAGTAGTGGGGCATAGTTAGTCCTAGACTGAATACTGTTTTGGTCCTGAAAAATAAACCTTAAATAGAAAACTAAAAAGCTTCAAGCTGTATCTAAGAAATCTAACAGTATATCAGAATGTATCTCAAGAATATTTGTGGGACTATAACATCTATCTAGCATCCAGAAAATTAAATTACTATATACAGCATCCAATTTAAAAAACAGATATGCAAAGAATCAGGAATATACAAATCACATGGTGGTAAACCAATCAATTGAAACTTATGCAAAGCTCACACAGATGGTAACTTAACAAAGACATTACAACCATTCTTACAACTGTATTCAAATGTTTAAAAAGTTGAATTAGCACATAAAGGAATGAAAGATATAAAGCAGACCCAAACTGGATTTCTGTATGAAAACTACAATGTCTGAGATGGAAAACATAATGGATAGAACTGAATATATATTATGCATGGCCAGAGAAAAAGTTAGTGAAAGAAGGTACAGCAATAGAAAATCTAAAATGAAATAGACAGAAAGTAATAATTAGAAAAAATAAACAAAGCATCAGAAATCTGTGGTATTTAAAGTGGGCTAATCTATAATTAATTGGAATTCCTGAAGGAGAGTATGACAGAAAGTATATTTGAAGAAAAATTGGTCAAATGTTTTTCAAATATTCATATGATAAAAGAGTACTCTACCTATCCAAGAAGTTCAATGAACATCATACACACAGGAAACAATATAAAACATCACAGCCAAATTGCTCAAAAATAAATAAAATATCTTAGAATAAATAGAAACCATAGAAAATAGAATAGATAGAAAATAGAATAAATAGAAAAAATATATCATGGATAAATAGAATAAATATAAAAAATAATAGAATAATAGAATAAATAGAAAAAATATATTATGGACAAATTTAAGTATAGAATATTTCTCATCAGAACAAGGAAAGTGAAAGGACAGTAGAACAAAATGATTGAAATAAGAAAAACAAAAACCCTTATCAACTTAGAATTCTATACTCAGCAAAGGCAACTTTCAAAAACAATGGCAAAGATCTATTTCAATTCATAAAAATTTATTACCAGTAAATCCACATTCTAAGAAATATTAAAGAATGTTTATCTGACAGAATGAAAGGAATACAAGATGGAATCTACATCCATAGAAAAGAAATAAGAGTACCAAGAATAGTAACTAGGAAAGATCCATAATATAAACTTGAAAACCACCATTAAATACCAAAACAGAGTATAGCTAATAAGCCAAATAAAAATAAAATAAAATCATAAATAATCAGTTAATCATAAAACAGTTTGTTAAATCAACACATATTTTTTAATATATTCATCACAAGGGCTTACTCAAAGACTTAATTAAATAAAACAGAAACGAAACAAAAGCAGTACCACAGCTTACAATATAGCGTCCTATAAAGAACTTAATGAGAGGAAACAAACAGACAACACAAGGAGGGGAGCCTCGGTCAGGAATCTTGGCTGGAGATCTACTTTTATTTTTATTATTATTTATTTATTTTTATTTTTTGAGACAGGGTCTTGCTCTGTCACCCATTCTGGAGTGCAGTGGTGCAAGCATGGCTCACTGCAGCCCTGACCTCTCAGGCTCAAGCGATCCTCCTACCTCAGCTTTCCATGTGACTGGGGCCATAGATGCACACCACATGCCCAGCTAATTTTTAAAAATATTTTGTAAAGGAAGGATCTCCCTATGTTGCCCAAACTGGTCTTGAACTCCTGCGCTCAAGTAATCCTCCCACCTGCACCTCCAAATGTCCTGGGATTACAGGGATGAGTCACTGCCCTCAATCTGAGTAGGTTTCTTGAAGGCACTTCTTAAAGTTTATGGGGTTGGAAGGTTTGTTTTATATATCAGATACGAATGGCAGAAAACACATCAACAAGATGTTTATATAAATATCATATTAAATATAAATGATCCTATAGCCCAATAAAAAGCCATACATGGCAAAAAAAAAAAAAAAAAAAAAAAAAAAAGAAAAACCTAAAATGCAAGTACTTGTTGCCCAGAAGAAATACACCTCAAATACAGAGTCAAAGCTAGGTTAAAAATAATGCAAAAATATATGCTAAAATAATACTAAGACATTTGGAGTAACTGTTAGACCAAGTAGATTTAAAAACTGGTTTGAATACTCTAACTTAATAATAAAGGAGTCAATTGGTGAAGAGACATAACAAATATTTATGTACCTTTATTAGTCTGTATTGTGTTTTTATAAAGGAATACCCAAGGCTAGGTAATTTATAAAGAAAAGAGGCTTATTTGGCTCACAGTTCTGCAGGCTATACAAGAAGTATAGTGTCAGCATCTGTTTCTAGTGAGGCCTCAGGAAGCTTATACTCATGACAGAAGGCCGGGGGGAGCCAGTATGCCACATTGAAAGAGAGGGAGGAAGAGAGGGGAAGCAAGAGAGAGGGGAGAAGGCACCTAGCTGTCTAAACAACCAGCTCTCACATGAACTAATAGTGTGAGAACTCACTCATTACCACCAGTGATGACACGAAGATGACTCATTAAGATACCAAGCCATTCATGAGGGATCTGCCCACATCATCCAAACACCTTCCACTAGGCCCCACTTCCAACACTGGAAGTCACATTTCAACATGAGTTTGGAGATAAGAAGCAACTGCGTCCAGGATGTTTTCCAAGGTAAAACAATATTCAATCATTTTTAAAAGATTTTTGCCATGCAAAGTATGTTTTTTCTTATCTCAATGAAATTAAATTTTTAAAAGTCAGTACAGAAATTTGGGGATTATTGAGCCATCTATTTGTAAACAAAGTAAGATGTGATTAAATAATCTATTAGTCTTAGATGAAATCAAAAAATAAATTTACAAAGTATTCAATCTAAACAAAAATGAAAATGCTACATATTCAAACGTATGGGATGCTGCAAAAGCAGTACTTAGGGGTAAATTTATAGCATTAGAAAGAAGAATGTTTGTAAATAATTATTAATTATTCATATTAAGAAACTAGATTAAACCCAATGTAAATAAAAAAGGAAATAATAAAGACCACAGCAGAAATCAACAAAATAGAACACAGAACCATAGAGTAAATAAATAGGACCAAAAACTCTATCTCACATAAGTTCCATAAGATTGATAAAACTTTAGCCAAACGGACAGGAGACAAAGAAAGAAGAAACAAACTACCAATATCAGAATTGAGAGAGGTGGCATCACTATGTATTCTATAACTTTTAAAAATGTAAATAAATATTATGGACATCTTTATGTCAATAAATTCAACAAGTTACATACAATGTAAAATTCCTTGATAGGCACACATACCAGATCTCAGAAGAAGAAACAAACAACCTGTATATCATGTCGGTTAAATAAGTAGAATTTTTAGTTAAATACCTTCTCACAAAAAAAATTTTAGGCCCAAATGTCTTTGCTAAGAAATAAAACTTTCAAACAAACAAACAAAAGACACTATTTATCCATAACTTCTTTCACATAATCGAAAAGAATGAAGCGCTTTTCAATTCATTTTTGAGATTAATACTACTATGATACCAAAACAAATACAGTATTAAAAATTAAAAAGAGAACTACAGACCACTATCCTTTTGATAACAAATGTAAAAAGTTCAACTTAACATTAAAGAAAGGAAGAATACCTCATGGCCAATTTACCTTCACCTCAGCAATGCAAGGGAGGCTCAATACTGAAAATATGTCAATGTAATTCATCATATTAATGAACTAACATGAGCAAAACGATATGATATAGTTGGAGCCTCTGTCTTGTCCCAAATCTGATGTCAAATTGTAATCCCCGATGTTGGAGGTGGGGCCTGGTGGAAGGTGATTGGATCATGGGGGTGGATTTTCCTTTGGTGCTGTTCTCATTATAGTGAGTGAATTATTGTGAGATTTGGTTGTTTAAAAGTGTGGAGCACCTCCCCCTTCTCTCTCTTCCTCCTGTTCTGGCCACGTAAGTAAGACTACCTGCTTCCCTCTTGCCTTCTGCCATGATTGTAAGCTTTCTGAGACCTTTCCAGCCATGCTTCCTATACACCCTGCAGAACCATGAGCCAATTAAACCACTTTTCTTTATAAATTACCCAGTTTCAGGTACTTCTTTATGTAAGCGTGAGAATGAACTAATACAGGATGTTATCAATAGATGCAAAAAAAATTAAGTAAATTATCTATTCCTAAGTAAAATTTTAAGCAAGCTAGGAATAGAGGGAAACTGCCTCAACCTGACAGAAAATCTAAAAGACATCTACCGAAAATCTACAGTTAACATTAATGATGAATGACTAAATGATTTCCCCATAAAATCAGAAAAACAAAAACAAACAAAACAAACCAAGAATGTCCATTCTCACTACTTTCATTCTATGTGGTATGGTACTGGAGGTTTTATCTGACACAGTAAGAAAGGAAGTGGACTATATTCAGATTAGAAAGAAAAAAGTAAAACGGACTTATTGACAGATTACATGAATCTCCATGAAGACATGGAATCAATCTAAATTTCTATCAGTGGTGGACTGGATAAAGTAAATGTGGTAAATATACACCATGAAATACTACACCGCCATAAAATTGAGATGACATCCTTTGCAGCAAGATGGATGGAGCTAGAGGCCATTATCCTAAGTGAATTAACATAAGAACAGAAAAGCAAGGAAAGGGGAAAAAAAAAGCATATGTTCATACAACTTTTTTAGGAATGTTCATATCTGCCTATTCAAAATAACCAAAACCTGAAAACAACCCCTAAAATCCACCAATAAGTGAATGGATAAACTAGCAATAAAAAGGAAACTGTTAAAGCATACTACTACATGGATGAATCTCTAAAGAATTACAATGAATAAAAGAATCCAGACAAAAAAAGTACCTAATTTATGATACCATGTATTAAAAAAGTATAGAACGTGTAATCTGATGTATACTGTCTGGAAGTAGAGCAGTGTTTGCCAAATTTGGTGTGTGTTTGAGAGGGGGAATGGGAGGAGTAAGAGGGAGGGATTAGGAAAAGCTAAAGTGAAAATTTGATGTGTAGTGAAATATATTCATTATTTTGACCGTGGTGATGATTTCATGGTGCTACATGCACATGTCCAAACTTAAAAAGTTATACACTTTATAAATGCGAAGTATATTGTATATCAATTATACCTCAATAATACTGTTAAATAGTAGAAAACTTACTTGAAATAGACATACTGTACTCGAAGTCTCCAGGGAAATAGATAAGCTCCAAAGTATTCCTACCCTATCCTTTTCCCTCTTCTTTTGATTCAAACTCAGAGAGAGAGGGAGAGGGAGAGAGGGAGGGAGAAAGAGAGAGAGAGCGAGAGCAACAGAGAGAGAGAGAGAGAGAGAGAGAGAGAGAGAGAGAGAGACCAACCTGTTGTTCTTACTTGAGTCACGTTCCTACCATTTATGTAGGTGTGAAGTCTGTGCACACTGAAGATAATTTCTCAGAAAAGTTTGAGATGCTATTCTGAAAATAAAGAGAAAAATAATACCAAACTAAACATATTTATTCCAATTCACTTAACATTCAACAAATATTTAGTTATTGCCTATTACATCCATGACTGTCATGGTGCCAGAGTTTGATATTTCACTGATGAAAAGACAGAGCCATCCTTGGAAAGTGGTACAATGGGAGAAATGTATACACCAAGAAGTAATGAGAGTAGTGATGCAGATTCTTATTCTCTGAGTCTCAGGTCCTGCTCAAATCCATTAAATCATCTCACAGTTCAATCTAGCACACAGGCATAAGGAGCAAACGAAAGGTTTTAGGGACATAAAAATAAAAAAAGTAGTTGTTCCAGGAGTGATGAACAACAAGTACCAGGCATTTGGCAAAGAGGATTGGAGAAAAGCAAACTCCTTTAAGTGCAGTTTGAAAACAAAAGAGTGAGCAAGTATAAACCAGAAGTTTACGAACTTGCAGCAAATAGTAAAAGAGAAAAAAACAAACAAAGCCTTCCTACAGGTAAATCAGACTAGCCAGGTGAGTTCAAGATCAGCAGAAATTGTGCAGCACTATTTGCAACAGATCAGAGTAGATGTCAAGAGTTTCTACCAGTTCACTGAATCGTAAGAACTGTGAAATCAGTCAGCACATAAATGTAGGTGGAAAGACCTAAGCTGACAAAATCCTCTACCGCTTATGGAGACAATTCATCCTGACAGTTAAGTTCTTTTTCGTTTTCTGATCTGTTCAAAGTTGATAATATTAGCTGATAATATCTGTTCAAAGTAGCCACCTCATATGTGCGTTAGGAGGCATACATGAGAGAATGTGCTTAAATTTATTAACAGAATACCTGTTTCAAGGTATGGTAGAAATGGTTTAGAAATTTTTGGAGCTTCACTCTATATTACCTATAACTTATTAATTCTAATTATATTCATATTAGCTGTGTAGTATCTTGTATATATTCTTTTCTTCTATTCATTAAAATCTCTAAAGAATCTGCCCAGTTACAGTCATTGCTAGGTATCTATTCTTTTTTTTTTTTTTTTTTTTTTTTTTTTTTTTTTTTTTTTTTTTTTTTTTTTTTTTTGAGACGGAGTCTCGCTCTGTCGCCCAGGCTGGAGTGCAGTGGCCGGATCTCAGCTCACTGCAAGCTCCGCCTCCTGGGTTCACGCCATTCTCCTGCCTCAGCCTCCCGAGTAGCTGGGACTACAGGCGCCCGCCACCTCGCCCGGCTAGTTTTTTGTATTTTTTTTTAGTAGAGACGGGGTTTCACCGTGTTAGCCAGGATGGTCTCGATCTCCCGACCTCGTGATCCGCCCGTCTCGGCCTCCCAAAGTGCTGGGATTACAGGCTTGAGCCACCGCGCCCGGCCGCTAGGTATCTATTCACAACAGAGTATCTCACTTATTCACTCCTTACTTCTTCTACTCAGTACCCAGCAGAATGAGTAACACATATTTGATGGATAACAGGAATGAAGTGGGAGAATTCTGTCTAAATACATTAGTCAGGAGTCCTGTGGTCAGAGTAACAAAAGAAATTAGTTCTATAGCAGCAGAGAGAATATTACCTACTTGCCTGAACAACTTGCTTCTAATTGAATTTAATACTGAGAAAGGTCTCTAGGATCTCTAATATTTAAAGTCTATAGGCTTAAAGTTGCTCTTCCTGGTTTCAGATATGATGTTGCCCCATTGGCTTTAATAACATGTTTTTGAAGAACAATTTTCCTCCTATACCTTATAATTATAGGAAGAAATGTGTAATTGATTTATATATATACATATATAGATATATAAATGTATATTTCAATTTATCTTACAATGAATCAGTAAAAAAAATTGAACCAGCCAATCTCCATTTTGTTTTCCTTTAACCCTGAAAGTTTTCTCCCCATAATAGATACAAGAAACTAAAATTTGTCTTTGTGCAAATAAATGTGCATGCAATTCAGGATATGCTCATTAATAATTAAGTAAATGCCACTCTTATATTTATTAAAAATTTATTCTGATATATATTTTTGGAGAATTATTTTTTACAGAATCATATACCAAGTTAATGTTCTGATTATTGCTTATTAGCAACATAGTATCTTGTATATATTTGTATTAATTGTATATAATATTAATTGCACGGAATATTAATTGCAGTTTCAAATGTAATAATGCAAACATTGAAGAAAAGGCTTTGCTGGCTAACATTTTTCTCCATAGATTTTATGAAGGACTGACTCTCTAATCAGGATTTTGAGCTCTTCAATTGCTGAACTAGCAGTTTGTAAGTTACATATAGTACTAGCCAAAAATGCAGACTTTGCAAGACTCTTCAAGAATTTCAGAAATGCACAAAAGGAAATATTAAGTGTATCCAGTAGTAAAGGTATGATGAGGAAGACACATTCAATGACAAAGTAAATTCGTTCAGAAAAAGAGCAGCACAGGCAATCAAGATAACCAGTGTTGTCACATCGCCCTTGAGAAAAGTATTGAGAATTCTGGCCTCCATCTTTGCTAGAGATAAACTCATCACTTCACAGCTCAAGCTATCCAAAATAGAAAATGCTTTATTCTTACTCTCTTACAAATGGGTGAAATGACGAACCAAGCAAAGGAAGCATTTTTCAATGATCGGAAAAACCACCTTACACCTTCTCTTGCCCCCACCTCTCAGAAATCCCTCAAACCAATCCATGTGCCATATAAAATTAGATGCATTAAATTTACTTTACAAGATCCTAATAGCTTTGGACCAACAACTTAGGAAACTAATGAAAGCAGCTTCTGACTTGGAAACATTTCTTTCCATTTGGAAATACTGCAGCCAAGAAAAAAGTTTTTGAAAAAAATATAGAAGGCAAATAATAATCTGTAATAAGAGAACGGAATTGTGAATAAAATAGCATACTGATGAAGAAGAAAGATACTTGACTGCCCTTTCCAAGGCCTATGTAGCGGGGCCTTTTTGGAAGATAGGATTGCTTGGATTGGCCAGAGTCTGTTTTGTTGTGCGTGGAGCTTCCTGTTGGCTGGCCTGATACAACATGCTATTAAGTAATTTGGGCTGGAGCATCATTATTCTCCATGAAGAATTTAAAGAAGATCTTGACTTGAGCTGATTGCAAGAGAAGTCATGCTGCGCCATACAGTATAAAAATATCATCAGTCTTATGCCACTGGCACATTCAAACACCTAGTGGGATAAGCCAGGCATCAATGTTCAAGGTTTTATATAAGGTAACAGCTGCTTTGGTCAGACAGTTAATTAAATATGTTAATTTCCCATACAACCAACAGTAGCGACAACAGATCAAAGAGGGATTTTATGACATTTCTGGGTTCTCTCCTATGCCCAGGACGATGGATTGTGCCCACATCATCTCCCAATGTCTTTTGTGAAGTGGTGCTGCCTTTCCCCTTTGGAAATGGCCCTGTTCTATGACATTGCAAATATCGTACATGTTTTGGTACCACATTAACCACTGCCAATTGTCACCACTCCAGTCTTAAAAAGCTATTTGGGTCTGATGCCATTTGTAGTGTTTGGTTAGTCAGTAAATATCACAAATCACGCTGAAGGCAGGGAATGGGATCTTTCTCCATTTGCTTCATTCTAGCTTGGCATTTGTGTTTTATCTTCATGGAACTGACAGGACACAGATTGTAAATCATTGTATAAGCAACGACAAGATTCCATCCCAGGCATGCAGAAGCATCAAAAGATTGTTCTAGATTGTGTTACAAGTTAATCACATGGAGTACACAGAACTCAGAGTACCTATTTATACATAATACTCAAATGTGCTTTGTGGCAATATATGACACTATGAGAGGAGGAAAATGTTCTCAATTCATGAAAAATGCTAATCATACTATCTAGCAGTTATAAATATAACAGTGACATGGAACCATTTGTAATACTTTTTGGATTATACAGGGCTCTGAGGATGGCTAGGGAGATTGTACTCTCTTTGTGATGACAATGGCTTCTCTTGCCTTAAACAAAAGGTTCAGAGAAACTCTACTCTCAAAGACCAATTGGAGTTGGTCCGGATTTGGTAATTAGCATTTTGATAGAAATATTTATTAGACTACAAGTTTCCTGGGGAACTTCAAAATGCTTATAGTTGCTGATTAAATAATCACCAGTAGAATACATATATTCTCAGGACTAGTGTAACTTTTTAAAGAGGAGTAATGATTATATAGCACATGTATTAGTGACATTGCTTAGAAACGTCTATACTCCATGCCATTATATATGAAAACAAAGTGATGTGATACAAAAGAATAATGAATCAGCATTTCTTCATAATTGCCATCATGTCTCTATTTTCTCATTTGGAAAATGAGGGACTTGAGGCAATAAACCTTGAGATGACACCCATGTCTAATCTTCTATTGAAGGCAATGTGATAAAATCAAAACATTCTGGCCATCACTAACCAGCTGACAATCATATAAAATGTCCAATTAACACCAAAAAAGGCAGAAAAAGAGTGGAAGACAAAAATAGGAACAAAGAACAAGGGCAACAAACAGAAAACAGTAACAAATTTACTAGATATTAATCCAACTATATCGGTATTCACTTTTAACATCAGGGGTCTAAATATACTAACTATAAGACTGAGATTGTCAGAGTGGATCAAGAAACAAGACCCAACTATATATTGTCTGTGAGAAACCCACTTTAAATTTAAAGACACATAGAGATAAAAAGCAGATGCAAGGTGAAAGATATCAGGCTAACACTAATCAAAAGAAAGCAGGAGTAGCTGTATTAATTTCAGATGAAACAGACTTCAGACCAAGTCTGTTTATCCCTGTATCAGGGACAAAGAGGGGCATTACATATTGATAAAGGGGTCAATTCTCTAAGAAGACATAACAATCCTTGATGTGTACATACCCAATAACAGAGCATTAAATAACTGGAGCAAAAACTGATAGAACTTCAAGGAGAAATAGATGCAGCTATTATTGTAGTTGGATGCTTTAATATACCTCTCTTAGAAACGAACAGGTTAATCAGACAGGAAATCAGTAAGGATGTAGTTGAATTCTACAATACCAATCAGCTGAATAAAACGGACATCTATAGCTTTATCTGACAACAACAGGATATACATTCTTTTCAAGCTCACGTGGAACACTGACAAAAATCGACCAAATTCTAGGTTAAGAAACACAACAAATGTAAAAGAATAGAAGTCATAAAATGCCTGCTATAAGACTACAGTATAATTAAACTAGAAATCAATAACAGAAAGATAGCTGGGAATATTCAAAATAACTTGAGATTAAACAACACATGGTCAAAGAAGAAATGAAGATAAATTTTAAAATACTTTCAACTAATTGAAAATGAAAATAAAACATAAAAATCTATGAAATGAAGCAAAAGCAGTTCTTAGGGGGAAATTTATGGCATTGAATGCATCTATTAGAAAAGAAAAAATATAAAATTAATCACTTACACTTCTATCCCAGGAAACTAGAAAGAGAGCAAATTAAATACAAACTAAGCAGAAGAAAAAGAATAATAAGTATTAGAGCAGAAAACAATAAAATTGCAAACAGGAAATCAATAAATCCAAAAGCTGTTTATTTTTTAAATATCAAAGGTCTTTTGCTTCAAAAAATCCAGAGATCAGTATACCTTTAACCATGCTAAGAAAAAGAGAGAACACAAATTACTAATATCAAAAATGAAAGAGGGAACATCACTACAGATCTCATGGACATTAAAAAGATAATAAACTATTTGACATATAGCAAGTTTTCTAATATGAACAATTCAAAAAGGACATTTTAAAAAGATAGTTCTAAACTTATAATCAAAGATGGATACTGAAGCCTAGCATAGGCCTATAAAACTTGCTGAATAAAAAAAAAGGCCATTTTTGGAGTAAAAACGTGATTTAATTAGGAAAAGGACATCCGTCTGTCAGAAAATGAGACACTAACATGTAGTATAGACGAGGCATCACTATTAACTTATCTTTCTTCAAGTACTGTCATCTAGGAGATCAGCGAGAATTCAACCAGAAGAGAGTAGAATCAATATCACAAGGAGTAGGAAGATTTTCAGAGCAAGAGAAAAGAGAAATCCAATAGCCAGTGGTTTTATTTCATTTCAGATCTCTAGGTCCATCGGAGTTTCCTCCTGAAGGAACAAATGTAGATTCTAACTATGACTGCAGAATACATGAAATACTTTAGAGGCTGAGGGAGTGAGAGTGGGGTGATTACTGAAATTATAAAATTATAATTTTAGAGTCAATGTTCAGCATATTAAATATGAATTGTAAGTCATTTAAAAAATAACAGTGATAGTTGATATGAAACTGTCTGCTCTTCCCTGAATGAGCAGTTGGAGGATGGAAGTAACATGCAGACAGCAGTTTCCCAGGGCCTCAATTAGGCAATACGAATCCAGGGCACAATGACCAAAACAAGCATCTTGAGATTTCCAGGTCAGTAACAAGATAACAAATGCTGAGCTGGTTTTCCAAATGCAAAGATATCTAATGAAATGAAGATTACAAAATAAAGAAGGACAAAGCTTGCACAGCTGCCAAGTCTTGAGATTTCAGTTCATGAGTAAGAATTTGCACAGACGTCAGACATTTGCTCTGGTTTATATGCAGTGATTTCTACCTCCGCTGTAGGTCTCTAAGGCAAGAGTTAAAAGAACAGATGAAACTTGTGACTTTCCTCAGAAGCAGTATGATCTACTCACCTCATTTGCATATTGAGATATTTATTGTTAGAAAAACACCACACAAAGCATTCCCTGATTTTACTCCGACATTGCACATTATCTCACAGAATTGAAATTAGCATAATCCTTCTTGTAAGAGAGTTGAAGTTTTATTTTCTTTTCCCTTTTCTTTCTACTTTCTTTACATTTCCATATTTTAAAGTTGTCATGTACCTGACA
This sequence comes from Macaca nemestrina, assembly GCF_043159975.1. Taxonomy (NCBI): domain Eukaryota; kingdom Metazoa; phylum Chordata; class Mammalia; order Primates; family Cercopithecidae; genus Macaca; species Macaca nemestrina. The sequence continues at coordinate 43,139,828 of NC_092135.1, forward strand.
CTGGTCTACATACTAATGTTATCTCTGAGAAACTTTACACCAATTCCATAAGGAAACTACCTTTCCTTGTGAGGGAGAAGTATTTTACACATGATGATAAAGTAACTTGCCCAAGTCTGTCAGCCAGATAGTGGCTGAGGATTCCAATCCATGTTTATTTGACTTTTCAGTCTGAGTTCTTAATGTTCCACCTCTCAGCTTCCTAAGGTAGAAACTAGAGTTCTCAAAAGGGTACCTGGAAGAAGAGGAGGTTATATAAAATTATTATAACGTTAGGATGGAACCTTAGATATAAGGAATCCAACAGTCTCTTATTGCTCTTGTGAAACATGAGAGAAATATGGCAGGACTGTCCAGAGAACAACTGGCCAAAAGAGAATGGTAAAATGAATATGAAGAGAAGTCTCTAGTGAGAAGTGAACTCAGTTTTTTTGTACCAATTTACTCATTCAAAAAAAAGGTATTGATTAGTTGTAATTCCACATTATAATTTAATATTGTTTTATAGTTTATAGAGCACTTTAAAATAAGTTATCTCAGGCAATTTGATCCTTACAGAAGCTCTATTACATATAGCAAGGGGGGAATGTTATAATCTTAATTTTATAAATAAGAAGGCTAAGATTTGAGTTACAAAACTATCTTGAAATTGTATAACAAGTAGATCTATATCAAAAGACAAGCTTTTTTTGTTGGGTTGGTTGTTTTGATTTTTAGCTGCAAATGTGTTCTATCACATTGTCCTTTTGAAATGACACACAGTCACCAAATTTTGTGTTTTGTAACAAGTACAAAAAGTTTGATAAATTATAATTATCATAAAAGTGCTGAACTCAGGTCTGACACAATGGCAATTAATTTCAGTTAAAATAAATACATGTAAAGGCTACATTTATATTTTAAAAAGAACTGCCCCAAATTAAGAGAACTTGCTGGTCACAAGCCTGCTCTGAATCAATATTGCAATAAAATTTTTCATGAAAACAAGATGGAATTAGGAGAAATATATTGTTCTAGGGAACAGGAGTGACAACTTTGTCTTTCGTACATCAGTCAGAACACAACCAGAGTTTTAAATTCAGTAATTGATAGCAAATTTAAGAGTGATATTGGTAAGCTGAAGTCTAGAGGAGGTGACTAAGTGGTGAGATGAAGTCAGAAAAGGGCCTGGCTCTTGGGCCGGGCATTGCCCAGTGCCACAGGCAGAACTCTAAAGATCTGAAATCTACCGTTTCCTTTTATTATCATAACAAACTTAGACAATAGACACTAGCACTGTTCCTATCTCACAGTTAAGTAAATAGTCATCTTTCTAATACTGAGTATAATCATTAAATGTTCATTTTGTGAAAGACTTGTCAAGGAGCACAATTAGAATGATGCAGTTATGCTAGAGAAACCCTAACATCCTATAAGTTTCTAGATTTATTTACTCTTTGATGTTCTTCTAATCTTCATCCCCCTAGACCCTTTGGGTCTCAAAATTCAACTAAAGTTAAAGTTTACTTATGTTGGTTAGCATAAACATGAATAATGATGTTAACATAAACTTTACCTACACTATAACCTTACCTATACCATTGTATATAATATAGATCAAATGTAGATAACTATAAATTTATGTTGACTCTCAGTTCACCATACATTTTATATATGCCATAAAATTAGAAAAACAAAACTAAGTATTTCAGCACCTTAATAAAGTGTTGTTTTATTTTGTTACTTTAGATAACTGAATCCCTTCTTAGGTATTCCTCTATATTTTTTCCAATGTTTAATTATTTACTTAAAAAATTGAAACACTAGGTAAACAAAGACAGGGGACAAATAAAGAAAAAGTTCCATCTATCACTACTCTGACACCAATTCTGTGACATCAATTAGATGTTCTGAATTTAACTGAATTCCAACACTCACAAGTCAAAGGCAAAGTTCCCAAAAGCCTATCCTTACTTCAGACATCAGTCACAAGCATTGGGGGCCACTTCTGACTGACCAACTATACATTTGGGGATTCCCACCACCGTCTCAAGTTTGATAATTTGTGAGAACAACTCTCAGAACTCACTGAAAGCATTTTTCTTGATTGCAGTTTTGTTATAAAGGATACAAATCAGGAGCAACCAAAGCAGAGACATGTAGTGTGAGGTCCGAGTGTGAGCTCTTAATGCATAGCTTCTACACCCTCCCCTCCTGGAAGCTAGGCACATCACCTTCCCAGCACTGCAACATATTTGCCAATCAGAAAGATCCACTGAACCTCACATTCCAGAATTTTCACTGGGGTGTCATTAGATAGACATGGTTGGGTAAATCACTCGCCAACTGATGGAACTCAGTCTCCAGCCTCCCTCTTCTCCTCTAGCTGACTCAAAATTCCAACCCTCTAATCACATTATGATAAGTCTTCCTGGTTAGAAACCCCTTTCCTGAAACTATCTCCACCTGTACCTACTCACCAGCAGTCACTTCATTAGCACAATAAAGATACTCCTAAAACTTGAAAATGCCAAGGGTTTTTGTCAGGAACCAGGGACAAAGACTAAATATATGTTTTATGACGCCATGTTATCTATTTACTTATCTAGCAGCTTAATGTAGTTTACTATAAAAATGACAGATCCTTTCTATACAACCACATTTAAACTTTAGGAAAATATCTAGTTGATTTGAATGAGTTATATTCAAACATTAGAAAAATTCATGTTTTAAGAACATTTGCTATTTTGGTAATGAATAATGGGGAAATGCAGAGAGAGATTTTATTGATTAGCCATGCCCAGAATGATTCTGATGACCCCTCACATTCTGCCCTTTAAAGTAGTTATCTTAGGTTAAGGATAAACCTGGTCATGTTGGAGTGAATCTAAATTGCATGACTCAAAGAGTTTGCAACGTTTTCCCCTACCCTCTTGTCAATGAAGCACTGGCTTTAAACTTTCTCTTTACCATGAAGCATTCACAGTGATGTTTTAATTATGTCGTCCTGTTTAGCCAACAACTCAATCTGATGCTTTTCATGGGAGGTTTTTGGGTCTAAATATATCTCTAAGAGCAAAGGTATATTTTCATTTATGTCAGAAAGTGACATGATCTTCATACTTGTTAATCCATAAATAAGGCTATGTCTATCAAAGGCAGAGAAAATGAAGGGGTGGGAAAAGAAACAATGCGTAGCAGCAGGGTTTCTGTGTGTGTCTAACAGAGCATGAGAAAATGAGGATGATGCTGGTTTAGTTTCCATTCTATTCATCCCTGAAGTTGTGTAGATAACATAATAAATGAATACTGTAGTTCCTTTAATTCAACATAAGGCACACGCACTTTATGAGGTTTTTAGCTTTCCTAAGGTTTTGTGGCAATGTTTGTAGAAACTTTAGAACAACTGTGAGGTCTACAGGGGATAAAGTCCCTGAAAAATGGAGTGCTCTGTTAGATGGAGTGGAGACTCAGGGCATACATCCTGCTTATTATGCACACTCAAGGCTTAATGCAAATGCTGACTTGACAGGTAGAGAGCAGAGAATTACCGTGTCTGTTCACAGTCCCTGAAATGACATCCTCTGGATACAGCTTCCTGCCGGGGGAGAAACAGACTATCTGGTATTTTGACAAAGAAGAGTTTATAAACACTCGAGAAAACTTGGACCTTTGGCAAAAGAGAGATTATGGGAGGGGGCAGGGATGCAGAGTCAAATCAAGAATGTCTGGATGAAAATCAGCCAGTACTAAACAACATTGCTGAAGAATCTAATGATGTGCGTGTTAGTTGCAGAGAAGGCTGAGTAGCAGTTTGGGACATCTATTACTTATTTTTCTTAGTGTTCCATAAAACATATACACTTCTAATAAAAATCATTCTGAATAATTTCTAATTAAGTGGAGGCAGAAAAAGAGTGTGAGACTTAAATGTAGATCTTTATATCCTGGGAATGAAATATTTTCATACCCACACTATGGACTTGTGTGATTTAAGCTACCCTCCTAGTTACATAATTTCTATAACTGTTGCTCATCAGATGAGAGAGGAATATGACAAGGTTTCCGTTTGAGCCTTAGGAAGGCTACAAAAGAGGCAAAGCTACCTTGGTGACACTTGCAGTTTTTTATATTGACAAGGTTCTTATTTAATAAGCTGAATGTCTTTCTGTCACTATAGCTACTGCAAAGGTTTCATTATTCATTAAATAAGCAATGAGTATAGACAAAAATTGCAGCCACATGGGTTGCACAAATGCATTTTCATATTATTAACATGTTGCCAACTTGCAACTCTTCGAAGTCTGAGTAAATGTTTTGACAAGAAGAGACAGCAAGGACAAATAAGAAGTAGCGATCTTGAAGAAATTCAGCCCCAGTTCTAACAGCTTTAAAGTCTTAAGAGTGTTTTCACTGGGGCAGTACCAGACAAATTGCTCTTATATGTGCATGCAAGAGACTAAAATTCCTTTGAAAGTTTATAATTTCTCATGGGAAAACACAACATAAAAGTAACTTTTACTCATAGAAAAACAAAACCATATTTTCCTGTCAACCTTTGCTGTTGGGAATTTCAAACTTTTTGCATTTTTTTCCTGTGATTCTTAGCTGGCCCAAGGGACAGGCGTTTACAACATAATTTACTTTCAACGTGTCTCTGTAAATCATTGTAATACTCTCTATTGCTTGTAGAGAGAAGAAAGAAAGAAAAAAAACCCAACATGGTTTTATGTCCCACTTTCCCTAGACTCCAACAGCCAAAACTCAAACAGAAACTTTCCCTTTTAATGTCCACATGCAAAGACACACACACACACAAAAATATGTACAGTGAGTACAGGTAAACTTAGAACTATGAGCAGGCTCCAAGGGAAAATTTGTATGTTAAGGTTAATTGGGAGAGGAAGAGTTGTCCTAGGAGGTGTGAAAATTGTAGAACTATTCAAGTCATTGCAGAGTAGGTGGGTCACCTTCAGCCAAATGACTTAAAATCTTTTTTCATAAAAATCCTAAGGACCTGTTAACATACTTTTGCCAAGCTATTAATATCAAGGATCATTCAGTTTTATATGAGAATTTGATTACTATACACTGGTTGAACCTTCACCTTTTACAACCTTAATGGGGATTTATTAGCTATTTCACAGTGTGTAAATTTGAATCTAGGTCAGATTAGGAAGAAAAATAGGACATATCGAGACCTAAAGAGTAACCTGAAAAATAATACATCAGAGAAAGAAAAGATGCAAAATTAAACAGATGACTAAATGTTTCTTAAGCAATCTGAGATTTGAAGACAGAACCTGCTAAATTAGGATTCAATGTAGACCATTTGAGCTCAAATGCAGGTGACTAGTGAATTTGGTTTCTAAACAGTACTGCAGATTAAGGAGTTAAACTAGCTTATTAACCTGCTTTGGCTAACTGTCTATAACAGGAAATGTAACCCAGGTGGGTTTGATATTCACAAGATTAAAGCTTATGTCTACCATCAAATGGTGACCACATTAAAGCTGTTTTAATGAGGCCAGGGGAGATAATGAATGAATGTTGCTTATTCACTGCAAAGGAGACAGCCTGACCTTATTCTAACCTCTTTGCTGCCAGGTATCTAAAGCAACATGTTAGTTCTGCTTAAAGCCAAACCAAAATGGGATGGCCCAGAAGATAAAAACAAGCCAAATGCTTAGGAGAATGACTTTGCTTGTATTAAAGCCAAAAAAAAAAAAAAAAAAAAAAAAGTATTTTCCCTTACAAAAAGGGCAGTGTGTAACAGGAGGATGGTAGTCATCCTCACTGTCACCTTTATCACAGACACAGCCATCAGTTTCATCAGGCAGTTTCCTATGGTACTCCTCAATATTGTCCAGTTACAACACCCAAGGAAAATAAGCCATGTAAAGGCATGGGTGGAGGACTCTTGTTTAAGGATCTAACTCTCTGCTGGTTTAACTTAATCCTGAGTAAATTTTGGAGGATTTAGAGGGACTGCTTATCTTTCAGGTAAACCTTCATAAATATCAAGCATTTGATAGACTTAAGACAGCAGTGTATTAGAGATTGCACTTGCTAGAAAATAGGCAGAGTATAGCAAATTCTATTGCCAATTTATTGTGTTTCCACTTGTTTCGCCAGTCAGCAGGAGTAGGGGGTAGGTCTTTGTGGAAACTGAGGGCCTAGTCATGGTTTTTCCCAAATAAAATATAATTTGTCTTCTGCTAAAAGGTGAACTAAAGCAAACATAATTAGAAAAGGTGAGAAAGGCATGAAATACTCTGTCACATATTTTGGTCATTGAGTACAAAACTATCAAGTAAGGGAAAATTAATACAAGTGAGAATTTATTTTAAGGCTCGATCAATATAGATACAGTAAGTAATTTAAGTTACAATAGCTTCAAAATCTTTTCGGAAAGAAAAGAAATGCATTGGATGGAAATGATGGCGTTTACATGAACTTTGTATTGGAATACTCTTTCTTTTCAATAAGTTTATCAAGAAAGTTAATAGATGTGTTAAACGAATACTATAATTGTCTACATGTGCAGAGCCTCGGCTTTTTAAGGATGGATATCGTTAGCTTAAAATACGGAAGAAAACTTAAGCCAGAGGGGGAAATCCTTAAAATTACTTTCCAGGCCAGATTTATTTTGGCAGATTCAGGAAGCTATGCAGTGTACCAAGTTTTGAGTATTGTATTTGGACACTGATCCATAATTGTAGTCATCAGTTTACTGACAACCATCTGCTTGGACATTACTCCCACCTTCTAATAAGTAATGTTAAATTAAAATGGCAATCCCCAACAAATGGCAACAGACAATTTTGGCAACAAAAGTAAAAATGGTAATAGGACCCTTAAACTCACACAAAGTTATAAGTCAAGTAGTGATCCTATTTCATCATTATCTAAACACATTTAGATAAAGTTACCAATGCTTTTCATCACAACCAAGATCCTTGAAAAGATGATCTGCATCTATCTTTGCTTCTTTATCTGTCACTTCTCTATCCACAGCAATGAGTCCTAGTACTCAAGTCAAATGGAAAGTTTTCTGCTATCTTACATTAACTGAGCCATTTGATGTTATGGAAGTAAGATAATGGTTCAATAAGTGTTGGATGACTCTACCCTCGTTGGTGTTTTCTTAGCGTAGCTACCATGTGTATCCCAATGACTCTCCAATATCCATGTCTAGTCATCTTACCGCAGGTTCAAAAGCTATATAATTAATGACTTACAAGGTGTTTCCTTTTAAGTGTTTCACAGACATACTCAAATAAAAATGCTTGATTAAAAAAATAAAGACTGCAGGTGGGGTTTTTAAAAAATAAATAAAAATTTAAAAAGAGAGAAAAATGCTAAAAACCATACATAGTTTTCCACTCCTCTTACCCCCAGTGCAACATTCACCAAACCTGCCCTTTTATCTCGAGTCTTGTCAAAATCTCAGGGAAAAGAATCACTCAAAAACCTATATTCATTATTGATTTCTTCTTCTCCCTTCTTTTTCATAAACCAGTTAGTCACAACGTCCTGCAGATTAGGTTGTAAATAAATGATAACAAATATTTGCCTAAAATAAAACAAAATCATTGTCTTATTTACCTGAAAAGTTCAGGGTTAATTGGTTCTCTGGCTGAAATTCTGCCCCGGGACTTTCTGCATTGTTTTTATTGTTGGTAGATTTCCAATCACGGTGGCCAGATGGCTGCCAATAGTTCATATTCCTTCCTTCCAGAAAATCCAGCTGGAAGAAAGAACTCCTTCCTCAAAAGTTTCAGACAACATCTGTAAATCTAATTGTATTGCCTGTGTTTGGCCTGAATTATATCGAGTGTTTATCCCTGGTCTAAGCAGTGCGGGTAAGAAGAGGCAGCCACCTGATTGGTCAGGTCTGAACTGCCCGTCCACACCTGCTCTAGACCCAGGCTAATGTCACCTAAGACACAAGAGTTAAAATGGTGGTAGGTTTAAAGTACAGAAATTAGGAGAAAAGTTAGTAGTATATTTCAAGACTGTATTTTTTATCTTCTTTTTCCTAAAAATAAGGGAGACAAATGTAGAAACAAAAATTAAAATGTGGGTGTTTTAAGCCATAACCATGCTATAACTTTAACTATAAAGTGGGAATTGGGTAAAAGTAGGCATATTTTGGAAGTCATCTGGGTAGGTCTGGTTACTAGGAGGTCCCCTTGGAAAGCTTGTCTCTATCTTCTAAGCAGGTAACAATGTTTATATATAGTAAGTCTTAATGCTTTTATTCTTTCAAAACAAGTTCTGGATTTTAAAAAAGTAATTTAGTTTTTTCTTACTTAAATAGTAGAATAATAGTTCAAGGGACAGATTGGAAATACGAAGAGACAGTTTTTTTTGCTGTTGTTGTTGTTTTTTTTTTAGTTTGAGGAAAACTCAGGAATGACTTAAATCATGGCGATTAAGTACATAAAGATATTTCATACTAATTTTATCCACCAGCTGTTTCTTTCCACTGCAAATTAAACAAAGGGAAAAGCTTAATTTGCAGAAAGAGGATTTAGATTGGGCATAGGTATCTAATGTTTCCGTGCATATTGAATGCACCTGTAACAAGAGCAGACCAACCCTCAGGTAGCATTGGCATGAAGTTGTGCTTCATCTTGCTACAACAACATAATAATTGTTTCTCCCCCGCACCATGCTCCTCTCTGATCCTTTCTGATTAAGGAAGCAGAAAAGCTCTCAGGGTTGGTGGGCGCTAAAATACATTCACCATGGGAAGGAGGTCTATGTCTTTCTCTTCTGCTACATTTCTAACAAGCTGTGAAAGATGCTATCTGCCCAGAATGATTTATACCTGTGGTTCTCAAAATCAGGCATCAGAATCACCTAGAGGGCTTGTTAAAACACAAATGGCTAGGCCCCTCCTTTCAGAGATTCTAACTCAACAGGTCTAGAGTGTGTCTGGGAATTTTCATTTCTAAAAAGTTTCCCAGGTGATACTGAAACTGCTGCTCTGGACAGCCTACTTTAAGAATCAATAGTTTCAATATTACCCTGTTGTAGCAAAAAAATAAAAAATAAAAAAAGCCTTTGGGGATTATTTTATAATTAGGTGACTGAAATGCAGGTTCCCAGGTAGTTTCATACATTTAATAAATTAATTGTAAGCCTCTATAAGTGGTATTTTCCTAGAATCCCTTTTATCAAATAGGGCTTATATGGAAATTTTCTCAATATTCCTTAAAATTTAAGAGGACTGAAAATCTTACTTTTAGAGAACTCTGGCTTGTGACCTTCTCCCCAAGTGATTGAACATTTTCCTATAGGCCCAGGTCCATTCTATTTCCTACATGGTCTTCAGCCCGCATATTTTCCAGTCTCAACTAAAGAACAGAGATTAAGTCAGAACTGAGAGAATAAGGCCGGGGTCTTTATGTTTTTACATGACCCCCCAACCCAGTGGAAATAAAATGCCCAACTGTCCTAATGTTCTCCCCCTGGGTTTTTGCAGTTTAGTATAAATACCCTGTAACAGTATTATACACAGATTCAAAAGTGTTGCGTCTGAAGCAACTTAGATTGCAGTGGAGATGGGATGCTTTGGAAAACGTACTTTATTTGAAAAGAGATTCATGTTATGAAGAAGGCACTGCTATCAAAGTATCACATGGGGAATCTGAATAAAATCGTCAAACTTGTGAGTATGGAATAAAACCAATTTTTTTTTTTTTTTTTTTGAGACAGAATCTCGCTCTGTCGCCCAGGCTGGAGTGCAGTGGTGCAATCTCGGCTCACTGCAAGCTCCGCCTCCCGGGTTCACGCCATTCTCCTGCCTCAGCCTCCCAAGTAGCTGGGACTACAGGCGCCCACTGCCACGCCCGGCTAATTTTTTGCATTTTTAGTAGAGACGGGGTTTCACCGTGTTAGCCAGGATGGTCTCGATTTCCTGACCTCGTGATCCGCCCACCTCGGCCTCCCAGAGTGCTGGGATTACAGGCGTGAGCCACCGCGCCTGGCCAAAACCAATATTTTTAAGTGAACACATTTTATAGAAAAGGTGATTTAGGTATGCCTGAAAAATAAAATTATAAATAAATTAGATGTCACAATGAGAAGACTAACTTCTCCATGGGATCTTTCCTTTTCTGCTGAATGAACTGGCCCTTTGACTACCTGGAGTAGCTCACTCATGAACTACTCAAGCCAGGGCATGAATCTCAAGGCACAGTATATATTCCAGTTGGGTTTGAGAAAAAAAATTTAAATCATTACAAATTTTCCCTTCCTTTTTTTGTTTGATGTGGAAAGTTAAGGGTACAGAGGACAGAAGCTCCTTGAGAGATTTATTTTTTTTCTCTTCTATTCCCTAACCTTGAAAGTTCCAGGGACCCAGTTTTATTGATAGCACTTTAGTGTCAACAGAAAAATCTGTCATCATTATAAAACTAGTCCATTTAAACTGGCAGAAAGAGATGTCTCACCACCCATTTTACGTATGTGTGAAATTACGACTGAGAAAAACCATTGAGATAATGCAGGAAAAAAACAAAAAAACAAGGCTCTCTTACGGAGATTTAGTTATGAATTATTAATACTTTGAATCTGTTATTTTACAAGCTTCCCTTCCCCAACCCCTGGATCTTTTAGGGACAAGGGGGCAGGCAGATATTAGTTCTGATCCTACCTTCCAGCAAGTGATTCAGCCTGAAATATCTCTTTCAGTGAACGCTTGGTGTTTTCAGTGAGGAGAAATGAAGACATCTCCGGAGTATCCCAGCCTAAAATGGAGCACAGGCGCCGTCCTTTAGACAGGAAGTGGTATAGTTTACCGATTCCTTTTACTCTACAAATGTATTCATTATGTGGGCATTCCTGATTCTCACTGTGGTCAAAAACCCATTTTGAAAACTAAATACCCCAAACTTCAGAATTTTTTTTTTCGCATATAATTCTATAAAATTCATTTTAAAAGAAAAGAAAAGGAAAGTCAGCTGTGGGATGAGAGATGAATCCAGTAATTATCAGTCTTTCAGATGGCAAGTTTTGAAGATGCAAGAAGATGACACTTTTTGGAAGGAATCACAAATGATTTATGGAACACCTTTATGTTTTAACTCCATATGAACACCCACTGAGGACAGACCTTCGGAGAAAGTGGGTCCCTGAGGAGTCCTCATTCTGGCTGGTCTCACATAGCATTAATGTATTAAGGCTTCCTTCAGTTTGCTTGTTCATGGTTTCCTGTCTGTTGTTTGGTACACAGAAACCTTTGAAGGCTTTGAATAATTCTGAAGAAATTAGATATTCTACTAATGGTTGTTAAGATCCATCTTGAATTGAGTGTGTGGTTCAAATGCCACCATGAAATAAAAATGTGAAAAAATTATTTCCATAGATGTATGTTTTCTGTAATTCTGGAGACTTGGATAAAGAAACTCATAAGTAGATGTAAGTGACAGGATTAACTGAAGTTTTCTTATTTATGTCATGGTGATGTTTGTTGGCAGTATTTCCAAAATGAATAATAAATTTAAGATGTGTTAAAGCTCAGTAACATCCCATTAATGTTTCATCAAATTAGTATAATTTTTTCTTCCCCATTTATGGATCATATTTGCCAGTGGTTTATCTCTGTCAGTTAATAGACAGAACCATTGATATTATATGATATATGTGTAAACATGAAGTATATGAATTAACTTTATATTAGTCTGGGTTCTCCAGAGAAACATGTATGTTTCTTCATATATATGTATATGTACAAATATGTTCACTTGTTATAAGCTCTGTGTGTGTATATATATGAATAACAATGTGTGTGTCCGTGTGTGTGTATGTATATGTACTTGTTATAAGGAATCAACTCACATGGTTATGAAGGCTGGGAAGTCCCAATATCCACAGTAGGCACGCTGGAGACCCAGGAAAAGTGATGGTAGAGTTCCAGTCTTGAATCTGAGTTTGAAGGTGGGAGGAGAGCATGATCAATATCTGAGCTCGAAGGTAGGCAGAGAGAGCAAATTCTCCCTTACTCTGCCTTTTGTTCTATTTATACCTTCAACAGATTAGACGGAGCCTACCCATATTGGGGAAAGGCAACCCGTTTTACTCAGTCAACTGATTCAAATGTTAATCCTACCCAGAAACACCCTCACAGACACACCCAAAATAATGTTTAACCAAATATCTGGACACCTTGTGGCCCGATCAAATTGAGTCCTTTTCTCCTTATTTTCTTGTTTTTTATAACTTGAATGTGTATCTTTATTGGTACACTAGTACTATTTTAACCCAACTAAAATCTGAAGTGAAATGACATTCTTCTGGCTTTTGTCTGAACTTTACATTTTTTTGATTTTCTTGCCTAATGATCATATACTTTCTAAGTTTTAAAGTACAGAAATACTCTTGTGTGCATTTTGCATTAAATGACAAAGATCTTTTACGTAGGTCATACACTAACTCTGAGAGTTGACCATTAGTTACTAAGCAATAATATTTACACCGTATATCATTTATTTATAATACATAAATGTTTTATATTGTGTGGAGCTGTGTGTATAGCTGTTTCCTGGTTTATCTCTATGATTAAACTTTCTGCATGGAACTGTAGAGTATGGAGTGTAGCACCACTCACATGAGTAGAAACAGTTATCTAAGTCATGAATCCTATCCCACCTCAACCCACTTATTGTAATATTTCTCCTTAAGGAACTCCTTATGTATCATTAAATAATTAAAGAGAAGAGTTGATTTATTTTACTTTCCTTTATCTATAATGACATTAAAAGAGGAAGGCAAGAAGGGAAACAGAATGTTGATGCTGTTAATAACTACATGTAATGTTTTACCATGGTTTGCTGGAGTAAGAGAACGAGCAAGCTCAATTTTCTTCTTCCTTAGCAGGCCCCTTGGGGTGGGGAAAGCACTCCAGATTGGTCCTTTAAAGCATCCTCTTGTTCTCAGCAGGTGCCAGACTGTTCTGGCATGTTGCCCATGTCCATTTATACAGATACATATGTGTGTGTGTGCATGTGTCATATATAAATCATATGTCTCCATAGAGAAACCAAAGATCAGGTAAACCTTGGAAGGGAAGTCAGATAACACCACTCTATCTTGAAAGGTAAACATTCTTTCTTTCAGAGAGCACATAATTACACACATCTTACCTGCCTCATATTATTCTAGTATTGAGAATCTCTCTAATATTCAAAACCATTATGTATTCTATGAGTTATTATTATATATTATAAAATATAAAAATAATTGGCAGTGTATAATTAGGTTACAGCATTACTGTGAATATTGATAACATATTTCATATGTATTCTATGAGTTATTATTATATATTAAAAAATGTAAAAATAATTGACAGTGTATAATTAGGTTACGGTATTACTGTGAATATTGATAACATATTGCATACCTTGTGTATTATCACTTGGTTCCAAAGGTTGTAAAATTGTTCTAAACATTTTTTTTCTATTCAGAGTTTTACACAATCACCACGTTTGGAGAAATGTTATTTTTCTTTGATTTGGCCTTGTGCAAAAATGAGTTGTTGTTCATGACAAAGGATATCCAAAACTCTACCTCCTCTCTGAAATGTTATTGGATTTCACTTGTTCATTCACTTATTCATTTGACAAGTATTTATGAAGTATTCTAGCATGACTCTGTCTGTTCTCCGTGAAGAGCTTGGACTTCTGCTGCCTTCTTCTTCCCTTGGTGTGTATTATCATCCTTGCCCCTTTTATCAGCAGAAGCATTGGAAAAAAGCAAACAGACGAACAAAGAAAAGTCCAACATTCCATTTGTTGATTTTTATACCATTACCCTACAAAGCAATGTCACGTGTGCTTCTACCCCAAATTAAGGTTCTTAAATTGCTCCTTTGGATATCTACCACACTATTAACATAGGCCGCTCAGAAGCTCATGGATAGGGTTCCATTTTAAAGCCTCAGGTTACCAGGTTTCACTGCTTTTTAATGCCTGTCTCTCTGCAAAGTGGACCCAGAAGCCCATAATGTTGAAAACGTTCTGTATTTATTTACTAGGGCTGCCCTAACAAAGTACCACAAACAATAGAAATGTATTGTCTCACAGTCTGGAAGCTAGAAGTCTGAGATCAAGGTGTTAGCAAGGTTGGGTTCTTCTGAGGACTATGAGAGAAAATCTGTTCCATGCCTTCCCCCAAGCTTCTGGTGGTTTGCTGGCAAGTATCGTCATTTTCTTGCAGACACATCATTCCATCTCTGCCTTCAGGTTCACATGGCATTCTTCCTGTGTGTGTATTTTTCTCCAAATGTCACCCATTTATAAGGACACCGGTCATATTGGATTCGGGGCTCACGTTACTCCAGTATGAATTTATTTTAATAATTACTTCTATAACTACTCTATTTTTAAATAAAGTCAAATTCTGGGGTTCTAAGAGTTAGGACTTCAACATCTAACTTTTGGGAGTGGCACAGCTCAACTCATGATACCGTATTATCGACTAGGAATTACAGACAATGGAGGAGGGAAGTGATTGAGAAGATGACATCTGTGTTTGCTATTTATCATCTCTTCCCGGTCATATTCTATAATCAACTGGATCTTGTCAGGAATAAAGTTTCTTCACAACTTTGAAGAAAGGCACAAGAATATACTCCATTAGGAAGGAAGGTGATTTGAGATTATATTTTGTTTGAAGGGAGATAATGCTTCTTGGGAAAGATTGTAATGTTACTACATGTGTGTCACTTTTGTAATTTATGTTTTAATGACTGAAATTTCTGTCATAAAATTTTTAATGTTTTGATTGCTCAAGTGGTTACATATAGAAGCTTCCAGAAATTTGGTAGTAGTACTCAAATTCCATGCTTATAGGATCATTATTTTTGCCTAATTCTTGTGATCCTAGAAGCTGCAGGATGGGGAGGAATATTTAGAAACTCAATGTCACCTCTGCCTTAGTGGCTTTATAGCTATTTGGAATTACCTATTGAGACAACAAAAACAATTACAAGTGATTACTTTTTGTTTTTCTTAACAATATATGAAAAGTGAATTATACTGTGTGTTACCATCCAATTAAGTTTAGGTATTTATTTTCTTTGAATTCCTTGTGGGTTCTACACTCTAAAATAAGCAGTAATTAAATAAAAAATTACCTTTATTTTATTAATATAGATACTTGTATCCCCATTGCTTCCACTATCAGCTGAACATATAGTACCAGCTGATTTTTAAGAGATAGCCTCTAAGAAGCATAAATAATTTTACACGACTTTTAAAAATTTGGACTTACATGGATCACCACTGACTGTGTGTACGTGTGTGGTGTCTGTGTGTGTGTGTATGTGTGTAAGAGAGAGAGAGAGAAAGAGAGAGAGAGAGAGAGGGAGAGAGAGAAAGAGAATAATTTTACATGGCTCTTATTTGAAGCATACTAACATCCTAAAGGAGGATGCTTCTGTAGAGATTCTTTTGCACACATTTTAAGTTCAGTGCCTTTGGGGATCCTGGATTACCTGTGACCACCCATGACTATACAATGTCTAGTTGTGCCAGTCTTTACCCTCATCATGACCTTCCCATAAAAAGAAAAAGAAATACACTCTACTCACATGAATGAAGTTACAGATTGGGGAATTGTTTCTTGCTTTGCTATAAACCAATGGTTGAAAATCTGTCTGACTGGAAACATTTCAGTGGAAAACCAGACTGTGGGTTTTTGGAAACAAGTCCGCATGCAGTACCTGATGCTTGGTGGGTAAACTAGTGTGTTAGGTGAGTATGTTAGAAGGTGTGTATGTTTCTGTAAGCAGTTGGACAGTTCTTTCCAAATCTTCCAGACAGATTGGCTTCACTATGTTTTTACAGTTCGAATGATTTTTTTCAAGATAAGACAGTACCACAGTCTAATACCTTTTTGGCAGTCAGTTATACATGTCTTTTCAAGGGCTTTGGAATCTGTGTTATTGTGTACCTTAAGTTGGATTAACATGGAGTGCAGGAATTAGGAGAACTAGGGAATACATTTTCCAATATTTCAAAAGGTCTTCTGGAAGCCTAAAAAGGCTAAGGAAATAGTCTTGTTAAACTTGTCCCCTCTGACCCAAAACTCCCTATCCCTTCCCAAGTAAGATAAACAATAGATTCTGAACTAAGCCTGCGATTTCGCATTATGTTTTCAGCTTTTAAGATTTGCATAGTAAAATATTTGATTTGAACAGTGAAAATACACTCTTGATATCTTTATTTCTTTGTTTGTTTGCTAGATTTATATAGCACTTCTGACCCAAGGTCCAGGGCACTTTCTTAGGTCAGCTCCTTCCCCACCTTTTTAAAATTGATCACTAGAGATGTAATCTGTGAATCACCCCGGCGACTTCCCGTAAGCTGCCACTGCAGCACGCACCGGCTGCTCATGTCAGAACCACAGAAAACTACAGCGTGTCAGATCCATGCAACGCCAGCTCTCCGCAGAGAAAGACATTCGTCAATGTCTTATTGCAACTGATACCCACTTTGGGAATTCTGTTGTTGTAAAATTGTGGCCACAAGACTAGTAAAAAAAATCTGCACATATACAAAAAAGTGCAATTGGTTGTTATTTTTATTCCTTTTATTTCCATCAAACCATAATATCTTAACAGAATATGTGCATTGTGTTACCTCTCAAATGCTAGTGCTAAAAGCCACACAAATCTTCAAGGAGAAAGCTGATCCAGCTGAAAGCAAGTGAAAAGAGACAAATCCAGGGTGTGGGCAGAGGAACACAATGGCAAAGCGAGAGCAGGTCTCCTTTTTGGTGCAAAGCTACTTTTCTGATGATGAGGCTTTTCTCCGAAGACCCTCAGTTTAAAAAAGGGGAGGATGATGGAAACTGCCTTAGTTAATTGTCAGCTCACACCTTTCTTTAATGAGTTTCCTAGAAGTTTATGGTTAAGTTACCCTGGTGACTCAGGTGGGGTTTCCTTCAACTCCAGCTGAGACTGTCAGAATAGGAAAATGGGGGTCCATTTTCTGATTAATGAAAATAATAATTATATACAGATGAAAGCAAAGAGAGAAAGCAAAGAGCTTCCATGTTACTTTAAACAAAGAAGAGTTAAGGCCTTATCTTAACTATGCATTGGCACCGCAATGCGAAATGGTCATGCAAAATTAATTTTTAATGTGTTCAATTTATATTAAAAATTTCTGCAAGTGTGTGAATTTTTTTTCCAAGGCTGGAGTGCTACTTCATTTACAATATTCCCTGAAGGTGTTTTTTTTTAAAGAGACTCTTAAACTGAAGCCATTTTAAGGGTTTTATGAGACATTATGTGAGCTTTCATATGCAAGTTAGTCGTTAAGTACCAGATATTATATTCTGTAATATGCTTAAGTGATATTAGAGGCTGTATATAGCCTGCAGTAATGGCTATTGCTGCTTTTTTAATTTATCAAGAAAATGTTGCTTAAATAAGGAGCAAATCAATGCTGGGTTGTACAAAATATAAATGTAAGAAAGTAACAGTATTTTTTATAAACTTGCTTCATCTAGCTTCACTGGAAGGGAAAAATACAGCTTACATTTATGACTTGTATTGACAGAAATTGTAAGAAAAACAAATAAAATGTAAAATAAAATAGTATATTTCCAATTCGATAACTGCTAAGAGTACCCAGAATGACATTGAACAATGGATACTCATTGTTTCACAGTGTTTCTTGATGAGTATAAAGATGAATTTTATGCCCTTGATAATTATTTTTTTGTATGCTTTCTGGCATTCAGACAAACTAAGATCTCTTACTTGGACTTAAACCAGTTAAGGCTTTGACTACTCTGCCTACAAAGAGAAATATTTGTATTAAGCTAGATTCATTGGTCAAGCTTTGAAAAACATGGATAAAGCCCCAACCTGGTGAATGAAATGGACTTAAAAACATAAAGAGAGATTCTTTTTCTTCTTTCTCTTTTCTTTTATTTCCAACTTTTATTTTCACTTCAGGGGCACAGGTGTATGACGTGCAGGTTTGTTAAACAGGTAAATGTGTGCCACGGTGTTTTGCTGCACAGATCATCTCATCACTTAGATATTTAGCTCAGCATCCATTAGCTATGTTTCCTGATGTTCTCTCCCCTCCCACACTCCCTGACAGGCCCCAGTGTGTGTTGTTCCCCCAACTCTGGCCATG
Source organism: Macaca nemestrina (assembly GCF_043159975.1). NCBI lineage: Eukaryota > Metazoa > Chordata > Mammalia > Primates > Cercopithecidae > Macaca > Macaca nemestrina. Next base: position 43,157,971 of record NC_092135.1, read on the forward strand.
TGTTCTTCTTGTGCAATGATTCTCCCAATCTGCAATCCAACCACCACCACCACTACCTATTTCACAGTGTGAGTAATTGTGCAGTGTTCAGTTTTTTAACATGGTTTCCAATGAAAGTTTTTTGGCAAGAAATAAGACATGACTAGTTATTAATAAGTTACATATTGTATTCAGGGGGTGATCATTATTAGCATAGGGGTTGGGTCTAAAATTAATCAATTTCTCATTTAAAAAAATTATCTTAAAGCAATAAATAACCCTAAGCAAAATGAATTTGATGCTTTGAAATTTATTTATTTCACACTTACATTTTCATGTTAAAAGCAAATGATTCTTTAGCTGCAATTATGACTTCAATTTAGATTTGAGATATAAATTACTCCATAAAAATATTGGCTGATTTTGGCTTCCCATTCTGAAAAATGTGATGTAAGAAATCTATCCATGTTTTGCTTATTAGTGATTACAAGGATCTGGGATCTATAACCAAGTTTCAAACTTTAGGCTGGGCACAGAGGCTCATGCCTGTAATCCCAGCACTTTGGGATACTAAGGCAGGAGGATCCCTATAAATAAAAAAAGTCAAACTTTAAAATAAACAAACAATTAACTTTCTCAGTGGAAGAGTAGAAAGAGTTGCAATCCATTATTTGGTAGGCATCTTTTCCACACTATGGACATTATCAACATACAAACATATATATCTATATATGTGTGCATACATATACACACACACGTATATGCACATATGTATACACACATATATATATGCACATATATGTCATTGTTTTTCTTGGTGGGGGTTTAGGGGGAGACTTCTTAAATAGCATCTTAAATATCAACAATGGGTTGTGGGAGGTTCACACGTTAAAATCACATTTACTCAGAAGACAAAAAAAGAAAGTTTAACTGGATTTTTCTTGACACTGTGTTTTGTGAGACTAATAACAAGAAAATAAGCCAATATACAAAGCAACCTTCAGAGTATATTATAGACTCAATACATGTTTAGAACCTCCATATCTAAAATGAGGTAATAATTGTTTATTGATTAATTTTTATGTTTATTCCACAAACATTTACCAAGTCCAAAGTATATTTTTGACATAATGTTCTCAGATTCTGTGAGCTCCTAAATTGCCTTCAAAATCACCAACAGAAAAGTAAATTATATTCGCTACCATTTTAATGGTCAATATATTTTTGGTTTCCAAATTCTTAAAGGATGATCATAAAAATTTTTCATGTAATAAAGATAACTATCAGATAACCAAAGTGCTTGTTTATATCAGACCACTCTATCAACAACACTTTTCCGAGTTTTTGCTGTTTTTTTCAATCTTGGAAAGAATTCCACTCTAGGAACTATCCTTATTATCATTACTATTTTTTTATGCCAACACTAGCAGACAGAGTTTTCTATATGCAACTCCTAAACTGTAGGAACTCTATGAACAACACTTTTCTGAGTTTTCTGCTGTTATTTTCAATCTTGTAAAGAATTCTGCTCTAGGAACTATCTTTATTATCATTACTGTTTTTTTTTTTATGTCAGCACTAGCAAACAGAGTTTTCTATATACAACCCTGAACTGTAGGATCTTTCTATGTATTCACAAGTTTCTGGTCCCCCTGGGTCCCAGGAATCCAAAGCTGCATATGTAAGATGAAGACAATATTCCAACCTAGAATTCCGCCTTCCTCAGGCCAGCTGCAGATTCCTGTCTCTCTCCTTCATTCTCCATTCTGCATTACGATTAAATACATTTAAAATCAAAATCATCTTTTCCACTTGCCTCCCTCTCCCAGCTGCTGATTCCCACCCTATCCTTCTTTTGGAATCAAATGTAATACGAATATTTAAAATCAAAATCATCTTCTGTTTCTTTGCTCTAGCTGAGCAGCTGCAAATTTCTACTCCCGGTACTGTTCTCAGCCTGTAACTCACCAAACATTTCTCAGAAAAAGAATACGACTTGTTTTTTCTTCCCAAACTGCTAGTATTTTCATGGCCTCCCTTTAACCTATTTTCTTTTATAAGGATCATGAACATGACCTTGCCAGAAGTTAAGTGTGTCAAATAGTGGTATGTATGTTGGGGGTTAAGGTTGCTTTGAATTAATTAACATTGGTATAAAATTACATGTTGGGTCGGCTGTACCATTTATTCCTATAGAACATATTCAAACACATATGTACATATTGTATGGTTTTTTGTTAATACAGGAAAAAGAAAACTGAATAGAGCTCAGCTCTACCAGATTTTAAAATAAACATTCAGAAGAAATAAGGAGAAATAAGCAAATAAAGTTTTTTTGGCAGAGAGTTTATTTATTTAGCAACAGCGATACAGTTGCTTACACTTTCTACAAATGTTTTATCTCTTTTTCCGTAGCACCTGTCCCTGAGTGAATAGAACCACATCTGTCTCATCTTGGCATAACAAGTACACATCTACATCTGTGAATGATGATTCCATTTTTGAAGGAAACAGTGTACACTTTTGCACTCCTGCAGTCTGGTGAAAAAAATGCACAATGGGTTTTGTGTCTTGCAGGAAGGCTTCTAAATAGTAAATAGAAAGTTTGGAACAAGTACAAAAATATTGAATTTGCAATTTTGGAAAGCTATGACTTTTATCTCTATCTGTGTATGCAAATTGTACATGTAAATGTATATATTTTTATTAACACAAATTATCAGATAAAGAAAAGATTCAAGTGAATCCTTAGTAGAAGGTATTATTTAGAAAAGAAAATGCTGTAGTGAATATTATTTTACAAAATCATATGATACTAGTAATTTGCATATTTTTCGGAAATATTTTCTAAAGGAACAAGATTAATTTTAGGTAAGGAAGAATTTGGGACCTTAACTGATATCAATTAGAGTTACTGATTGTGATAATTTAGGACATTTTGTATTTTGCACACTTCAATTTTAATGCCAATAACCAGTGTCTATTGCAGAATCCTCTAATTAATGAACAGTGTGAGGGGAGGTAGTGGATCTTGGAAGCCATAACTTGGGATCCAAAGCAGAAGATACAGTCCTGAAAATACAAACATTTTTCTTTCCCCCAAACTTATACTAGCTGCTGTGGTCTCTATTTGAAACCAGAAATGTGGACATCATCCTTTCTTTTTTATTGACTCTCTGTTCCTCATATTCTAATCTCTTGATTCTAGTTCATTTCACTCGATTATTCTCCAATCTTGTTGGAACCCACCATCATCTCCTATCTGAATTTTGCAAATGCCTCCAAACTGACCTGCCAGCCTCAAGACTAGATTTTTCTCTAATGTCTCCTCCCACTGCAACCAGGAAGAACATTCTTGAGCTCACCTTTGACCTCAGACTTCCCTGCTTAAAACCCTTCAGTGGCTCCCTATTGCCCCCAGGAGAAAGCCCAAACTCAACCCCTCATTGTTCTTTAAAAGGGGCTCATGAAATGAATTGTCTTTGTGAGATGAGGCAGTTTCACTTCACCTCCCAGTGTCCCTCCACAATGCCTCCAACCACTGATGAATTATTTCAGTTCTTGAAGCTCTTCCCCTACTACTGCTCTCTCTCTCTCTCTCATGCACACACACACACACACACACACACACACACACACGCTTGCCTGCGCGCGCACACACACACAACTCTGAACTTTTTAATATGTTATTTCTTTGTTGAAATAGTTTCCAATTCCACCCCTTCCATGGCAGCCCTCCACATTACTTTACTGCATAGCAGCAAATGGGGATGGGTGAAGCTACATAACAAAGGTGAAGCAAGTGACTGCGGGAATTATGAACTCAAACTTCATGGCCTTCTTATTTTTTTCTAGATGCCTATTTATTATGTGTAGAACGTGGTCTTGGGCACTGTGAGATTATTTTCTAAATGCTGCTCAAAAGTTTGGCAATGCTGTTAGGAAAACGGTACTGATACAAGCAGAATGTGCTGACCGATATACAAAATAGGAGTGGCACAAGGGTGTACAAGAGGCAGAAAATTATTTTGATGTTCAGTGCAAAGGGTGAAGACAATTCCTTTGACATATTATTATTCTTTGATATGCCATTATCTCACATTAATTTTTGTCTACAAATAAAATAGCTAGGTTTTTGATAATGCTGATATAATGATTTGAAGCTTTCCAAGATAATCCTTTAGGTGATTCCATAATCTCCCTCCATATGATTTCCCAGAACTTCAATGGTCTTGCATTTATGATCTCCGCTTTATTCCTTTATTCTTTATTCTGGAAGTATATTTATTTTTTCTTGATCACTCTGTAGTGAGAAGGAAGAACAGCTGCTCTCCACGACTGTGTCTGTTCATATTGCTAAAGAGTTCTGTATCTCACCTATCTTTCAAATAGCACTCGCTTCTCGAAGGAAAAACTGTGGCTGCAAACTTAGCTGAGTTTTGATTTTATTTCAGGGACACTGGTGGTCTCAGGGTGCTAGCTGCACTGTTGCATTATCTTCTCCTAACTTCCCGTGAGAACCTTCCGACTGCTCTCAAATCTACACTTAACTTTGTTCCTTGGGTTGGAACTGCCTTCACGTGGCTGCATTGCTGACCATTGGCAGGCATCTTCCTACGTACTTTTTTTTTTTTCATCTGAAGGTGAGAAGAGCAAACTGCATAATTTACCAGCACTTCCTGGGTGGTCACACCTTCTTTTTCTCTCCTGCCTGGTCTAACCCAGCTGCCATCTGTTCTCCTAAGCACCCCAGGCTGTCCTGGGCTTGACAATACACTGTGGTGTTACAGGCAGAAAAATGAGCTGTGATACAAATCTGAAATTCTTTCTCCATCTACAGTGTGTACAATTTCCTGTATTTTGTTAGTTGCAGCCAGTTTGTATATATACACTTACACATTTTCTTTTGCTTATTTTTATTCCAAAGAAAGAACTAAAAAAAAAATCAACCGAGAGGGTTATTGGTATATAATATTTAGTGATAGCACTCTGGACTTTTACATAAATATATAAGTAGTCAGTATTTTTCTTTTTTTTTCTTTCTTTCTTTTTCTTTTTTTTTTTTTTTTTTTGTGAAAGGGAGTCTCACTCTGTCACCCAGACTGGAGTGCAATGGTGACATCTCAGCTCACTGCAAGCTCCACCTCCCAGGTTCAAGTGATTCTCTTGCTTCAGCCTCCTGAGTAGCTGGGATTACAGGTGTGTACCATCACAGCCGGCTAATTTTTGTATATTTAGTAGAGATGGGGTTTCACCATGCTGACCAGGCTGGTCTCCAGCTCCTGACCTCGTGATTTGCCCACCTCAGTCTCCCAAAGTGCTGGGATTACAGGCATGAGCCACCGCCTGTAACTGACTGCCCAGCCTAGCAGTCAGTTTTTAAAAAATGTATGTTATACACCCAAGATAATAAAAGGGGTTGTTTCAGTCTAGTGAGAAAATTATACGTATATTTTTCAAAATATATTACTTCATCAGTTTTACTGCTCAATTTGGGTGTGAATTTATATATTTTTAAAATACACATTTAAAAGAATATAGATACAAAGGATTTTTATCTGCCAGATATGAATCTTTTTTCTAATTTTAAACATGCATATCATTTACAAATTCCTCAGATTTCTCGGCTAATTCCTACTGTTATGTTCAGAGTTAACATTACTATTTAAAAAATAAATCTTCAATGAAATACTCAGTGAACAATGAACATTTAAGAGTTGCAATAGAAACTTTGGCTTATTTTCTTAATGGTCAGCATAATTGTAATTCTGAGGAGAAAAGAAACATTGGTGCCAGTAGACACCACATAAATGTCTACCCTGCTTAGTGATTTTTAACCCCGAGTATACTTACTTCAATTGCTGTAACTCAAAATTACCATTTATCTTCAAAGAAAATTGATCTATCAAATTTAATTTAATAAATCTTAAGTTTAGTAGATATCTTTCTTGACTATTTGAAAAACTGGTAAAAATTTGGAATAATTGCCATTCAAGATCTAAATTTAAAAATTTAACAAAAACATAATATTTGGCCCAGCATGTTTGTCCTTTTCAGTGAAGCTAACGTTGTAAGTTTGAAAGTTTGAATATATATTTACATTAGTTGTCTCTAACCTGAGGAAGAGAGATGTTGAGGAACAGAAAATAATGAGAATGAGAATTAGCATTCTTAGTTAAAGCTTGAAAATATTAAAAATCACTAAAAACAATGTAAGTAAAATCCTTCTAATTATCTGTGGCCATGAAATCATCTTCATTTAATATTATATGTGCCAGGTGGAAATAATATATATCTATGAGTATATCCAATAAGGCATTTATAAAGTAGTTGACACGACAGTGATATTTCCATTTAGAGGTAAGTATATAGCATTTATTAGAAATTGTCTATATTTATCTCCTATTTACGTGGATTCTCAGAGTTACCTGCAATTAGTTTGCTCCTGGTTAACTAGTGTCAACATGGTTAGCTGAAGTCCCCTGACTCTAGGTGTGTAAGTTGGGCGGATTTTCTTAACTTCTCTTAGTTTCCTCCTCTGAACATGGAAATTATACTAGTTCTACTTTTATCAAATTAAGGGTCAGCAGACTATAGCCCAAATGCCAAATCCAGTCTGCAGCCTGTTTTGGGGCAGGACAGAAGCTAAGAGTGGTTTTACATTTATAAGGGGTTGTAAAAACAAACTGAATCAACAACAATGAAAGCCAAGAAGACTATGCAAGAGAGCACTTACATGGCCTGCAAACCTAAATATTCAGATTCTGGCCATTATAGATCAGTTATCCAACCCCTAAAGTATATTATAACATAATTTTAAAGACTAAATGAGATAATACATACAAAGCAGTTGATAAGAAGCCAGGAATATGGGAAGGGCTCAATGAATGTCACTTCTTATTGCTTTTGGTAATACCAGGAAGAGAATAATATTTCTATTCTTCTGAAGTGGGTCCATCAATTGGTGGTATCCCAATTAATGCATTATTTCATATTCTGTCTTATTGTACATACAGCCATTCATCTCATAATGATTTTCCAGTTTATATTCAACCACATATGTGATAGTGGTCTCATAATATTATAAGGGAGCTGAATTCCTATCACCCAGAGATGTCATAGTTGGTTTAAAGTCATAGTGAAACGCATTACAAATGTGCTTGTGGTGATGCTTGTATAAATAAATCTACTGTATTGCCAGTTGTATAAAAGCAAATAATACAATCATGACTACGTCACTCGTTTATGTATTTATTATACTTTTTTTTTTCTTGAGACAGAGTCTTGCTTTGTTGCCCAGGCTGGAGTGCAATGGTGCAATCTCGGCTCACTCCAGCCTCTGCCTCTTGGGTTCATGTGATTCTCCTGCCTCAGTCTCCTGAGTAGTTGGGATTACAAGTGTGTGTCACCACACCTGGCTGATTTTGTATTTTTAGTAGAGATGGGGTTTCACCATGTTGGCCAGGCTTGTCCTGAACTCCTGACCTCAAGTGATCTGCCTACCTCTGCCTCCCAAAGTGCTGGGATTACAGGCATGAGCCACTTCACCTGGACCTATGCTATATTTTTAAATTGTTATTTTAGAATGTACTCCTACTTATGCTTTAAAAAAAAAAAAAGTTAACTGTAAATCAGCCTCAGGCAGGTCCTTCAGGCGTTGCTATCATAGGAGATGACAGCTCCCTGTGTGTTATTGCCCCTGAAGACTGGCCAGTACGACAAGATATGGAAATGGAAGATAGTGATATTTTGATGATATTGATGCTGTGTATGCTTGGGCTAATGTGTGTGTTTGTGTCTTTGTTTTTAATGAAGAAGTTTAAAAAGTAAAAAAATAAAATAAAAACACACAAAAAAACCTTATAGAATAAGGATGTAAAGAAAAAAGATATTGTATAGCTGTACAATGTGTTTGTGTTTTAAACTGTTATTACAAATGTTAAAAAGTTAAAAATAGTTTGATATTGTTTGGTTGTGTCTCCACCCAAATCTCATCTTGAATTCCCATGTGTTGTGAGAGGTATCCTGTGGGAGGTGACTGAATCATGGGGCAGGTATTTCCTGTGCTGTTCTCTTTACAATGAATAAGTCTTATGAGATCTGACAGTTTAAAAAAGGGGAGTTTCCCTGCACAAGCTCTCTTCACTTGTCTGCCACCATGTGAGATGTGCCTTTCGCCTTCCGCCATGATAATGAGGGTTCCCCAGCCACGTGGAACTATAAGTCCAATAAGCCTCTTTCTTTTGTAAATTGCCCAGTCTCAGATATGTCTTTATCAGCAGCATGAAAATGGACTAATGCATAACTAAAAATTTATAGAGCAAAACAGAGTGAGCTAAGGTTAATTTGTTATTTGTTATTGAAGAAAGAAAATATTTCTTATAAATTTACTGTAGTTTAAACATGCAGTATTTATAAAGTTTACAGTAGTGTACAATAATGTCCTAGCCCTTCACATTCACTCACCACTCACTGACTCAATGAAAGCAACTTCCAGTCCTGTGAACTCCATTTATGGTAAGTGCCTTATACAGGTGTACCATTTTTTTTGTCTTTTATACTGTATTTTTACTGTACCTTTTATATGTTTAGATACAAAAATACTTACCATTGTGTTACAATTTCCTATAGTATTCAGTACAGTAAAGTAGCCTAGGAGTGATAGACTATACCATATAGCCTAGGCGCGTAAGTGGCTAGACCATCTAGGTTTGTGGAAGTATACTCTATGATGTTTGCACAACAATGAAATTGCCAAAGCTTCATTTTTCAGAATATATGCCTGTCACTAAGCGACACACTACACTACTGTAACCATCTTGTGCTAGAAAAATTAAAAGGCATTCTTTATTTGGAAGGATGCAAAAGATTCTACTTTTAAAAGAAAGCTTAATAATGTATACTTCCTGATTTATTTTTATTAGTTAATTAATTAATTTGTTAGATTTTTAATACAACTCTAATGTAAGAATCTGTCTTGGGAGATGGAAAGTCTGAAGATAGGTACATAAAAACATGTCAAAGACCACTGGAAAGGAAATAACTTGGTGTTCTTTCTCTTTGTGTGTGTTATTTTTATTTCTCTTGCTAAAGGAAGAATTTTAGTCACTTGACTTTTTTCTTTCCTTTTTTGAAGAGAGGCTTCTATTGGGAAGAGTGATTTTTTTTTCCCAAAGGAGGAAGAGTGCTGAAAGAGAAGATATGAAAGGCAAATAAGTTGATTGTTTTGTTTTGTTTTACAAATGTGTTTGAAGAACACAGAACATTAAATCTCATGCTTTCTGAATGACCTGGCAATCTTAAATAAGCCCACCAAACACCACTCCTTTCTTTAAGTGTTAGATTTAAATACATTTTTTAAATAAGCCTTTGTTAGAAGTCCTGGTGGTGGAATCCTGTGGATTCCAGCCGGTGGGTTCATGGTAATGCCACAGTGAGGGGCTCAGCCAGCTGGGGAACAGAGCAGTGGAACCTGCTCAGGTCAGAGTCGTGTTTGAACTCAATCTTGAATCCAGTTAAATGCATGGTAAGAAAAAGCTAAGGATCCACTCCTTCTATCCTCCCACAACTGCACACACACAATTAAATAAATAAAGTAAGAAAACCAGCAGGGGTTCAAGTTAAAAGTAACAGCCTTAAAAACAGACCTGATTTGCTGATTTGGTCAAGCAGTAGCAGGATTTGTGAGGGCTATGGCTGGGTAGAAATGAAATAGGCCATGAATTCCTCACCAAATTCCTTTGCAAATAGGATTTCAGCATTCTTCCTTCCCTGTTCCTTTGCATCCTGATGGCCAAGCCACATGATCCTAAAGCCCTTACTTAAAAAATTATCACAAACCTGTTAATACACTGAACCCATGCTTAATACTAAAAGGCATCAGTTGGACCCCCTTTAAAGCATTAATCCATAAACACTTTTCTTACAAGCCGTATTAGTCTGTTTTCATGCTGCTGATAAAGATATACCCAAGACTGGACAATTTATAAAAGAAAGAGGTTTGTTGGACTTACAGTTCCCTGTGGCTGGGTAGGCCTCATAATCATGATGGAAGGTGAAAGGCAAGGAGGAGCAAGTCACATCTTACATGGATGGTGGCAGGCAAAGAGAGAGCTTGTGCAGATAATCTCTCATTTTTTAAAACCATCAGATTTCATGAGACTCATTCACTGTCATGAGAACAGCACAGGAAAGATCTGCTTCCATGATTCGATCATCTCCCACCATTTTCCTCCCATGACATGTGGGAATTGTGGGAATTACAATTCAAGATGAGATTTGGGTGGGGACAGAGACAAACCATATCATTCCACCCCTCGTCCCTCCCAAATTTCATGTTCTTACATTTCAAAACCAGTCATGCCTTCCCAACAGTCCCCCAAAATCGTAACTCATTTCAGCACTAATTCAAAAGTCCACAGTCTAACATCTCATCTGAGACAAGGCAAGTGCCTTCTCCCTATGAGTTGTGAAATCACAGTTACTTCCTAGTTACAATGGGGGTACAGGCATTGGGTAAATACATCCATTCTAAATGGAGAAATTGGCCAAAGAAAGGGGATACAGGCTCCACGGAAGGCCAAAATTTATCAAGGCAGTCAAATCTTTAAGTTTCAAAATGATCTCCTTTGACTCCGTGTCTCATATCCGGGTTACATGGATGCAAGAGATGGGTTTCCATGGTCTTTGGAAGATCCACCCCTTCTAGTGACTCTGAAGGAGACAGCCTCCCTTCTGGCTGCTTTCACAGGCTGGGTTTGAGTGTCTGTGGCTTTACCAGGTACACAGTGCAAGCTGTCAGTGGATCTACCATTTTGGGGTCTGGAGGACGGTGGCCCTCTTCTCACAGCTTCAGTAGGTGGTGCCCCAGTAGGGACTCTGTATGGGGGTTCTGACACCACATTTCCCTTCTGCACTGCCCTAGCAAAGGTTCTCAATGACAGCCCAGCCCCTGCAGCAAACTTCTGCCTGGACATCCAGGCATTTGCCTACATCTTCTGAAATCTAGGCGGAGGTTCCCAAACCTCAATTCTTGACTTCTGTGCACTTGCAGGTTCAACACTACATAGAAGCTGCCAAGGTTTGAGGGTTTCATCCTCTGAAGCCACAGCCCAAGCTCTATGTTTGCCCCTTTCAGTCACAGCTAGAGCAACTGGCATGCAGAGCAGCAAGTCCCTAGACTTCCCATAGCACAGGGACCCTGGGCCTGACCCATGAAACCTTTTTTCCCTCCTAGGCCTCCAAGCCTGTGATGGGAGGGTCAGCTGCAAAAATCTCTTTCATGCCCTGGAAACGTTTTCTCCATTTTCTTGGTGATTAACATTTGGCTTTTTGTAACTTATGCAAATTTCTGCAGCCAGCTTCAATTTCTCCTCAGAAAATGAGATTTTCTTTTCTATCAGATTGTCAGGCTGCAAATTTTCCAAACTTCTATGCTCTATTTCCCTTTTAAAACTGAATGCCTTTAGCAGCACCCAAGTCACATATTGAATGCTTTGCTGCTTAGAAATTTCTTCTACCGCACACCATAAGTCATCTCTCTGAAGTTCAAAGTTCCACAAATTTCTAAGGCAGGGGCATAATACTGCCAGCCTCTTTGCTAAAACATAACAAGAGTCATCTTTGCTCAAGTTCCCAACAAGTTCCTCATCTCTATCTGAGACCACCTCAGACTGGACTTTATTGTCCATATCTCTATCAGCATTTTGGTCAAAGTCATTCAACAAGTCTCTAGGAAGTTCCAAACTTTCCCACATTTTTCTATCTTCTTCTGAGCCTTCCAAACAGTTTTAACCTTTGCCTCTTACCCAGTTCCAAAGTCACTTTCACATTTTGGGGTATCACTTCAGCAACATCCCAGTATCGGTACAAATTTATTGTATTATAGTCCCTTTTCATGCTGCTGATAAAGACATACCTGAGACTGGGCAATTTACAAAACAAATAAACATATAAACAAAAGAGATTTATTGGACTTTCAGTTCCACATGGCTAGGAAGGCCTCACAATCATGGTGGAAAGTGAAAGGGAAGGAGGAGCAAGTCATATCTTACATGGATGGCAGCAGGCTAACAAAGCTTGTGCAGGGAAACTCTTCTTTAAAACCATCAGCTCTCACGAGACTCATTCACTGTCACAAGAACAACGCAGGAAAGACCTGCCCCAATAATTCAATCACCTCCCACCAGGTTCCACCCACAAAAGGTGGAAACTGTGGGAGTTACATTTCAAGATGAGATTTGGGTGGGGACACAGCCAAACCATATCACAAGCTTTCTCACAGAAGGAAAGAAAAAATGATGATGGATTATCTAAGTTCTCAATAAGATAGAAGAAAATAATCCCTATCTTTCCACGATTTGGGAATTTGACCATTTTGGAAAATGTAACATGACCAGTTTCTTTAAGGTCAGCCTTAGGTGGAGGAGAAACAAGATGACATCAAACTGAGTCACACCAGTAAAGACAAGTCCCAGAAGAAGGGAAGCAACCAGAAGACTGAGTTGATTATGGTGGGGTGTATAGGGTTTCTATCAGAAGTACTGTGGGAAGAGCTTCTGCTAATAACCCTACTAGATAAGGTCAGTCTTCATTTGTAACATCCAACTTTGAAATGACAAACAGATATTCCTCAAATTACTGCTGTGCCTATCCCATTAGCTGTACCCTAGTTACTGGTACTATGATGTAACCTAAACTTAAGAACAGGTGTGAATTTCAAGACTTTGGTGAGGACGTTGCTCCTCACTGAATCTTACTTGAGCTTAGAGGATAATGCTTAAAAACTCTTCTCATTCAAAACTAGCACTCTTAGAAGTATTTTAAGATAGCTTTGCTGGTCAACTTGGAAACGATTTTACTTAGTTTTTAAACAATTAAGTTGGTAGTTCAGCTAAAGTGCAATTACAGGTGAAATACTGTTCTGTGCTTTTCCTTTGCATCTTGAATCCTAACTTTTAACTTTATTTTGCAATTCCAGCTATGCTGGACCCACCCCATGACATGGTGATACTTACCCTAGGGTTTCAAATTTTAGGACACACGAGCTGCTTCTCTTGTTGTAAACATGTGAATGGGGGCAGAGTATGGGCACTGAGGAGAAATTGACAAGTCTCCCCACCCTAAAACTGAAATCTGTGCCCTTTGAAGTGAGATCATTCAAGATTCATTCCAAACCTACTGGTGATAACTAAAGGCATCTATCTATGTCATCTCTATATAAAGAGAGTTCCAGAGAGAGGCTAGATGCATGTCAAGTAAGTAGCACAACATATTTCCTACTAATCCCCTCCTTGAGAATCTGACCTCTGCCTCCAGAAAAACATCAGAGCCTTTTCTATAGGAAATATTATCCTCGGGATATATCCTTAAATTGTTTTTATAAGTATATGAATGATGAAATACAAGCAAACTGTAAAATGCTAAATACTGTGGAGTTTTTTGTTTTTTGGGGTTTTTTTGTTTGTTTGTTTGTTTTTGCTTTTCAATGTCCACATTTCCTACCACCTCAAAAGGGGAAAAAAGGTAAGGGACCGTGAAACGGTCATGTTGGCCAAAACACTTGAGAAATAGTTGCTAATTTCTGACGAAAGTCCTTGAGTTGCAACAACACACAGAGCTAGCAGCAGGCACTGTCCCAAAGCAGTAAACAAGGCTTGTCAATGTTCAGTGCTGCCTTTGTGTACTGTGTGCATCCTTAGTAAATGCCAGGCCACGTCTGGTGAAGTCTGTCAGCATCTTTTTTTCTGTTTTTCTTTTCTTTTTCCTTTTTTCTCTTTTTCACTTTCTCCCATGCTTCCTGCTTCTCTCTAATCTTTATCATCTTGATAAAATTTTCTGGGGTTTGGAAGGTTAAAATAAGCCTTAGCAATTTGAAATTGGGCAAAGATTGCATTTGGTTGACTTATTTTCTAATACGTTTGGTGTGATGTACTGGTCTATGAGTTTGTAAGGTAGTGTTGAAGTAGGTGAGGAACAAATGAAGAGAGAAAATGAACGTTTATTACTTGTTGGCTGTGTGCCAGGAACTGAGTATATCACTGTATACACATTATCACACTTAATGATCATACTGATTCTGTGAAGTATCATTTTACTTATTAAATAAAAGAGAAGTTTAAAATTACAAATAAGCCCAAGATCATGCAGTTTGTAAGTAGCAGAATTGGGCATGAATCCAAGACTGTCCAACTCCAAAGTTTATGCTCTTTCAGGTAAAAATTCATAGAAAATTTGGGCTTATATGTTTGCAGACAAAAATATTGTAGGGAAATTCCATGAAATATATTACTTATTTCTTAGTATAATAAACATCTAAAATTGCTGCTATTTGCCAGGCTCTGTGCTAAATATTATGAATGTGATGTAGGATAAGACAAAGTCCCTGTTCTCTTGCAGCTTACATTCTAGTAGGGTAGGTAAAGAATGAATAATTAGGTAATAAATAAATTAGACAAAATGAGATGCTAGATAGTAACTAGGAGAGGGGGATAATCTACTTACATTAAGCGGAACAGGGAAGGCCTCTCTAAGGAAGTAATATTTGTGGAAGGTTGAAAAGGAGGTGAGCCTGCCAAAAATTGATAGATAGGTGTTCCAGGCAGACAGAACAGACGGGCAGGGTAAAAGGAATATTGGGAATGGGGAAAAAGGCAATTGGTGGGAGCCTGACGATGCTGAAATGACCATGTCCCTTAATGTATTGGTATTTATTTTAAGTGTAGTGGAAAGCTATTGAAGGGTTTGATGCAGAGGAGTGATAAGATATTATCTGAACTAAAAAAATAAAAATAAAAATATCCTATCTGGCTGTTGAATGCCTCTCTCCATCTAGTATTCTAGGAGGTAAAAATGTGCCTTACAGCTCCGTTTTATGACATCTGAGAGGACTGAAGCTGATTCAGTGTTAGTGTTCTTTCCTTATTCCAAATAGTTTATCTGATTTAAATGCCATTGTTTTTTCTTACCTGTATTTAGCTCAAAACACCATTGCCTCTGCCTTAGCCATGTCTTACCTCTGTCCTTATGTGTGAGAGAGTGGATGAACAACAGAGATCACCTTCCCATTGGTCAGCACCTCTGCATGATCTACGCAAAAGGACTGTTGGGGTTATTTAGCGCCATGGTCCTGCCAATGGCATCTTTTACTGATTAAAACATGATATAGCATGGCTGGTAGGAGAATGCGTCTGGAACCACACTTATATGTTGAATCCTGGCTTTGTCAATTACCAGTCAAGAATCCTTAGGTTAGTTACTTCTCTGTGTCTTAGGTTTCTCACCTTTCATGTGGAGATGATAATAATGTCTACCTCATGTGATTATTGTGAGAACTCAATGAATTAAAACTTATGTAATGCTTGGAACAGAGCCTGGAACATAGTAATCAATGAATAAGTGCTAGTTGTATCTCAAATTGTTGGATTAGGCTACTCTTAGAGTAGCCTGCCAAAATTTTTTACATCCATCCGTTTGCAGGGAAATGGGAAGATACTCACTCATTTTCTAATAACAAGGTGTTTGTAGGTGAATGAGATTGGATATTGGAAAAACTACTGGAAAGAAACAGAATGGAAAACAATAACCACAGGACTATGGAGAATATCAATATTTAAGAAAAGGAATGAGGGAAGTAAAAATAGGTCAGCAGAAAGAATGTTCTGAAAAGGTAGAAGGACAACCAGATGAAAGTAGGGGTAGAGTAACAAATGGTAACAGACAACAGGTGGTAAATGCAAAGAGATCAGTAGAATGGCAGGTAAAAATAGATCACATAGATTGTATCATTTGGAAATTTTGACTTTGTTTAGATGGTGTTAGGGCATACTTGGGACAATAACTTGATTTATTATTAAGTTATTATTATTAAGTTATTATTAAGTGGTTAAAACCTAAATATGAGGTGAAAAGTTATAAACAACCATTCTGATAGGAAAATCGAAGGCGAGAGAAAAAGTGGTTGCTTTGCAAGGAAGTTGGAATTATGTGTGAGAGAGTGTGTGTGTATACATTAAAAATATATTGGGAAAATAAGAAAATATTTATAAGATGGGAATATATTGCAATGGAAAATATAATGTAAACATCTAAAATTAACGATAATGGTTTTTTTTCAAGGAAGATGTATTAGACTCTGGTTGCAAAAGGGGCAATTACAAGCACTCTGCATGGGTTTGGATCCTATCTTCAGCGCTTGCTAGCTGTGGCCATAGCCATGTTGTCAAAGATCTCTGTGCCTCAGTTTCCATAACTGTAAAACTGGAATAATAGTAGGACCTATCTCAGAGGGTGGTGACAGGATGTTATGCCGAGACAGACCTCAAGTGTATAATAAGCACAGTAGAATTAATAGCTGCTGATGTACAGACAGGGAAATGACATTTTCAATAGAGAGATATGTCAGCAAAGGCGTAACTTAGTTGTGAAACATAGGGGAGGGAATTTGAGAAAATTCTTAACTGAAACCCTCTACTTTCTCAACAAATAAGAGGAAATTTTTCTGACATTAAGGAGGGCAAACATGTTGTCTGAAATTTAGAGAAAGTGTAGGATTTGGACAAGGGATCTGGAAATGGCAAAGAGAGAAAAAATAGTGGATTAAGACAGACTAATGACCCAGCCGAGGGTGATATGAGCACACTTACTTAAAAGCCAATGTGCATGCTTGTGAGATTTTTTCTCTAGCAGATTTTTTCAGGTAAAGATCCTCAGGGAATGATACAGGGTGGTGTATTAGCCAGGATATGTGACATTATGCTGCAGTGACCACCCTATCTGGTCTATGCAGATCTGAAGGAGAGGTAGGGGTGGGGTTGGTGAGGTATCTGCTTCTCACAGTCATTCAGGAAACCATTCTCTCAGGGATGTCACAATTTTTTTTTACTTTTATTTTTAAACATTTTTCTTGTGTTAAGATATATATATATATATAAACATAGAATTTAACTATTATCAAGTGTACAATTCAGTGGCATGAACTACATTGACATTGTTGTGCTACGATCATTACTAAGCATTTCTGGAAATTTTGATTGCACCAGACTGACACTCTGTACCATTAAACAATAACTTCTCATTATACCCTCCTCTAGGCCCTGTTAACCACTATTGTACTTGCTGTCTCTATGAATTTAAGTATTGTACGTATGTCATATAAGTGGAATCATACAACAGATTTTTTTCCCTTTTTTTGTCTAACTTATCTCACTTAGCATACTGCTTTCAAGATTCATCCAAGTTGTAGCATGTGTCAGAATCCATGTTTTAAGGCTGAATAATATTCCACTGTATATACACACCATGTTTTATCTATTCATCTGTCCATGGATATATGGATTTTTTCCACCTTTTGGTTATTGTGAAATGCTACTATGAATACTGGTGAACAGACATTTCTTTCGGTCCCTACTTTCAATTATGTTGGGTATCTATCAAGAAGTGGAATTGCTGGGTCATATGGTATTTTTGTATTTAAAATGTTAAGGAACTATCAGAACCATCATACTGTGTTTACAAAAAAATACAGTACTTTACATTCCCACCAGCAGTGATTTTGTATATGTGTGTACATATATATACACACACACACACAAACACACACGCATCCATCCATCAAGACTAAGTGAACTTTATTTTAGGAATGCAAGTTTGGTTTAATAGCCAAAAATCAATAAAGTCATTTCATCATGTTGACGCACTATAAAAACAAATGAAAGAGTATGACCCTCTCAAAAGATGCAGAAAACACATTTGACAAAATTTATAACCCATTTATGATTTAAAAAGTAAGTCTCAGGAAACTAGGAACAGAAAGAAACTTTTTCAACTAAATAAATAGCATCCACCTAAAAGCCACCAAAATATTTTTATAGGTAAAATATTGAATGCTATTCTGCTAAAATGTGGAACAATAAGGCAATGATCTTAAATAAACAACTTCTATTAGGTAATTTATTAAATATTCTAAGTGCACCAGGGCAAGAAAAAAATAAAAGTGTGTGGCCGGGCGCAGTGGCTCATACCGGTAATCCCAGCACTTTCGGAGGCCAAGGTGGGCAGATCACCTAAGGTCGTGAGTTTGAGACCAGCTTGACCAACATGGAGAAACACTGTCTCTACTAAAATACAAAATTAGCTGGGCATGATGGCACATACCTGTAATCCCAGCTACTCGGGAGGCTGACGCAGGAGAATCGCTTGAACCCGGGAGGCGGAGGTTGCAGTGAGCCAAGATCATGCCATTGCACTCCGACCTGGGCAACAAGAGCAAAACTCCGTCTCAAACAAACTAATAAATACCACAAAAATATACAACAACAACAACAAAACCAGTGTGATGATTTCAAGGGAAAAGTAAAACTGCCTTTCTTTGCAGATGATGACTGTGTATGTCATCAAAAAGGTTGGTTCTATAAAATACTATTAGAAATAATAATTGATTTTAGCAAGGCTAATGATACAAGGTCCAAAGATAAACCAACTGTATTTTTATAAGAAATGTGATTTTAAAATTGTTACACATAATTGTAAAAATATAATTTTTGTTAGCAATAATAAACTTGGTAATAAAATTATCAAAAGATATGTAAAACGTTTACACTAAGGTCTCCAAAATGTTGCTGGGAAATTTAAAAGTACTGAAAATATGAAAATATATCCAGTGTTTGTGGATTAGAAAACTCGATGTTATTAAGAAGCTGCCTTTCCTCCAATGATTCATAAATTTGATGCAAAGCCAATCAAAATTTCCGCAAGCTCTTTTTTAGAAATTAACAAGATGGTTCTAAATTTTGTGGGGAAATACAAAAGACCTAACTAGATTAAACAATTTTGAAAAAGCAGAACAATGTGGTAACTTTTATATTAACTGATCTTAAGAATTATTTTAAAATTAAGCTAATCAAGATTATGTGGAATTGGCATGAAAAGAGATATATAAATCAATTGAACAAAATATAGAGTGCAGGAATAAATCTGTTTATACATGGTCAATTGATTTTAGACAAAGGCATAAAGGCAGTTCAATGGAGAAAAAGATACTCTTTTTCAACAAATGGCTCTATAGCTATTGCATTAACATGTGAAATATTAATGGAATTATCCCCAACCCCTACCTCACAATATACACAAAAACTTAGAGATGGATCATATACCTAAACATAAAAGCTAAAATGATACATTTCAAAAAAGTAGTTATTAGAGAATTTTTTTATGACCTTTGGATATGGAAAGATGTTTTAGTAAAAAACAAATAGTAGCAACCATAAGAAAAATTAAATTTAGAAAGTGGACCTCACCAAAGCGATTTTTTAAAAAACTGCCAATCAAAAGTTATTATTAAGAAAATAAAAAGGCAAGACACAGAATGAAGAAAATATTTATAATACCTAAATTTGAAAAAGGTCCTATATCAAGAATACACAAAGAATCTACAAATCATTAATGAAGAGTAAACTAGTCAATACAAATGGTAGGATACTTGAACAACCACTTACCAAAAGATATGGCAGGCCAGTAAGTCCACGGAACAGTCCTCCATTAGGACCAAATACTGACTCTATGCCCATTTGAAGAACAAAATTAAGACTGACAACAGTAAATATTTGTAATGATATGGGAGTCACTAGAACTTTCATTCATTACTTATGGGGCTACAAATTATTACAGTCCCTTTGAAAGACTCCTTGGCTGTTTCTTCAAAGTTAAACAAACTCCATCAATCTGCCGCCCAGGTATTTACAAGAGAAATGAATCATATGCCCACAAATAGCAGTTTACCAAAATGTTTATAGCAACTTATTCACAGTAGTCCCTAACTGGAAGTAACTCAATTATCCTTAAGAGAAAAACAGAAATTCTGATATATTCATATGATGTAGTACTACTCAGCGTTAGGCAAGAATAAACTATTGGAAGATGGGCAGAAATATTGAAGAACTAAATAAAAACATTTGATTAAATTTAAGAATCAAAGCAAAAGAATACATACTGTATGATACAATATGTGTATGCTTCAAATACGGGCAAGGGTAATCTCTATTAAGGTCAGAGTATTGGCTGCGTAAGAAGTCTGTGGAATTCCTATATGGGAACAGAAGGGAAACTTTCTAGCACGATGGAAATGTCCCGTATGTTGGATACAAGGGTATGTATATTTCTCAAAATCATTAAATTGTACACTTAAAATATGCATATTTCATTGTATATAAATTAGTTAAAAAATTGTGCAAGCATGGCTAATAAATAACAACATATAGAGGAAGAAGTGGTACTGATTTCAGTCATGTTGACTTTTTGGTGTTTCTTTTACACTGACCCCTTTCACACTCCTTCCCATCCTCTTCTCAACTGTAAATGGCTCTTGACAACATTTGACCTCCCCACTTTTGTATGCAGCTCCTTTCATGACAATCTCTCCTCTTCATTTTTTTCCTTCAAATACCTCTCATTCTTTTCTTTCCCATATCCCTTATTCCAGTTCCTTTGTCACTGTGAGTGATGAAGAGTATACTAAACTGTTGCCTTTTATCAATCAACTAAAATCAAATATTGATTGAGACAGGGTCTCACTCTGTTGCCCAGGCTGGAGTGCAATGGTGTGATCACCGATCACTGCAATCTTGATGTCTCAGGCTCGCGCAGTCCTCCTACTTTAGCCTCCTGAGTAGCTGGGACTACAGATGCATGCCACCACACCTGGCTAATTAAATTTTTTTTTTTTTTTTTTTTTTTTTCCAGACAGACAGGGTCTCTCCATGTTGCCCAGGCTGTTTCAAACTCCTGGGCTCAAGTGATCCTCTCACCTCAGCCTCTCCAAGTGTTGGAATTATAGTCATGAGCCACTATGCCTGACCCATTTTTTTATATGTATAAAATTTTAGAGCTCACAGTGAATAAATTAGCTTAAAAATACTTTGTGTCATCAAATTTAGAAAATTTTAATTTTACCTTGTATTTTAAAAATCAGTTTCACGACTAATACTGAGTCGTCAGAGAGTTTCATGGGCCTGAAGATACACTGAAGAGCTTTTAATCTGGGGTGACAGGGGTAGACCTTAATTAAATAACGACATAATGAATGTATGTAAACAAAATGACTTCTATCTCTGAGGGGAAGCAAGTCTTCTAAAGACTCTTTCCTCTCCCTTTTTATTTACATCTCCCACACATTTTTACCATGTATTCTACCCTTGAAAGGTCACTTTAATGTGTCTCCTCAATTCCGTACCTTGCCCATTGATCCCGCTCCAGTGCCTCCTGTGTTTCACTTGCACTGAGATGGCTCTTTACCTGTCTCTGTGATTCCAGCTGGATCCATCTCCTCTCTTGCCACTTTTCCTTTCCACTTCCATCTTCACCGTCTGACTCATTCTCTCCTAATCTCTAACCAGACCAACCGTGGTAGTTTAGAAATAGAGTGTACCCTTCGGTGTTTCTGTATCTTAACACCGGCTATGCCCTCCTTCAGGAAAGCCTATACCCAGGCCCTGACTCCATCAATATCCAATGGTTACTGAACTAGTTATTTC
Organism: Macaca nemestrina; assembly: GCF_043159975.1. Lineage (NCBI taxonomy): Eukaryota > Metazoa > Chordata > Mammalia > Primates > Cercopithecidae > Macaca > Macaca nemestrina. The sequence continues at coordinate 43,179,477 of NC_092135.1, forward strand.
TGGAAAGCCTTATCTGCTATCTCCTGCCCATGCTTCCCTTTGAATACTTTTGCTTATTATTATATGTACCATTTTGTCTTTTTACTTGCTGGATTGTAAACCCTTTGAAAAAGAGATTCTATCTTATAATCTGTGTATTTCCAGCCCAATGCCTGACCCATTGTAAGCATTTAATAAGTATTAGTTGATTGAATGTTTCATGAGAAATATTTTAAAAGGTAACCAACCTTAACTCCAAGGAATTGTGTGTGTGTGTGTGTTTGCCTCATTTTTATTTATTTATTTTTATTTTTTTGATCTAATTCCTTTATTTACAAACATATTCACACATGGAAAATGATAAAATTTATTGTAGGAAAGTGCAAAAAGAAATAACATATCTAGGTGCTTTCTCTGAAGCTGAACATTTTTGCCTGTTATTTTTTATGAAATAGATTCTGAAACAACAGTCTTCATTGTTAAGAAATTAATGAAGTAAAAACTGGCTTTTAAAATCATCTTCTTAAAAGAATATTAACACTTCTTTCTATTTTTCTTAGTTTTAAAGAAAAGTAGAGGAGTTAATATTCTTTTAAGAAGATGATTTACTTTATTCAGTAGAAGAGTGTGCACATCACTGGCCCACTTTTAACATGATGAGGATAATAGGTAGGTTTAGGTTGGTGATCAAAATTAAAGTCTGAAATCTGCATCTAAATTATGAGTTGCTTGCTTGTGAGAAATTTCCTAACTGGGCCTGCTTCCAAAAGCACTTCACTGAAGCTTCATGGAATTTTCTCAACTGCTTTATTTGTTCCTTCTCCACGCTTCTTCCCTGGTGCATAGAGGTACATCTGTCTGCTTTCTGCCTTATCAAGCACGAATCTACATCTGCGAGGAAAACTCCACTTCCTTAGCTAAAAACCTGTATCTGATTGTGGTAATAAAGCTCTACTTCCTCAGTTCAAAACATACATCAGACAAGACCAATTACTCCAAATGACTCACAGTAACAGGCACGGCAATAGTCATCTTTTCACAGCCTTTGAACTTCTACTGCTTCAAAGGTGTACTAAAATGTGGTTATGAGGCGATTGTCTAAAATTGCCAAATTACCAGTTTCCAAGCTTTGACATTTGTTATTTTGCATAACTTGACAAAGGAAATCAGCAAGATTACCCACCAAGAGGAAAAGAGACCAAAAAAAAAAAAAAAAAAAAAGCACCAGAAAAGTCTCTATGACATAGGTGGGACTGGTGGTATGATGCCTCTTAGGCAAAGAGGAGAAACAGGCTTTAATTATTGCTATAATTAGGATATGAAGATAAACATGCAGATATTTTTTATTCTTATTCTTGCGCTGAAAAGTATAAACAATATATTACTCTCTGAATGGTCAAATGATAAAATTTTTCTTTAAAGGAAGCCACTGTCTGTGAATTCTGTCAAAGAAGTTCACATGGGTATCGAAAGGGCCAACAGTGGTGAACAGTCGTCAAAACTCGTAATTGCCTCCCAGCTGTTTAGAAACTTACATCGATTAAATTTGTGGTCATACTTGTTTCTGTCCTTTCTCCAAGGGTAAATTTAGCAGTGACTGTCTTCGAGGGAAATATTTTCTATACATTTATCACATTTCTGCCATACTTGTTCATTAGCATAAAAGACTTTTCATTTTATCTCTTATAAACATCTTTAAAATAACTACCTTCTGTATAAAACCTCTTTCTAAGAACTGTAGGTTATACAGAGAGGGGCAACAGAGTGCTGCCTTTGTAAACATGTTCTCTAGAGCCCAATGCCTAGGTTCAAATCCTGGCCCATCCATGTGTCCCGCTAGATGATTGCAGGCAAATTACTTAATTTCTGTCTTAGTTTCTGCATCTAGGAAATGTAAATAAAAAGATGCTACTTACCTCATGGGTGGCTGTGAACATTAAATATATTAATATTCATGAAGCATTTCAAATGGTACCTGGCACCTTGTAAGCAGTATGTGCTTTGTAAATTTTTTAAAAAGATGAAGAGTATGTACATTTAAAAATTACTTTTTAGAGATTGATTACATTGGTGGCAAAATGTTCTGTGTTTAAAAAAGGAAGAAAAACTAATGAGGAAAAATTTTGAAGCCCATTTCCTGAGTCTGAGGTGAAGTAGTTGGTAACCCACATTAGCCAGCTTCTTCTGTAATGTACACCACACTGAGCCACTAAAGGTTTCCCCTAGCTGAAAGTCCAGAGACCTTTACTAAATCTGCTAAACCAAGCTTTCCTCAAAATGCCTCTGCTTATTTTCTTAGACCGTCACTCCTGTTAAAAGGAGGAGTAAAAAAATCCCAGCCCTTGAAAATATACTCTTTCTCACCAATAAGTGAGCCATTGTAATAAAGTGGTAATATTCACAACTTACAAGTACCTGGCCCAGTCCTGGTGCTAGGTGGAAATTTAGATCAGGAGAGACACTTTAGGCTATTTGGTTCAAACTTTTCAGTTTACAGAAGAAAGAGACTTCAATGAAACAGATGTCAGGTGAGTATTCCAAGATTACAGTCAGTCAGCAATGGATTTGGGCCATACTGGTGGAGAGCATGCCTTGTGGAGTCAGACAGCAACAAGTTCCATTTCCAATTCTCTTAATTTCATACCTCTGAACACATCTTAATCTTAGTTTTCTCACCCTTAAAAAAGATAGTTAATATTTTTAGATGAGATAATAATTGTAAAGCAATTAGCACATTGGCTGGCTTGTAGCAAACTCTTACTAAAGGTACCCTCAAAGTCTATACTCCATGATGTGTTTTGAAACATACAGTTGGCACCTTAATTTTTTGGGCAAATGATGACTGAGTCAAACGTTCATACTCATATTTAAATATAGCTCATATCCTGTAAATAAACCTGCAGAGTCAAGTTTTATCTTGTCCACTCTGTGTTACCCAGATCTTGTACAGGAAATGGAGTGTATTTAATATTGATGACTCTGTATGTGTCATTTAATCGTCTCTATTGATTGGATTTCATCAGAGTGTGGGGCTTGGACAGAGCTTTGATTAGACTGTAAGGATTCTTTGCTGTTTTCTTTTACCCGACACCATATCAATGTACCTTCTGGTGTGATATCACTTTCACAATCAATATCTGAAAAAAGCTCTGCACATAGGCCTACAGGAAAAGAGAGAAGGCACTGCCTCTAAGTCCCCTTATACACATAGATTAAACCTCTCCAATTGAAAAAGGTTTATTGCATGTTTTAGAGCAGGATGGAGAAGGAAAAAAGACCTGAAGGAGTCTCCATAGATTTCTTGTGTAATTTGCGCATCATTTTTTATTTAAAAGTGTCAAATTCTCCCTTTTAATGTTGGTTGACATTTGAGAATGGATCATTTTTATCAGTGAAATTGTACAGTTTCAATCTAGTGTGGTTTTTTTCCTAGATGTAATAATAGTCTATAAATATATTATTTGGGCAAATTGATATCTTAGACAGACTATTCTTGTCCAGATTCATTTTGCATGGATTTTACTGCTGTGAAATGTCCGCTGGGCCTCCCTGACTAATCTTCCACTGAGGCAAAGTTTATTTTTCTATTTGCCCAAGTTGTTTCACCAGGAATACACAGAGCTCAGGCTCCAGATTTAAATAACACAAACTAAGTGGCATTATGCAAAAATGTGTCTTTTTTTACTAGGTTCATGAAGTTTGTGGTGGTGTCTTAATGCTGACTGGGAAAGGGGCTGGGAAAAATGCTTATTTATCTCTCCTCTGAAACATGGAATTTTCTCCAAGGTCAGTTGCTGGGATCTTGTTGGTCAGAATTGCACCAAAACTTTTGGAAATAGACGAGGCAAGTCCAATAATGTTAAACTATTTTAAGTATCAAACCCTGTAGTTTGGAAAGAGTATATCCCATCATATAAAATGTAAATTTCCAATAAAACAATTATCTGGCATCAAGGTAGTTAGTGTTATCTCCTGAAATGAAAGCTTTCTGCCATAGAGTGGTAGGAAAAAATGGATAAATACAAGAAATCTATTCTTTACTACAACCGTCCTCTTTTTCCTGTACTTCTCACTTTCTGTAACTTCGGCATCTCCTCCTGCAGGTTCTTTTATCCTTGTGTTGTGTTCTTCCTTTTGTCATATGTTACTTTAGAAAGTGCTTGGCAAACCAAGGACCATGAGCCAAATTCTGCTGTCTGTTGTGAAAACAAAGCTTATTGGAATACAGCCACACCCATTTGTTTGAGTATTGTCTATGATTGCTTTCCAACTACAATGGCAGAAAAGAATAGTTGTGACAGGAACCAAGTGGCAGGCAAAGTCTAAAACATTTGCTATCTGGCCCTTTACAGAAAAAGTTTGTAGACCCTTGCTTTAGAACAAGTTTATGTTGTGAAAGAATAAGCTTTACGTGAGAAGTTGGAGAAGAACTGGAACTAAGTGCTCCACAAAATACCAACCTGTTCTCTGGCAATAATTGTAATTTCTGCATATTTTCTATATCCTATTTTAAAAGATACAAGTATTTGAGTGTCATTTCTATGTACATTTTTACACGACATTCTTAATACAAGGAGGTATTAAGTTGCTGAAGATGCGGGTCTACACAGTTTGTTGTTGCACTTTCCCTGATGACATTATAAACTAATCTTTTTTTTTTTTTTTTTTGAGACAGAGTCTTGCTCTTCTGCCCAGGCTGTAGTGCAGTGGCGCGATCTCGGCTCACTGCAAGCTCCGCCTCCCGGGTTCATGCCACTCTCCTGCCTCAGCCTCCCGAGTAGCTGGGACTACAGGCGTCCGCCACCATGCCCAGCTAATTTTTTGTGTTTTTAGTAGAGACAGGGTTTCACTGTGTTAGCCAGGATGGTCTCGATCTCCTGACCTCGTGATCCGTCCACCTTGGCCTCCCAAAGTGCTGGGATTACAGGCATGAGCCACGGCGCCCAGCCTATAAACTAATCTTTTAAAAATATCTCTTCTGACTTACCTCACCTCCATAAAAATAGTTTAAATGTGTGGTTGCCTGAGAAGAATGAGAGGGCATATATTTTTGTATCTTTTTTGATACTGAATTTTTTAAAAAATCATGTGCACAAATGTATTTATTTAAGACATACATTAAAATTAATACTTCCCAAAGAGTTTATTACATCTCTGGTAATTATACAAGGTATAGGTATTTTTACATTTAATAAGATAGAATATCATGTAAAAGTAACTTTGTAACACAGTATTTTTCACATTGCATTAGTCTATTTTGTGTTGCTCTAAAGGAATACCCAAGGCTGGGTAATTTATGAAGGAAAGATGTTTATTTGGCTCACTATTCTGCAGGCTGTACATGAAGCGTGCTGTCAGCATCTGCTTCTGGTGAGGACCTCAGGAAGGTTTTACTCATGATGGAAGGGGAAGGGGAAGCAGGAGTGTCACATGGTGAGAGAGGGAGCAAGAGAGGGTCCAGGCCATTTTAAGCAATCAACTCTTGCATGAACTAAGAGTGCAAACTCACTCATAACCACAGGGAGGGCACCAAGCCCTTCATGAGGGATCTGTCCCTGTGACCCACACACCTTCCACCAGACCCCACCTCCAACAACAGGGATCACATTTCAATTTCAGATTTGGAGGGGACAAATAACCAAAATATATCACACATAAATTTTATTTAAATGTTTCTATACTTACAATCAATGAACTTTAGGTAAGAAAATTACAGCTCTGTTTAACTAAAGTGAAGATTCTCAAGCATGACCTTTCCAAACTGTTCTAAAACGTAATAGAAGAAACCACTATTTATCGAGTACTTAGTAAGTATCAAATGTTTTAGGTAAAACATTTTAGTGAAACTCCCTAACAGCTCTGGAAGAGGGCATAGGTGAAGTGATAGAGGCTCGGAATTTAGCCCACTAGGGAAGCATAGGAAGGTAGGTGTGTCTGAGTCTGTAGCTCAGGCTTTTCTACAATACCAGGTGCTTCTGACTAAAGGCAGTTCTCTGTGGCATGCAGACTTTAAATGCACTTGGCTGCCAATTTCAGTACAGACTCTGGGACAAGTGAGACTTGAGATAGGAAATAAGTTCTTGCTTGGACATATTGGTTCTCAAGATCACTTTTGTTTATGTACTAATCAAATGCATCACCATTTTTAGGTACAGGTTAGTGGGGCCTGGTGCATGTACGGTCAAAGCAAATGAACAGTGAATATGCCGTCCTACATTTCCTGTCGCTGAGCCTTTGCTCCCGCATTCCCTCCTTGCTTATCATCTGATCTTCTTCAATTTGTCTGCATCTGATGAAAACAACCTGTCCTAAGAAGTCTGGCTCAACTGGTCATAAAATCTGAAAAGCTTCCCAGACTTCCTTAGTCATAAATAGTCTTTCTTTTTGAAGCATTTTGTCTTTACTTCTCTTTATGGCTCTTCACAGTAATCACCTAGAAGTGTATCTTCCTTCATAGGCATCTAGACTAGCCTCTTTTGTCTACATAGACAAGGAAGTCACTCAGGTTATCATAAATCTTGTGGGTTTCTGTTTGCTTATTAGTGTTTTGTAAGGGCAAAAGTGCACATATAAGTCTCAAGAGAAGCGAGACACAGCCCTATAATTGAGTTTCCCAGGTGGAAAGCAAATTGGGAAACTGAAGGAACACATGCACCTTGTGGGTACAGCAGTCATCTTCATTGGCCTTGACAGCCTAACATCATACAGACCCTGCAGGAAGGAACCACGGCCCATTCATCTCTGCATGGTAGCAAGTGTACTGCCTCAAACATTGGAAGCATTGAGCGCCTGCAGGACAGAGGGATGCAGGTTTGCCTGGGTCATGGAATGAATATTTTCCTTAGAAGAGGATCCCATTCCAATAGCAGACTGAGTGAACTTGATTACCCATATATTAATACTTTCTTTTTTCCTCTCCATTCTTCTCTCCACAGCCAAAATCCTTCTGCTGAAACTGTCATTATGCATTATGACAATGCTTAGTTTCCAGACTGTCATACTCCAATTTCCATCGCACTCTCTGTGAGGTCATCACAGCAAGGCCATCACACATAGAAGACTCTCAATAAATGTTGACTGAATTGGTGGCTAGCAACCAGCTGTAATATCATTCTGTGCACACATCATGTATGAGATACAGGGGTCTGAGGACTCCTCCCCACATAGTTTGTATTTTCACTGAGAGGAGGGAGTTATTATATTTAGATGCACGAGCTCTTCATTTCAATGCCTGTTCAGGAAAACAACTACATACTTGTACTGAAAATGCAATTCTGTGGCTTATGAGAGCTATTTTATTATTTAATGAAATTTATTTATGCAGAGGAAACTAAAGGTTTAAAAATACATATTCAATACTAAATAAATTCTTTAAATGATATCAAATTTGAGGGAAAGATATGAAAGCTCTGTATCTGAGGTCTGGATAAGGGTTGAGAGAAGGCTTGTATCTTTAGCTGAGGAACTGGATAAAAATAGGGAGAATGTCATAAGCTGTAAGGAATAATTCTGAATTGGCACAACCAGGAAAGGTAGGATTTGCCTGCTACTTTGAACATATCCTTCATTTTCATTATACTGTAGACCATTAAGCTATTTTATGGGCAAGAGAAAAGTTCAAGTACAGCACAAGTTGCCAAAAGGATTATGAAGTTCATTTTGATTGATCAATAATTAACTGTACCTTGTGAAATTATAGGCTTGACTAACTGTGGAATGTATTGTAGTGAACAGCCTGAGCTGCCAGAAAGAACAGAGAAGACAGAAGAAAAAGCAATGGAAACTGAAACATCTGTCCCCTTCATGCTGCAAGAGCTGGTAACCAAGATCTCACTGTTTCCTTCTCTATCTAAAGGACAAACAGCGCAAAGCAGGGATTGGATTGATATGGGACACTACAGAAGATGTTTGCTTATAATTATTTCTAGCACTTTTTTTGAAGCTCAGGGATAAAACATTTCCAATTATTCATCAAGCTCTTGGAACTCATAGGCCTCTGTAATAGGGATTTAGCAGAACAACAAATAGCATGCAAGAATACAGATGAAAGGAAGGAATGTGAAGGGATTATTACCATAAAAAGCAAATGACTATTTGATGAAATTACAACAATATGGAGAGTCATAGAGATACAGAAAAGTAATGCTAATTAATAAATATATAGTTGTTTAGCATTGATTTGAATTGTGTCATAGCTATGAAATGAGTATTAACCTGTCACTTTCTTTTCACAGGTGACTATCAAAGGAAGACAGACAGACCTTCTGAAAGATAATTATTGTAAACTTTGTATTATTTCAGTAGCTGTGTTGGAAAAGCTGCCTACCTTAGACCATTGACAGCTCAAACTTTTAAAATATTTGTGTAAATACCTTTTAATAGCATCTGACAGCCTTAGTCTACCCAAGTGTATGATGATTTTTATTACTTATTTACGGATTACACCCTGTCTACTTCTAAACAGATTTTGAGCGTTGTTTAACATAGACTGTCTCAAATCTAAAACAAAGCATGAGGGCTATCTCTGCTCCTGTTCTATAATTCCTCTGCATCCTGTTCCTCCTTTGCTAGTACAGAGAAAAGTTAAATTATCTATAGATAATGACAATTATAGCAGAGATATGCTTTAAAAACTTGCATTTGGCAGATTTTTAAATGCTGAGTGCTGTCAAAGTGAAAGGGAGGGAAGGCAAAATTGCTTTCTAGCCACATATAGCTGGGCCATCCTTCCAACAGTATACGTCAGTCCGGGAAATAGATTGCTGTTCAAAAATACATAGAATTTAGTTTTTTCAGTTACCTTTGAGTAGATGACATATTTCTGTTTATTTTTAAATAAAATACAACATTTTAAGGAAAAGGTAACAAAGAAATTCAAATTAAGTGGCAGGATGGAGTCCCAAAGTCTCTTCTATTGTCCCAAACTGTAAGAAGCTGCCACTGGCTAAACCTTTTTGTAATGACACTGAAGAGCTCAGTGGTCCATTCTGTCATGAGCCCTGTTAGCCCCAGCACCTCCTTCAGAGGGCACAGAGCTGTTTAGGGAACTAGGCAGTTAAGGTCTTTGAGGTTTTGTGTAGTTTTTTTTTTTTTTTCTTTCTCTAAACAACTAAAATTTCTGTTTTATAGGCATAAAATACTTGTTGGAGTAACCAAGCATGTGACTCACAATGGCATAGCCTAATAAAGCAAATCAATTTGCTACCTCTTAATGTGCTTTAAAGGAATTAGGAAGTTAAATTTGCAGTTTGGAAAGGTTCGCGTTTATAAATTAAGATACATCTGCCACCTATATAACATTAATAACTATTAGCTCTACAAACCTACATAATTATAGTTCTAAATAGAAGATCACCTCCTGGTCAGCTTGTGGGTGAAGAGGTAATAAAAGAGTTCAAATGTTCCAGGACCTTTAAAGAACTAGAACTTCGACAATACCCGTCAGGGAAATAAACACATGTGTATGAAATAGGATTCCACTTATTTTTGAACAGGAAGGAAATTTAAAGAGAAGGGGAGAAATAAAGAAAGAAAAGGTATCTAGTCATTTTCTATTCATAGTCTCCTGAAATTGAGAATAGGAAAAATATTTCAGTTTTATACTGATTTTCTTATAGCTTTTGGAAGTTATTTATTTACATTACACTAAAATACCACAATAAAGTTTTTGTTTACTATGATTTAAAGTAAAGTAAATGTTTTATGACCAAGATTTAAAGTTATATTTGTGACTGCAAATAATTCTTTGGAATGAATATTTCCCAGTTTTGCTCTTATACTAAACAAATCTGCAGCGTGTTACTTTAAAAATGAAATAAAGCCTGTTTTCATAGTGACAGTCAATAACACTACAGCATAATAATCAATTGCTATTTGTAGCAGCAGGACTAGCAGTGGGGGCAGATCAGTGCAAATTACTGTCACTGTGTGCTTTCATGTATGCAGCCAGCCTGTAGAACCCAAGACAAATGATGCCCTATGCAATGGAAAGAGACAGTACTTAGTCATACCTGCACAGCAGCAAAGCCATGTATGCCGGCATCAAACGTAACAGGAAAGTGGATATAAATTTGAAACATTGATGGGTAGGAAAAATAAATTAATCCTGCTAAGAGTTCTGGTCCCAAGATTTAAAGTTAAATGCTTATCCTTTTTTTTCTATGAGCTGGAAATAGGTGGATTACAGGTGTCTAGGGATCCACAAAAAGGTTAGATGGCTTTTTAGTGAACATCAGAGAAGTCTGCACTGTACTTTACTCCAGTGTTGCAGAGATGACTCTAAAACCAGATATTGAGTATAAATCACTTGCTATGGTCAATTCTAGTGACAAATTGGAATCATCATTTATTCCACATACAAATAAGAAACAACCTGTAAGAGGAGTAAAAACCATGTTTATCAGTATCTTTAATCATTAAACTATTTTTAAAAATCGTTTTGAGTTTTATATTTAATTTGAAGAAAGAAAGAATGCCTCTGGCCTGACTTTGGGAAACCCTTAAGTCTTTTAACAAACTAAGCAGGTTATTTTGAAGCTAGACCTGCTGACTCTCTACCTGGGTCTCTTGGACTAATGAATCCGGCCAGATTGCCTGCTCTTTGCAGGGAGGTAATATGGAGTAATGGGAAGGAAAGGAACCGGGTTTCCTCATTCAAATCCACACATGCCTATATTTACAAAAACCAAGTTCAGCAAATTGATAGTACACTAATCCCTCTATTTCTAAAATTTCTCAGTCGTTAATTAAATCTGCAGAGAAGTATATTAACTCATTCAGGAGAAACATGCTTCAAATGTTAGCTTGAACAGGATCAGAACTGGCTACATAATTTACTCCACAGTCTGCAAAATAGTTTGCAAAAAAATAATGTAAAGAATTTCAACATGGCAACAACAGTACATTAAACCAAACATAGGGCCTTTCTATGTCAGGAACCCCTTGTGACTGCATGGGTTGTACCTCCATGAAGCCAGCCCTCAATAGGAGAGTTTTTCTTTCTTCTCTTCAACCTTATCGCAAACATTGGCCTAGTTTGGCTTAGGTTACTTAAACCTCAGCAGACTGATTCTGAAGGCAGGGTTTGCAGACTGATAGCCTTCAGGCTAAAGTTGGCCCAGAGACATATTCTGTTTAACCTGATGGGTGAAAATTATGGGTGAAGACTGAGTAACAGCTGTTCTCTTTGGATGAGACTTGCTCACTTCAGGTTTTCACAATCACTGTTATTCTTTATTGATTTACAATGAGCCATTTTTGCTCCTTACTTGCTTAGCCCCTGTTGACTCTTGAGTTTGCCACCTATTACATGGAAATGAAAATCTTTGGCCAGCATTTTATGCTCCTAAAACCAGCACAAATAATAGTAAAAACTTCATGCTGATAAAACTATATATATATATACACACACACACACACACATATATATATTTACACATATATATACATATATACACACATATGTATTATATATAGAGAGAAAATATTTGCTAAAGCACAAATGAGGTAATAAGATTGATTATATAGTGATAGTATTGATGAAATATATACTCAGTAAACTATTCTCTCAGTAGAAATGGCATTAACTCAGTACCCTATCTAATAGAAATAGAAACCTGTTGGGACCAAATGTCATTTTCTGTTTCACCCTGTTTACTTCACTGATCTAGATGGAAAAACCTCAGAATTCATTTACCAATATGCTGAGCCATTTGCAATTCTGCAATCATATTATAAGCAACTAACAAACACCAAGGGTAGAAGTGAGGGGACACTTAAGTATAATTAAAATAAATTGAAGTGACCCTCAAGAGGAAACAACAATCAACGGAAAATAGCAACTCTCTTCCCAGGTATAATGACTCTATCAAACATGTCTAAGATATATGCATCATTGGAAATGTGACAGTTCATCTGATTGTTAAACATGTTGGTGACAAACTGTAATTTCTCAAAGGGAAAAAATAACCTGAAAATTAATGCACCTAAGATTAAAAGAAAACCTACCAAATATGACAATGCCTTGGGTTCAATATGATGGTTTCCTTATTGATAGTTCATGTTATTAATGTCTTAAAAGTATGACCATGTCTTATAACTCCATCACTGGTTGACTCCAACTGCAAACCTAATTCACATTTCTACTGGTTTCAACTTCCTAGATTTATTCCAAGATAGAAAGCTTATGCCAATTTAATTGTGATTAGACTTAACTTTTGGCCTAAGCTCACATATGAAAAGATGAACAAATTCCAGAACATTTTTTTTTAATTTCTGCAAATGATAATATTTGAGTACAGTTTCAGGATCTGAACTAATAAAATGAAGAATTTAGCATAAACTTCTGATCTTTGCTGTATTTTACTGATAAAATATGTTTGCCTTATTTGAAACGTTTGAAAAAAAAATAATGCAAGTGGTAATACACTTGAATCAACATTATGCCATGGTCAGCCACTCTGTCTATGATGTCATGTTTATATAACTTCATATTATAGGATTTGTTTTCTCTGCTCTGCTTCCATATCCCAAATTAGAATTTCATTCAAAGAAATAATTGCCATGTAACCCAGCATGGATTAGAACTATCTTTGGGAGACTGATTTAAAAATATTATTTATGCTTACCTGGTAGAGAAAAGACATGACTACTGCTAACATTACTACAATTTTCCTAAAGATGTCCCTTTTTACTATCCCTTTTAATGCTGGAGATTATCTAAAGGCTTTCAAACTTTCTGTTTAAAATATTCACCACAGAGCTTAAACTAGGTGTGTAAGAAATTATTTGTTTAGAACAAAATCAAGGTGGAGTAACATAGGTTATGGAAAATGTTTTCCATGGAAAAATCTATCTCATGAGGGTGTGAGTTATTTGAACCAGGAAGGCTACAAAGATAGCACCACTAGACCATATTTCTGGGCTGTTTGCTTTTCATGGGTTAGTCTAGGTATATCTACTTTCCTCTCTTGATTGCCACTTTTCTACGCAATCTCCTTTTACAATTGGCACATTCCATTTCATGTTTTCTGTAATATCTACATTTCGTGAGTAAGAAAGCTGGCTTACGGGAACATGAATAAAACTTTGACTTGATAAGAATGAAATAGCACTAAATGGAAACGTTCTTTGCACACGTTCTTTTATTGTATAGAACCATCTGGAACCAAATGGGCCAGGGATGAGGCTGACTTTGCAACTCTGCGGTTGATTAACCTACACAAATTCACATGTCTAATAAATGTCAGGATAAAGATCTGCACCTATGCTCAGAGGCCCAGCTCTTTCCATTTTGCCATGTTGTCTTTCTGCAGGCTGTGTGGGTGATAGGGCTCGGTCCCTTAAAAGCCTCATCAGTAAATGACCCAGATGATACCTTTGAGTGTTTTTTAGCTTTTGTTGGTTACAAAGTTTATAGAACCGAAAATTCAAAAGAAAAATAGTTCCTATTCCCTCATTACTCCAAAACAAATTTAAAACTGGTATTGTTGAATTATAGATTCTCAAGAAAGAGGCAATAACAGATTTCTGCTTGTTTGTTTTAGAGGCTGGTTTTGCTGTATTGCCCAAGCTGGTCTGGAGTTCCTAGCCTCAAGTGATCCTCCCACATCAGCCCCCTGAATAGCTGGGATTCCATACTCAAGCTACCACTCCCAAAAGGAGATTTTTTTTTGGAGTGCTTTTCCCAAGGTATCAAAGAATCTATGCAGATTGCATGTAATTGCCTAAAATGAAAATTTAGTGGAATCTTCTAAATCATAAGACAAATATTTATCTCTATTCTTTACATATTCGGTGTTAAGTGTAATTGTTTGAAAATCTGTTTTCGTTCACCAAGTATTTGTTGAAGGGATAGTATACATGCAACAATGAATGACACATTGTCCTCTCCTTAGTTTGCTTATATAGTACCTGTGTAACTTTTTTCAGTTAACCAAAATACTAATTATATCTTTCTTCTGGATACATGGTAACATACAGCATGTAAGAGACCATATATGGAGAAAAAAAGACTCAGACATTCAGGTATTGCAGGTACAAATATCAGTCTCATGACTATCTCATATATGTAGTTCCTTTTTGTGTAAGTACTTAAAAAGTAAAATGCAAGCTCAGTGCTATAATAATTTGGTCAATTAACTAGTTTTACTATCTGTAATTTTATCACAAACTTTCAAATTACTATAAACAGTAGTTATTTTTGATGCCCTTTCTGTTTTTTGCAAACTCCCATGTGAAATAAATAGCAGTGCATTCAACTCCACCATTCATTGGTAATCCTGTTCTTTATAAATAGAGAGAATAAAGGAATCCTAGAAAAGCCCATTTATTTTATGTAGCATGTATATGATAAAGAGCATATCAAGATTTTTATTAAAATAGAAACTCACATTGACTGTTTGCTTGCAATGCTGACAGTATGCTCACAACTGTTGGTTCCAAAAAACATTGTGAAGAATTTTAATGATCTGAATTGTAAGAAATGCATTAACATTAACTAAAGGTGGTGAAGAATCTCTAGTTCTAATTTGCAAACTCCTTTTTTTTTATCACATCCTTTTCTTTCTTTGGGTTTTATCATATGAATAGGTATAGCCGTATGGGAAGATATAAGATTGATTGGATAGCAGCAACTTAAAATAATGTGAATGGATCTAAAAGTCAAGATTTTGTTGAATAAAATATGTTTAACTTGTATTTTTTACTCAGAAGAAAAATTGTTGTAAGTTATTTTATTAATATTATACTATTTAAATTTTTGATTATTCACATTTACAAGAAGAAAGGAAAAAGACACAAAAGTGTATTGTGTTTCACATGTTGCAAGATGCTGGTGAAAAGGATGAGAAACCAGACACTAAGAAAAAAAAAACCTGAAGTAAAGAAAGATGCTGCCAGTGGCAAGGTGAAGAAAAAGCACCTCAGGGCCAAAATGCCCAATAAAAGAAAGCCCCACTGCAGCTGAAACCCTGTCTTGGAAGGATCAACAGATATTCCTAATCCGAGGAGTGCCCTGTGGAAGAGGAAGTGTTCAGCAGCTAAATGCAGGATTGAAAAGAAGAAAGGAGACGGTTCTTGCCACTTTCACAAAGCCAGTGGGTGGTAACAAGAACGGTGATCCCCCAGTGTGTAAGTGTGGCCATATGCTTACTTATTATCCTACTGAAGATGTGTCTCAAAAGGCATTGAGCCTTTACAAGAAACCGTTTCATTGGCATGTGAGAAAACAGAAATTGTGTCACTTCCAGGTCCCCTCTGTTTTCCCTCATTTGTCACCACAGAAGCCAAGGGATAGCTTTCCTGAGGCAACTGAGCCACTTGTTCATTGTGATTGGACCTCTGGTCCTCAACTGAGCTTCTCTGTGTTGAACACAACAGAAATGCGTCATTGCTACCTCCAGCAAAATCAGTGTAAAAATCCCAAAGTTTCTCACTGATGCCTACTTCAAGAAGAAGCTGCAGAAAGCCAGAGACCAAGAAGGTGAGATCTCTGACACAGAGAAAGGGGAATACAAGGTTACACAGCAGTGCAAGATCCATCAGAACATGCTGGGCTCTCAACTGATGCCAAAACTCAAAGCTGTTCCTCAACTCCATGGCTGTCCGTGTTCCATGTTCTTTCTCACGAATGGAGATTATCCTTACAAACTGGTGTTCTAAATTTCTACTAAAGAACTCTAATTAAAACAAATGAAACATTTTTAAAAGCACAGTAATCCTACATTATCTCTTAGTTACAATTTGCATGTAGAATCAAACTTGTCAATGACAAAAATGTTATCTAATTTTAAAAGAAAAGATTTTGAAAAATTGGCTATTGTGAATATTTTATTTTTGGTGAAATGTAAATTTGCTGTATGTACCAGAATCTCAAGAAAAAAGAATTGAACTGAAAATAAATGCTAGCACGCATGGCTTTTAAACAGATGGGGTATTACCTTTACTATTCAATACAAATAAACACTATTTGTTTTATCAGAAATAAGGTTGAAATTTACTTTTAGTAAAATGCTAACTAGTTAAAATCACAATTCTGTTGGCATACATGAAGTTTTGGATAAATCTGGATTTTTATTTATTTCTCAGATTATATGATCTATTTATAGATTATAAGAATAGACACCAATAGATACAATCTATATGTTCCACATAGAATGAGATTCGTATTATGCTATTTAACGAATAATAATGAATATCAAATTTTGCTTAGTTTGGGGAAAAATCTAAATTTCATAGAACACAGACACACTACTTGAAGAAAGAGTAATGCCTGGCTAACAAGGGACTCTGAGAGAGAAGGACCTGTCTGGTATCTAGAAAGTTATTGGAACCAGCACATGGTTAGTTTATCAGTGTTGCAATTTTAAATATTAACAACTCTGTATAAAACTCAGCAAAACTGACAACCAACAACACTACCACTAGAAATGTCATTTTTCAAAGATGTCCAGTGAGATATTTTGCAGCACTTAGGATTTATCAAAGTGTAGCATTTGTAATGTGGGAAAATGGCCTTCAATAATTGCCCAACCCTTAAAATGGTGGCAATTGCTGAGGGCCTAATATGATTTGGCAAAAAGTGCCTTATGTCCTTCAATCAAGAGCTGATTTAATCTTATTACAAAAACGAAAGTGGTTTTATTGAAGTCCTATCTAGTCTCTATTGGTCTAGCCAAGTAGATGGAAAATTACTTCCTCTCTTTGTTATTTTAACTTAAGATGTTTTGGAAAAGGAAATTAAACTTTAAGTTATCAAGGTAATGTAGTTGATGCTAACAGCAAAAAAACTTTGAAGTTCAAGGAGATTAGTTGGGGGAATGAAATGAGGCTTCTGTGGAGTGGTTAGATGCTTCATGCCAGTTATGATGGGGGCACCTTTTACCCAGAGATAGGAAAATGGTATTTGTTTTATATTATCTTTGAAGTCTCCATAAAACTACCCTTCTGCTCACAATAGCATAATTCATATAGCACCACGGTGCCACATAAGTTGTACAGACCTATTTGAGAGGTTGGCAAGCAAAAATAAATAACTTTGATACACATTTATATTCTAAGTTGAAAAATATGTTAATTAAAGTCTGCATATAATGCATATGGAGCGAAAGATTTGGAGATATAATACAAAGTTAATTGTAGTTGAATGTCAAGAGAGGGGGAGTTTAAAGATTTTCTTCAGTGGTTATTTCTTAGTTATTATCCCTTTGTGCAATAAGAGGCACTGGCGAAATTACTGAACAATAGAAAAGATCCTGGTGAGGTTAGATGACCCTGAACACAATCTTTCAATCCTCAGGGTTATCTTGCTCAGCTCCCAACATCAGTCACAAAACTGGTCTAGTGTCTGGAACAAATCTGGCTCCTAGGAGGAAAAATATAATGCCTCAACATCAAATACGTCTTGTTTATATTCAGAATATTTAGCTCCCATGACTAGGCTCAAGACTTTTCCTTAAATTTTCCTTAAAATTAGGTCCATGTGTTATATTTCACTTTTAAGGAACTTAGAACTTGCGCGAGTTCCCAGGGCCATATTCCCTCTGTGACAGAAATCATTTTCTCCTTTGCCCAAATCTCTTAACTTTTAGAGACATGTTTTTCAATATTAGTCTTTGTGACTGGGTATCTGTTACTTATCCTTGGCTCTATTGATTCTAACAAGATCTTTACCTAGAATCCTATTTCATGAGAAATCCTCCTGGCTTTTATCATTGAATCACTCAAACACTATTAACCACCTTAAATTTATTTATTTATTGAATACTGAATAGGTTCCAGGAGCTTTGTTAAGTGTAGGGATTGAGTAGTGGAAAACAAAAAGTGTTTTCTGTATTTTCCTGGGGTTTACAAGCTAATGGGGAGGGCTGGCATTAAACTTGTGAACAGAAGAGTGATGGGTGTTTTTAAGGACCATGAAAAAGGGGTGCGGAAGTGTATATCCAACTATCTCTCCTGGGCTGGATGATCAAGGAATTGCTTCTGGTGAAAGAATATTTAAACTGAGACCAGAAATAGGAATTAGCCAGGTGAACATAGGCAGAAGAACATTTAAGTAGCAGCAAACGTATATGAAAATCTGGCATCAAAAAAATAATGGTAGATTAATTAAAGAAAATAAAAATCAAGAAGACAGGACTGTAAATGGTGTATGTGTCTGAATTTTTTTCTGTTGCCCAGAACTTGCTATGATCACCTGTCCTGCCTTGTTTCCAGTTATATCCAATGCACTTCTTCCTCTTACATTGGTGTCTGTGACCT
The DNA here is from genome assembly GCF_043159975.1 of Macaca nemestrina. NCBI lineage: Eukaryota > Metazoa > Chordata > Mammalia > Primates > Cercopithecidae > Macaca > Macaca nemestrina. The sequence goes on from NC_092135.1 coordinate 43,197,714, forward strand.
TGATCTGAATATGAAGTAACTTTAAGGATAAACAGCAGAGAAACACAAATAAAAAGCAGAGTCTGATGAGAGACTAAATTAGATGTTCGGAGTAAACATGGCTCAGTGGGTTAGCTGTGCTGTGGGATATACAGTATGAAAGACTTACCAGTGGCCCCTTACTTGGAGGGATACAAGGAGGAATAATAAGGCCCTTGGGAGAATTGGCCACTCATGAGTTGAAGCCCTACCAGCTGAAGCAGTTAGAAAAATAAAACGACAAGTAAAAATAGCTATTTCCAGTCACATCTACATTGGAATAGAAGGTTCATATTTAAGTTTAATATTTAAATTTCCAAAACTATTTCTATGTCACTATGTATATGATATATATGTATATAAATGACATAAGAATAATTTTAGAAATTTAGCTACCTAAAATTAATTGATTTATTGAGTACTGAATAGGTTCCAGGAACTTAGTAGCGAATAACAAGAAGTGTTTTCTCTGTCGTCCTGGGGTTTACAAGCTAATGGAGAGCGCTGGCATTAAACTCGTGAGCAGAAGAGTGATGGGTGCTTTCATTTTGGATGAGTCTCCAGAGAATTATGCTATAATTATTTTATAGAGAGAGAGACACAAATAAAATATATAGCTATAAAATAATTATAGCATTATATGAATCTCCAGAGAATTATAATTCTCTATATAATTCTGCTAGAACTATTTTATATATATTAATGTATAGATGTCATCATGATGTTAGTTGACAGTTGACACTAATTTGACTCAATTTTTACTCTTCTTCCTTGTCTAGGATCAAGCTCAAGTAAGCACACAACATCACTCTGTGCTTATACAGTTACGGGCTCCAAATCACCACAAAATACATGTGGGAGGCAAGTGTGAAACTGCTGTTTCATGTCCTCTCCAGGATTAGCTAGGATGGGACAGATTTGCCTACGGCAGATGGGTGATGTAGAGCAATGATGTGATTCAAAGTGTTACCCAGGACAAAGAGAGTTGAGGTAGGCAGGAAGAAGAGTCATAATAAGAAGGGGGAGTAAATTTGTCTCTGACAAAGCCAATCTCCCATTTTGAAGGCTTCATGGCAATTTGATGTGATGCGTGTGATCATTTCAGCCTGGCTCAGATGTGTGCCATATTTGAATAGACCCAACTTCGGTGTTCAAATAAAAAAGTTTAAGAGTGAGGTCAAACACCAAATTCAGGAATGTTGAATTCATCAAAGTATTTTCAAAAACATGGATTTTTTCAATAACAGAACCAATCTGGTCCTGCTTGATTACATTTTAGTACTGTTTTATAAAAGGTTGCATATCTGACAGAACTACAGATACAACTTCATGTACCTTGAAAGGGTAGCAAGGAAATGTCTTAGGCAGCCTCTAAAATGACCCCCAACGATTCCTGCCTTTCCAATGCATGCCATATATACCCCTTTGTAATAAACTATCTTGGAGTATAGGTTAGACCTAATGATTCATTTCTAACAAAAAGAATCTTGCAAAAATGATGAGAGGTTTCTTATAAGACGAAACATGCAATTACCCAGCAATTGCATGGCTTTGCATTTATCCCAGGGAGAAAAGAACTTATGATCACCCCAAAACTTGTGCATAAATGTTCATAGAAACGTTATTCATAATAGTTAAAAATTGACATCACCCCAGATGTCCTTCAATAGGTAAATGATTAAATAAACAGTGCCACATACCTGCTGTGGAAAACAACTCAGCAATAAACAAGAATTTTTGATACACACAACTTAGATGCATCTCCAGAGAACTATGCTAAGTGAAAAAGTCAGTCCAAAAGGTTGCATACTGTATGATTCTGTTTACACAATGTCTTGAAATAACATTTACAGAAATGAATCTGCCCATTCCCAGATGTTATGGGTAAGACAGGATGGATAGAAAGAAGTGGTTGTGATTATCAAAGCGTAACGAGAGAAATAATTGTGTTGATGAAACAGTTAGGTATCTTGACTCAGATAGTGGACACACAAATTTACACATGTGATAATATTGTAAGGGATTAAATACACACACGTATATAACAAAGTAAAAGTGAAACTGAAGAAATTGGAATAAGATGTATGGAATGTATCAATGGCAATATCCTGGATGTGAATTTGACTACTGTTTTGCAAGATACTACCATTGGTGGAAACTGGGTAAAAGGTACATGGGATTTCTTTGTATAGTTTCTTACAACTGCACATGACTGTATAATTGTCTCAGTAACAACGCCAACAATTTGATATAGCCTGGCTCTGTGTCCCTACCCAAATCTCATCTTGAATTGTAATCCCCACATGTTTGGGAAGAGACATTGTGGGAGGTGATTAGGTCATGGGGGTGGTTCCCCCATGCTATTCTTATGATAATGAGTAAGTTCTCATGAGATCTGAAGGTTTCCTAAGGAGCTTTTTCCCCCTTCACTCTACACTTCTCTTTCCTGCTGCCACGTGAAGATGGACGTGTTTGCTTCCCCTTCCATAACGATTGAAAGTTTCCTGAGGCGTCCCCAGCCATGTTGAACTGTGAGACAATTAAACCTATGTTCTTTATAAATTACTCAGTCTTGCCCCTTTCTCTACTCTGCTCTGGGGGGAAACCAGCTACCATGTTGTGAGCAGCACTATTTCAAGGCTCAAGTATTAAACAAACAAACAAACCAAACCAAACCAAACAACAACAACAAAAAACTAAACTAAACTAAACAAAAAAACTGATGTCGTCAAACAATAGCCAACAAGGAACAGGAGTCCCATGGTCAGCTGTGTGAGTTGTCTTAGAAATGGTATCCTTAGCCACTGGGTGAGCTTGGAAGCAGTTTTTCCCCCAGTCAAGTATTCAGATGACTGCAGCTGTGCCCATGCCTTGTGAGAGGCCCTGAGCTAGAGGTGCCCAGATAAACCAGACTAGAATTCATGGCCTCCAGAATCTGTGAGATAATAAACATTTGCTGTTTTAAGTTGCTGAGTTTTGAGGTAATTTGTAAGGCAGCAGTAGATGACTTTCAGAAGGATCACACAACTGACAATGATACAACCTAAAAAATGTCTCCATTCAGTGCCTCGCAGGGTCTCACGGGGTGGCAGTGTCCCCATTCTCCCTCCTTCCTTTAACCTTCCCCTATTCAAACAAACAAACAAACAAAGTTCGAGTCCCATGGAATATCTGTCTGCCCCTGTCATACTCTGCCTGCTGTAAGCTGCAAGGCTGAAAGCTGTAGCTAAAACACATATGGACAGGTGTGGACCTCCTGCTCTGTGGTTTCTTTTGGGTTGGACCAACGGGAAGTAATCTTGGAGAACAGTGAAGTTAAGATTTACATTTCCTAGGTCTCTTCTTGTAAGGTCACCTGAAGGAAGGTTTATGACTGTATCCATTGAGAGAAGGTTCTGACCTTCTCAAAGCCGCTTGTGGCCCTGGATTCCAGACTTTCATTCTTCTGTTCATCTCCTCAGGTCCAGGGCTAGATAACATCTCTAACATTCTCAGTTCTGAGTTCTCTGAGTCACTGTGGTTACTCTACACTCCAACTACAGTTTTACAGATGTGCTAGAAAATTACCCCACTATGCTTCCTATTCAGATTCAATGATTTTAAATCTTACTGCTCTCTTCTCTCACACTTTTTCTAACTTCACACCTTTTCCTTCCGCCAACACAACTAATTTGCTTACCTTCCTTCCCTCCCTCCCTTCCTTCCTCCCTTCCTTCCTTCCTTCCTTCCTGCCTTCCTGCCTTCCCTCCTTCCTCCCTCCCTTCCTCCTTTTCTTTCTTTCTCCCTTCCTTCTTCATTTTCTTTTCTTTCTATCTTCTTTCTTTCCTTCCTTCCTTCCTCCCTTCCTCCTTTTCTTTCTTTCTCCCTTCCTTCTTCCTTTTCTTTCTTTCTTTCTTTCCTTCCTTCTCTCACTTTCTTTTTCTTTCTTTCTCTCTCTCTTTCTTTCTTTCTTTCCTTCCTTCCTTCCTTCCTTCTCTCACTTTCTTTCTTTCTTTCTCTTTCTTTCTTTCTTTCTTTCTTTCTTTCTTTCTTTCTTTCTTTCTTTCCTTCCTTCCTTCCTTCCTTCCTTCCTTCCTTCCTTCTCTCACTTTCTCTTTCTTTCTTTCTTTCTTTCTTTCTTTCTTTCTTTCTTTCTTTCTTTCTTTCTTTCTTTCTTTCTTTCTTTCTTCTTTTCTTTCTTTCTTTCTTTCTTTCTTTCTTTCTTTCTTTCTTTCTTTCTTTCTTTCTTTCTTTCTTTCTCTCTTTCTCTCTTTCTCTCTTTCTCTCTTTCTTTTTCTTTCATTTCTTCTCTTCCCTTTCTCTTTTTCTTTTTCTTAGGTCACCTTGATGCCGTTTCTATGATAATAAATTTAGCTCTTCTAATTCTCTCTCCGGACTTATAACTGAGCACCACGAAGAGTGTTACTTAGAAGAAAGAAATTGGACATTATTGTGAAGATGTTGCTATTTTGGTTCATGGCCACTGTGTAAAGTTGTGCAGGTTTTGTGTGTGACAACAACTTTCAGTTAGAGGGAGCAAATGAAGGCTGAAGTCCAGATAAGACCACGCTCCACCTGTCACACATTGGAGCTGCAAATGCGACAGGCACTGACTCAATAAAACAGCACCCGTATTTTCTTCTGTATTTTTATTCCGTATTTTCTGCTAACCAAGTCATGCTCCTAGAGGGGTCCCTCTGCTGCCTGGAGGGGACCCTCTTTCTAAATAGTACCAAGGGCATTCTATGCTCTCTGAGGTTTTGTTTTTTCTGTCACATTAGGATTATTATTTATATTGTTCCTAAAACTGCACTAGGACAGAAACCCTTCAAAGAAACAGGAAGAATTTTTGGACCACAATGTGTGATTTTAGTGTAGAAAATTACAGAGGATATCTGTAGTCTGCTTAGGTAACCATAACCATCGTGTTTCCCTTTATTTGGCAAAGTTTCCTTCATTTATCATTTATCAGATTTCTGTAGCCCACTGAATGGTAGTCAACATGATTGGGCTTCAGTGAAAACATAAAATGAAGCCATAGTGTAAGATATTTTGAAGCTATTTGGCATCTCATTTTCACCAAAGCCCTGTGTGTTCTGAGATCCTCTCAGCCTATGATGCATCCTCACGAGTTATCAATAGAGCAAAATTTAAATGCAAGTGACAAACACACACACAGTCTAAGCTTAAGCATGGGATACCATTTTTAAAAAGTGTTCAGGAATTTGGATAAAAGCTAATCTGTGAATTATCTCAAAACTGAACATGTCTTATTCACTAATTAGTTAATTTAATCATGGGATGGTCTCCGTGCTTTAGGGTATCCTGTGCTTTGAGGTTCCTGGGTCAATATAAAGGAATTTAGTTACTTCTGCACTGGATTTGCAGTGCATTGCATAGAACAATGACAGTTATTCTCAGGAAACAAAGCCTTACTTCCATGAAATGGCACTTCCCAAAGCTGCCCTGTGATACGACTTTCTTACTAGAGCTGAACCTTTTCCTATGCAGCTTAACAAAAAGGTACTGCTAAAAGTTCTGGGCAGTAATTTAATTTGATATGATAGTGTGATGATTAAATGGATCTATGTCGCCTTTCCTTTAATTTAATGTATGGAACAGTTTTAATTTTAATAAATATTTTCTATGTAAACATTTAATTCATTGGAGTTCTAAATGTTGAACTCATTCTCATTAAAACTGCACTTTAAAATCATCTCCACTATGTCTTGATAAATCTAGTATTAAAATATTGGGTTTTGTGAAGATTGTTTTCCCCTGTGATGCATATTATTTCAAAGATTTCACTTGTAAAGCAGGTAATGAGAAGATAGTCTTTTGGATTTTACTGTAATTTAAGTAACTCTTTTTATTAAAAACAAGTAAATAAAAATGGGAAATGGGATAAACATTGAGAGTAAAATGTTTCTCAGATATGACAGACTATAATAAAGCCCCTTCCAAATATATGTTTTTGTCCTCCTAAGCTAAAAAACATATTCTCTTTTATGAACATCTAGCTTTTTAAAATAAAATAATATAGTAGGGAGAAAAAAGAATTTTATGTCCATAGAGCTTTCAAAGTTTTTATGAAGATTTATTAATAAATATATGCAAATATTCTTTTTTTCTATATTTTCTCCTTGTTAGCCAACTGCAAACTGATCACTTACAATTGTACTTGAGTGTTTAGTGACCAGAAAATTTACAAATGCTGCTGCCGCCAGAAAAACTGAAAGTGCACAAGCAGATTGAAGGAAATACTACAGGCAAAAATTAGCCATCGTTAGTTACTGTTGTTAATATTGCAGAAAATTGAAATGCTTGCCTCACTGAGAATTGGAAAACATTTCAGAAGTTATCTGGAACAATCCAAAAGACTCCTATATATACACAGATATAATCATTCTATGACATTGTGTTGTTATATTTTGCAACTATATTTTAAAATTCATTTGTACTTAATTAGATCTAAGATAATTTTAAAAATATAATTCTAAGCTCTTCGTTTGCATTTTATGACTGTATATTTAAAATCTCATAAGAAGATAAAACTTTTAGGATATGCATGCCGTAATTTATTATTAGTTTTATTTCCACTAATTCTTCACTAATATAACTGTCATATTGACATTCCAGGGTTACTTTTACAAAATTACCTCACATTAAGATTCTTCCTCTGAACATGTCCTTACTAAGTCACCACTAAACCATTAGCTAATCAGTGTTTTCTTGGCTGACTGACAGGACTTGAAATTACAATTTAAGATTCAGTTGGAAAATACATTCATTGAAGACATACTATGTTCAACGACACTCATTTAGATCTTACAAAAAAATCAGAAATAAGTAAGAGGAATTATATTACTTAGTGAGGAAGACATATATATCAACAATCAAAATACCAGCCAGAATGTTCTACATGTTCTAATAGAGGTAAAGCCATGCTACCCCATTAAGAAAACAATTATTTTTCACTGCTACATGTATTTGTTTTTACAGGCTTTATTTATTTATTTTTTTGGCATATAATGACCTCTCTCTGTCTCTATCTTAAATATATTGGCATATTTAAGAGCTCTTAGTCTTTCTCTATATTTCAGAAAGAATGAGAGGGGCTGAGAGAGAGAGAGAGAGAGAGAGAGAGAATCGTGAGGTAAAATTTTAGAATACTTTAAAAATACATATTCACATGTATGTGTTTAGTTTTTGTTTTTAAGGGACATCATAATTGATTTCTCCTATATATAGCTTTTCTCCCCTCTCATGCAACTAATGGCTATTGATATTTTCAGTGTTCATGCTTACAAATGACCTTATTGTGAATATCTCTGTCAAGTACATTTCCCTGACACCTGTTATAAAATGCTACAGGCTTCCATGCACATGTGACACCATATTGGAATGATCCAGTTCATTTGGCATAATGCAAATAGGTAGAGTACATGTTGCCTAACATATTTAAGCAGCATTATATTTTGATCAAGGGAGACTTTGGGAAGATTTTAGATGGTGTAATGTATAAAGATTCTTTCAGAGTGCTTATTATTAAAACCAACCAACCAAAGAAATGCCATTGAAAAACATGCCCTTCTTGGTTAAAGATAATGCTGAGACACATGATAAAATATGTGTAATTAAATTAGAATTTTCACTAAGTCATCATGCATATGGCCATAAGTAAAAGCATGTAAGCATATTATTTTTAAAGCATTTGCACTTTTATTTGACTCTAAATCTTTCCTGAAGTATTTTTTGACTCATAAGTTTTCTTAAATGGATTAAAATGATCAAGTGGAAGAAGTTCTGTGGGAATTTTTATCTTTGAAGTATGTCCTATATATTGAGGAACCATGAAGCATTTAGCACCATTAGTATGGAACTGATAAGAAGTTCTATCTGCCACTGATTTCTCACACTGTCAGTATGGAACAGGGTTAGCACAATACAGAACAAAAACAAATTTCAAGATTAACTAAATGACTTCTTTTATTTAACAAAATAATTTTATGTGCCTACTAGGTGCAATGTCTTCGTGCTTGGTTTATTGATTTATAACTGAATACAATCCAATTCCTGTCTTCAAAGAACTTTTATTACACACACACACACACACACACACACACACACAAATTCTCAGACATGGTGTGTACAGCCTAGCAAAGATTTTTCTCTCAGTTCGGGCATAAGGTGGTGGCCTGAAGGAGGACATAGTTATTTGAGAATACAAAGTTACAAATCAAACAAAAAAAATGCAAAATAATGTCATTTTTCATTTCTTTTAGGACTGTAATTGCAGATCCCTTTTCCTTAAGAGGAATGAAAGTTCAGGAGACAGGTCATGCACAGAGGAAGATGTGTCCAATACAAGGGGCAGGCAATGAGAATCAGATTGATAGGTATACAAATGCCTATTTTTTTTGCAAGCTACTAAGGTAAGCACTTAGCACACTATCACTGTCAGATAGACAGTGAAGGTAATGATCGCCAACCTTAATAAAGACCATATGACAAACATATGCTTCGCCATAAATGTTATATGTTTCCTGAGTGTACAGTCATGATTCTTTTACTTCCCTTTAAAGCCATAATGTATGTATTCTATTATGGTATAGTAAGTGTTTACTTTGTATGTGACTAGATTTTATTTTATTTTCTTCATCTTCTTCCTGGAATAACCTAACTTTTATTTTGTGTTTTTAAAACTCATGCCTTCAGTTTTCTATATATTACTCCTAACTGCTATTTAAAAAATAAAATTTAAAAACTGACTTAGTTTAATAAATATTTCTACCTCTATAACTTATTTCTTAAATTGTAGGTTTCTGGTGTCAAGAATTTCTCATTTTTTTTTATTCGCAGGATTCAACCCAAGTAGATGGTCAATATATGTTGTTTTCAAATTATTTTTGAATAAGCGTGTCATACAATCAAGTAATCAGAAGGAAAAGGAAACCCAAAATCTACTAGAAATGCACGGCTCCACTGTAATACGACATGTTCCCAAAGCATGGTTAGTCTTAGTTCTTTCATCTTTAGGACTTAGTAAAAATGCAATCATAAACATAATAAACATCAAATAACAAATTGAGTAGACAGAAACATTAATAATATTGGATTCATAAGCTGCACTGCTATAGTTGTTTATACACAGGGCTTAGGTTTGATTAGGTGGCATGGGATGATGCAAATGGCATTACAAATCTCTATTAATTGGGAAAGATTTCTCAAAGGATGTAGATTTTAAATTTCCCTCTAAAGGAGCTGAGTAAAACAGAATGTTAGAGAAGGGACTCTTCTATGTGTGATAGCTTGTTTCCATTCATAGGTAAGAAAATATTAGGTATGTTGGAGAGGAAATTCACTTTGGTAGTTTTGTGGGAAACCTTGAAATTCATAAGTATGATTGCGATGTACATGTTGTGTTCAGTGACAGATTAAGTTAGGGTTGGGGATACACAAGGTGACTGCTTTGATGGCAATATTATGTAGGGGGAGCAATTTGAGACAGAAAGCCCAATGAGATGATGAAAAAGATCATGATGAGGATAAATACACACCATATATATATATACACACACACCACCATATTTTATATATACATATATATTTATATTTGTGTGTGTGTGTGTGTGTGTGTGTGTGTGTGGCTATTTGTGATAGATCTCAGTTTATAAAATTTTTCCTACCTTTTTTGCTTTTAATGTTCACAAAATTGTTTAAGGCAAGTATAATACCTTTAAAGGATGAAGAAATGTGGAATGACTTATGCCAAAAGTTCAGAAATATGGAATGGAGAAGGGAACTGAATCCAGGTTTTTCTATATCCAGTCCAAAGCACTTTGGAGAGGGAGTAGCAGTGCTCAATGAGGCAGCCGGGTAAGAGGACTTTTCCAAGGGTGGTGATTCATTCATTCCTGGATAATGTGAATCTATCAGAGACAAAATGCCTTGCTCTCTTTCAGGCTCCTTCGTATTTCAAATTTGTCTATTTAGAAATATGACTAGAGGGGAACAAGGAATATTTTCATTATTTTCTTGAAATAAAACCCTGGTAATTACCAAGTTTTTTACTTCATGAAGTTGTTTGTGCCCACTGATACAAGAACTACTACAAATTTGCACATTGTATGCTTTTCACCAATGAAAGCTTCTTAAATAGTATAATAACCACCTAATTTTGTTAAGCATTGCTGCCAATGGGAAAGATGCATGAGTTAAGACTGGAGGATCAGACCTAAGCTCTTGGGTACAGTGGCCATAATTGGAGATTTTAGCTCATGAGAGGCAGGGAATTATTGATGGCTTCAGAGTCCTAAATATATCACCATTTTCAGTAAATTGAAAAAATATACCTTAAGTTGTAGTTAAATATATGGTCACTTGATACTGTCTATATGTAGCTTCACTGGGTATAGAAAAAAAGAGCTTGCCATTGAAAATATGCTAACCAACAGTTCTTATCCAGAGTGGTCTTATTTTTATTTTTAGCTCATGATTTTATCATCAGAATAACTGATAACCGTGTGTGTACGCCGATCCATTCAAGAGAACAATGTTCTTACTGATTAGGATGGTTGTAGAGAGGAGATTTGTTGTTGCCTATTCTATGAGTGTGAGCTACGCTAGTCTTGAAATATTTGGTGTAGCAAGAACAGTACATAGTTTATGGGCTCATTCTAATGGTATGCTCCTCCATCCTTCGTTTTTCATTGATAGTTAAACTGTTAAAGAATCAATTCAGAAGCACCAAATTAAAAGAAGTCAACTTGAATCCACAGTGCATATAAACTGCTTTGGTTCCAACTACAATCCACTTAAATGTCTAAAAATCAAGTGTAATTTGATAACTGGTAGAGAAAATGCTATCTCAGAACTTTAGTCCGATAAATATCATCTTCACTTTTTGGCAGACACTATCTGCAATAACGTCCAAATGAGAAAAATTCCCCTAGTCAATCACACATTTACCAAATAATATTATGGCAAGTGAAGCGTTCTCAGTACGGATTCACCTTAACAAGTCCAAAATAAGACTGAAATTTGTGCTGAGAAATAAAAAATGAACTAATTATTCAGCATAGAATGACCAAAAATACTGCAGAAGCATTTCTTGCAATTCCAGAATTTAATAGGGTGTATTGTTTATTATAAAAGATCATTGTTCTGAGTAACTTTTCCCAAGTTGTATAAGCTTGAGGATATTTGTGTTCACAATCACAGTCCTTCTGTTGGCCACCATGAGTTTAATTTTATGCCACTTTTTTGGAACTTTGTCATTCATTATGAAGTAATCGGTTAATAATTTATATGTTGGTGTACTAGATCCTAAAACGCCTTTTTGCTGATTATACAAGCGATATTTAGGAGAAATAGAAAGGGAAACAGAATACAAGCTGAACAAAAGACAATTCAAAAAATAAGCTGATGTAAATGATAGCATTTTTTAATCCATCTCATTGATATTGTTTAAAGATACTTCTGTAATTACTCAGATGCTTGCATGTCCTTATGCATAGTCAAAGCTGTTTATTTCACACCAAAGTATGAGCTACAGACGATTTTTCAAGTTGTTTTTTTCCCCTAGACATTTAACAAAACCTGGTCACAAATAAGCTTTGGAGGAGAGTATTTTTCTTATTGGTAATTTAGGTTGGATCTGAGGAAACAAAGGGTAATTTATAACTTTAATTTACTAAAAGCATGTGAATTGAATATGCTAGGATTCAATATCGGTACTGTGCTGCTTAACTCCAGCTGTATCTGTCTTTGTGAATGGTGATTAAAAAAGGCAAATTTGCTTACATCTTTCCTTGCTGACACTGAGGTCATTGCTTTATGGGTTTACTTTCATTTGCTCATCCATAGTAATTTCTATTTTTGGCTACTCTTGCAAAAAATTAGATGCCCTGGATCAAAATAGATATTCTCATAGTGCAATTGTAGCACCAGGCAAAAGCTACTGTATATGGAAAAAAAAAGAAGAGAAAGAGGAATATGGCTAGTTTCTTCATAAAATATAACCAATAACATTATGATACTTAACATGGAGAAAACATTTCACACGCTGCTCCTTGTTACCACATGAAAATGCCTTCATAATGGTTGTTCCTTGACACAAGGTCTTTATAAAAGAAATAATTTATTGTCCTACCTGTGACTGAAATAATGACTAAATCATTAAAGGAAAAGTCTAGTAGCTCTTTCAGAGTAAATCTTCCACAACTTGCTATACTGCTAATCGTAAGCATGTTATACAGTAAGTTAGCCCGAAGCTAAGTTAAGCAGACAGATTAGGACTGTAATATAGTAGCAGGACTCATAAATCAAGCTTGCTTGCAGATTTCCTTTCACTTACTGCTCCTTCTTACAGTTCAGACAAGTCATAATTACACATCAGTAGGCATTGTGAACAGAGGAATGAGCTACAACATAACGCACAATAAACCCTGTCATATAAAAGCAAACTGGATAAAATAACAGAAGCAATACTCCATTTTACAACATCACACTAAAGAATTACACCATGCCATTGTGTATTATTCTGATCAATCATGAATCCATCCACAATTGACAGCTCAGTGGGCTAAAATTTACCATTGAAGAATGGTTTCCAGTTTTATTATTTTCTTGTTTGATTATACACATTGAGCACAAGACTGTGTGTGATTCTGAAAAGCCACAGGTACATAATATAACACTGCCCTGCACGCATTGCAATTAAATAAATTCTGCTAATGCTCTTTTAAAGCTTTCTTTTATTAGACATGCTTAAAATAATTCATACCGGATGAACTGTAAGTGGTTCTTTATTCATGTTTTATTAGTATTATAATTTTGAGTAATTATTCAGGTATTCTTGTTACCTTAGACCAAAGAGATGTTGACTCTGAAGTCTTTTCTGTTATTTTCAGGCTTAGATGATATTACCACTAAGCTCAAAGGACCCTCCTTTATCACTAGGTTTGAGCTGAACATTGAAAATGGGATTTAATGAAACATGAGCAAATATTGGTTGTTTCAATTCTAATAAAACATTTAAAAGAACTAATAAATGTTAGGTAATTGTTGAATGCTAATCTAAAATTGCTACTACCAGTTTTATTTTATAGTTGGAACTCAGCAGGTGGGGGTATATATTTTTTACATTATTCATCAAATATTGTTTTGAGAAGCACGAAGGTGTTTTACCTACTCCTACTCCACATTCATAAGAATGTAATAGTTAATATATTAATGATATTAGAAATATAGAGAAAATAATTTTAGAGCCAGAGGGCAAATTATATGGTACTCTGGAATTTCCTTCCAGATGTTACTGGGTTCACATTTTAACTATTATTCCTATATACATGAAGGAAACCCTATTGAGAAATGAGAAGTTCACATAATGACTTTTATTTTAATTCTGATTCTTTTAATTTTTCCCCCATAGGATACTGTTTTGTAGATATTAGGATTTGGAGAGAAATGGGGAAATATAAGATTGCAAAGGCTAATGGGGGGGAGTGTGACTCAGTCCTATTTTATGCAAACAGTGACTTTGGAACCAAAAGTCCTAAGTTGAGGCTTGAATTGATCTAAATTCTACCATGTCCTTAAGAATCAGGGCCATGTTTTTGATGTCTGTCCACAAAACCATATATATATATATATCTGGTGTAGTAAATATGTTATGTTATATAATAGGTTAGGTCTCATTTAATCTTCAAAAAAAGTGAACATATGTGTGTGTGTGTGTAAAATTCCAATACAATTCCAATTTTTCATATTGGCAATTGCTTAAGTTCACACAGCTAGTAAATGGAGAGCCCAAGATCTGAAGCCAGGCAGTACAGGTAAGTCTGCAGGTCCCTCTAGTGACCATGCCCCACTGCTTATCATCTCAGGTCAACCCTTTGACCCTTCCCAATCATAGTAAATGTAATTCTCCTCTCCATGAAGAAGTTCCTGTCTAAATGATTGAGGTCAAAGTCTGATGCTGGGCTAAGTCTCACACTGGCCAGGGTAGAATGCCATGGGACCTTAAACTGAGAACATTCTACTAGAGGGATTTGGCCAGAGAGATCTGCTGGAGGATCTCTTTCAGGATTTGCTTGCATTTGTCCTTCCTGATACTGTGGCTTTATGGGTTTGCTTTCATTTGCTCATCATTTGGATTTAAAAAAAAAAAAGTGTTTGGTTTTTCGCTGGCTTGTTTAGTTTTGTTTTTGTCCAAACCTTTTGAAAATCAGAGCTAGCCTTTTAAAAGGCTATAAACTATTTATCCATTACAGAGATATGGGTGCTTTCTGAATACTGTAATTGAAGACTACAATATTTTTTGGTAGAATTAGGCCAGAATAATTTCCTACATTATGGCTTGCTTTATTGAAAACATGGACATGCTTGTGCCTTTTCTGTTATATGGCTACCCCAAATAATATTTAATTGAAATTGAATCAACTAGTTTATTTAGGCTCCATCACTCCAATATGTGAAGATAATGGTGAAAAATTGGTAATGGGGCACTGTGTCTAAATTAAAACACTTGGTTGATCAAATATTTGACATTCTATCTCTTATTTTCTTATTGTTGCAGTGTGACCTTAAGAGAATGAGGGAAGTCTATGAAAGCACAGGATAGGCCTAGGTTCAGGAGAGGTAGAAGCCTTCATACAATTCTGAATAGAAACTGTGTGTATATAATTAAAGTTATTTAGAGTCCTAACATTTTATTCTAGCAAAGAAATTTTACCTCTTTCTTGTTGTGAAGCTTTGACATCAGCTGCTAGTAAATACTGCAAGCAAATGGTAACTTTGTTATAATAAATGAAAGGTTTTTTTTTTCTTTTATTCATTGTCTTAGTGAAATTAACAAAAGGTGAGTAGAAAATGGCAATAAAGGGAGGGACAAAAAGGACAATGGCCTAAAAACTGAGAGGACAACACCTAAATAATTAAGATGCCTCTGTCTCTCTTGAGACTCATGCCCACAGTTAATTTATTAAAAATTGCACTTAATACTAGTATTGGCAGCTGAAGTTCTGAACTGTTTGACTCCTCTCCAGTAAAGTGTGAATCAAGTCAACAATTCATAAAATAGTTCCTTTAAAATGACAGCAGATAAAGCTTTTCCTAATAATGAAATAGAGAATGTTATGAAGTTCTAAAAAGTTTCAAATGGAGAAGCTAAGTAAAAAAGGATTAGTGACTGTCAATCTATGAGGTGGTGGAGGATAATTTTGTCTTAAACTGGAAATGTTGCTAACATCAGGAAAATTGGTATACAAAACACTATGTGAGACATCTGTTAACTTGGTAGCCAAATTAGAAAAAAAAACTTTAAAATTTCTAAATAGTCATCACTTTTCAATGGGTATCTGTGTGGACAGCAAAACTCTATAAAATACAGTTGAAGTTCAACTGTATGAAAAAGACATTTTGGCAATAGAAAATATCTGTTGGAAAATATGGATACTGAAATAATGAGTAATTCATAGTTGATTTGCAGTTTGGAGATTATATAAGTATATGCAGCCTTAGGGTTAAAAAGGCTTTTTCTTCCTCATTTATTTTCTTAGAAAGTGTTATTATCTAGCTTGTTTAAATAGCAACTATGCAAATTTCTTATGCTTTATAAATGTTTTACCAAAGAATTCTCGACCAATCAATTAATTCTATTTATTTATTTTTCCTGATTGTCAGCAGATGCGTATCTAGTGAGAATGGTTCTTTTCTTCTATGTTGGTTTGTAAAGACTGTAAATTCATTTCCTGTAGAAGTCTTTTGGGAAGGGGGAAAATAGTGACTCACATGAAAGGAATTGTTTTCTTCCCCCAGAAAGTTCTCTCTCTTCTTTATAGCTGGAATCTGGAGGAGTGAAAAATATAGAATAGCTTTGGAATGAAAATATATTTAATGAAAATTGCTTAGTAGGTACTGAGAATATTTAGCATGCATTTGTGTTAATATTCATCTTAAACTGTCTCCAACTTTTTTTTTTTTTTTTTTTTGAGACGGAGTTAAGCTCTTATTACCCAGGCTGGAGTGCAGTGTCACGATCTTGGCTCACTGGAGCCTCCGCCTCCTGGGTTCAAGCAATTCTCCTGCCTCAGTCTCCCCAGCAGCTGGGATTACAGGCACCTGCCACCATGCCTGGCTAACTTTTTGTATTTTCAGTAGAGATGGGGTTTCGCCATGTTGGCCAGGCTGGTCTTGAACTCCTGACCTCAGGGGATCCACTCGCCTCGGCCTCCCAAAGTGCTGGGATTACAGGCGTGAGCCAACATGCCTGGTCCTCCAACTTTTATTTATATAAATATCTGTAGGTGTAGGAAACTGAGATAAAGTCTTTGAAACACAGAATCGCAATTTTAGAAGGAACATTTGAGAGTGTCATCAACATATAGATGACATTTAAAGTCAAGGAAAATGGATGTATGTAGCAAAAAGAACATACACAAAGTTCTATGGCATCCACCACTACAAGGTTGGGAAGAGAAGGAGAAGCTACAAAAGAGTCTGAAAAAAGCAAATAGAGAGGTAGGAAGAAACTGAAAAGAGCGTGGCATCCTGGAAGCCAAGTGAGAAAAGTGCTCTCAGATCAAACATGATAGAAAATGAGAGTTTGGCACTGGATTTAGCAATATGGAGACGACGGGTGATTTGAAGAAAGGCAGCATCAGTGATGTTTCTAGTAAAATGCCTTTCCAAGTAGGCTTGAGAGAGAATGAGAGTAGAAAAATTGGTGACAGGAAATTTGAACAACCCTTATGAGGAACGTTGCTGGAAAAGGGAGTGGAGTGAGAGGGCAGTAGATGGAAAGGGAAGGAGGGTATAGAGAGAGATTAAGATGGAATAAATATCTACATTAGGTATATCTCCTAATGCTATCCTAATGTAAATGATGAGTTAATGGGTGCAGCACACCAACATGGCACATGTATACATACGTAACAAACCTACACATTGTGCACATGTACCCTAGAACTTAAAGTATAATAATAAAAAAAGATGGAATAAATAGTATGTTTATACAAAGGCAGGAGTGAGCAGAGAAAAAAACAGCTGTTGTAAGGAAAGGATAATTGATGGGATGATATACGGGTGTGACAGGACTGAGTCTAGTATACAAATGAAGAGGTTGGATTTGGGCAGGAACACCGGTTTAAAACACAGCTATGCCTATGTCTGTCTGTATCTCTATCACTCTAACTATCTACATGTTAATGTCCATCACACATACATATATTATTAGTAACTGAGGGCAAACGATATGGTTTCATTTGTTGGTAGGTGAGTGGATGTGATAATCGGAGTTTGTATCTTCTCAGTGCTTCAGGTTTCTCAATGAAATGGGAAGCCCAGTGATTAGCTAAACACAGTATCAGGGAATAAATGTTGGAGTATTGTACAGAGAGAAGGATGCAATAGTCTGGGAAGGTGGATGAGATAAACAGATCATGTTTGCCTGATAACATTAAGGTTAGGTTGTTGTTTATGAACTTAAGGCAAGAACAAGTAGCAGGTTATATGTTTCTCCCAAGCCCTAGGAAGGCATAGAGTAGGAAAAGAATTGGATTGATGCACTCTTGTGGTTTTCCAGAGAGTACAATAAAGCAGCAAGCAAGGCAAGGGAGTTGGGATTGTAAACAAGGAAATGATTACACTGATTGACCTTGGAAATCAAGCTAGGAAGGACTTATGTGATCTTCTGCAACATTTTCTGAAGTGGTCTCCTTGACTGCTTTCTCCTCTTCCTCTCTATCCTCTATGCTGCCATAAATTATCTATACTATATAGTGCAGAATATATCATCCCTCTCTCTTTCTTAGTAACCTCCAAAGGCTACCCATTGTCCTTAGGAGATACTGTAAACTTCTTAGCATGACATTAAACTCCAGCTTCAGCTTGCACCTTGCTTATGTCTCAGTCTAGTCTCATCATTACCCAGTCATGGCATGTTCTTTTAAACACGTTATTTTGTTATATTGTTCTCTTTATTCAAAAGTTTCTAGCCCATATTCATCCTGAAAAATCCAAAATGAATTTATCACTTCGAACAAATTTTCTCAATTTTTTTCAAGGCACAGATTATTCTTCTTCCTTTATGCCCATTGCATCTGGTAAATATATTTTAAGACACTTTAACACTGCATAGTAACCAACTATTGACACGTCTGAATCATTAGATTTAAAGCTGCAGACTGGATACTACTCACATGTTTTATTCCTGTAACTCCAAAAATTCTTGGCTTATGATTATCAGTAGGTATTTTTAATGAATAAATACATAAACATGCAGACTAAATTGAGGCCATATGGTGTGGTCTAATGACCTTCAGCCTTGGGTAAAAACTGGAGGAGTTCTGATTTAATATGATAGATATAGATCTTAACTCAAAAAAGAAAATATGAAATATAAGGTACAAATATGGCAGCTGTTTTGGAACTATTGTGTCATACTGTCTAACTGAGAAAAGTGGTAGGGTGTCAATTCTAAAGGCAACTGCTATAGACCTGAGAAGTTATTGGAGAACTATGCCTCTGGCCTAACGAATACAAACACACACATCATCCTTGCAGCTATGATCACTCTAAGTTGCTGTCATCCCCTCATTCAATGGGACTTGTGATTTTTCCCTAGATCGCATTAGCATTCGGGTATCTTGTTGCCCTTGAGCATTTGTGTATATGATTGTCTGCTTACTTGGTAAAATGCACAGTTTGTTTTCGTGAAGTGTCTCCCGTCTACTGTGCCTCAGTTTACCTTCACAAAAAGTGGGGGTGTTGATTTTTTGTTCTGTCTACTTACAAATGCTGGGAAATATAGATTAACAGAGGGATATGAATGTCTTTTAAAGTGCCAAAAATACAAGGAATTATTGTCTGAAACAAGAAAAAAATCTAAAATATTCGTTGTGTTGTGAGAAATGGAGAGTTAGGCACACACTGCCTTCATCTACTTAATAAATAAAAGCTAATTTAATAAGCAAAGCAAATACTTGTGTCGAATCTTTCACATTAGTCCAAAAAATGCACTCAGAGGGAAAATGAATAACTTTAAGCTTTAGCTATTGAATAACTATGAAAAATCTGGCAACAGCACTAATGATTAGAATGTTCCCATGGTATCAGTCATGGTGGTTTTTTAAAAAAAATGTTTTTTATGGTATATGAAACAGTGAGCTAACAACATAGTGAAGGCTTTTCTCAAATAAGGGAGAGTTTTTAGGCTTTGAAAGAAATTAGATTACCACGTAGAGTTTAAATAACCTAGGCAAAACTTAAATCAGAAAGAAAGGAAGGGAAGTGCAGAGCGGGTAAATGGATGTTTTCCAAAGCTGGAGAATTGATAAGAAAAGAGAGTAACACAAATGTGCTAAATTACCCAAGCAAATTCATTCAGCATTCTAGGCCTGAAAGGTCTAAAAGAAAACATAGCTATCTGAAAAGCAAGCAGTGTGTCCGTGTGGCTTCTGTCACTAGGCTCATCATTAGGGTGTTATGTGTGGTAATTGCAGGCTAAACTTTTGTGTGCTAGTTGAAAGAGCTGTGACCAACTACAGTTTTCAACCTATAGTATAGTTGTTTGGAGACTTCTCACTATGTCTGAAATGTGTTTGAGTGAAGTCCTTGATTATGTGTCTGGCATGTTGCATTTTCAATCTAGTCTTCTAATTAGCCTTTTATATGTGTATATATCTGAAAAAAGTAAGAGGTAAAGCAAGGAAGAGGAAGGAATGCTTTCTTCTCTGAACTAAATAAAATGTTTAATAAAGATAAGGAAAAACACCTAGCAAACTAAATCTCTAAGGGGATTGGTTCTAATTAGGAAATGATGTTTGGAGGGTATTGTAAATAAAAACGTTAAGTTTGAAATCATATAGACATATGATTTTAAAAATACATTCATTTTCCTGTGTAAAATCTTCAGAGAATTTGATGTTATTTGATGTAAGAGGAGGGAGAATTTATAAACTGCAGGGATTTTCAATTACAAACCTGAGGGATTCCACCTCTCACATGCTGTAACTCTATATCATAAAAGAGATTACGACTAAATTACTAACTAAATGCTGGTGTGCCAGAGATGACCTACAAGCATGGCACATTTGATAACTACAGTGTCGTAAAAAAATGTTGAATAGATGGCCGAGACTTAAAAGTTGAGAGATTTTACATTCAAAACCAATCCAAATTTCCAGTTTAAAAAAAAAAAAAAAGTGAAAGAAATCTCGAGAGCTGGCAACACCGACCACACATTGCTCCCGGGCAGCAAGTAAGTGGATTTCATAGTAGTTGATCCTTTACATGAGGCATCCATTTCCTTGATCTCTTAGATTGTCCTCATTCCCTATTTGTCTTATAACATGCTAACTTCACTCATTTAAGTTCCCTGATGGGCACCTGTTAGCATCTCAGTTTGAAACTTTGCCCTTAATGGGATCGTGACCTCCTTTGACAAAACTTGACTTTAAATCACATGCTGCTATGTTAAAACTTGTAGCATATAATGAGGGGCCTGTGCAGCTGCAGAAATAAAAGCAAGATGTTATGTGTCAGTTGTAATTGACACCCCCCAAAAAAGAGTGACTTAGTCGTTTAATCATATCAATTGAGTTATTCCTTAGGTGGAAATCACGAGGTTAATACAGATTATTTAATGAAAAACTATTTGTATTGATTAAAACAAAGGCTAACTTGAAAGTAGGTCAGCACCTTGTAGTAAGAAAGATGATCATTTAGACATAAGGAATGGGAAGTCAATATAATTGGTTATATGTAAACAAAGAAAACAGAAAAATAATTTTTTAAAAGCACCTGCATCAAAACCCAGACAAAATGGTTTCAAACAAATGGCATAGATTTAAAAACTGCCACAATACCATTTCTAAATAAAATCAAGCCGATTTTTAGAAATATAAAATGATCATATGTTATTTTTCCCATTTGAACCAGATTTCTCGGATTAAATTGCTATTTAAGTTGAATTTGATAAAGATAAAATCCATAAATGAATGCAGAATATATTCATAACAATATTGCACCTTGAGGATAAAGTAGATGAAGTAGATAATATGATATTTTTTATTGGACCAATAAATAAAAGGCAATTCTCGAGCCCCAAAGTCTCAAGTACATTTTCACTTTAAATGAACACACTCATGAAGCATTTTATTGCAACAATTTCTTGTGGGAATATATAGGTAAACGGCTGCAAGAATGTGAAAGTGCATTGTAAATTGTAAATCTCTATTTAAACATTCTTCATGTTTTTAGCATAGAGCTGGACCTTATTATGACTTCTCTGTGCCCAGATTCACCTCTGCTTTATAGAATTAAAATAAATTGCAAGAGAAAGGACCGGTAAATATTCCCTCACGTGGAGAAAATGATTAGACTTACAGTATGACAAAATCATTGATTTAGCAGCAATATGAATAAATATAATTATATACTCATAATGGTAATTCGCATAATTGTTATACAGTTATACTTTCAATTACATGATTGTAATACTAATAGCTAACATGTATTGAGTGCTTACTATGTGCCAGTAAGGACTTTGCCTGTATTAACTAATTTAATCTTCACACCATTCCTAGCAGTTTGAAACTATTATCATTTGCATTTAAAGAAGAGGAAATTGAGACAGGGAGGTTAAGTAAATTCTTTGAGAGATCACACAGTTAGAAGTTGGCAGAGTTGGGATCTGAACCAAACCAATCTGGTTCCAGAGCCTGTGCTCAATTAGATGGAAAATTTCAGGACAGGGGCAAAGACTTAACACTTTGATAAATTTGTGTTCAGCCTCACTCAAGGAGTATAAATTTGGCAAACTCCTTAATTTATCTGCCTCAGGGTTTTGTCTTTGGCGATAATAAAAGCAAGTTCTTAGGTGTGCAGTCAATGTTAATTAAATCACATAGAAAGCATGTAACTCTATATATGAATCTATATGTCCAATAATAGGGGGTCAGACATTGTTACTATTATAGCTTATTAACAATGTTCACATGGGTATTAATAATAATAATTGATTGGCACCTAGCATAGTGATTTACAAATCAAAAGGTAATTAACATTTATAAGAAAATGTAGGAAAGAAGAGGTTAAATGTCCTCCTTATCTGTAAGATCTGGCCAAAAGTTATCACAGTGTCGTAGAGCCTAAATAAAATGCTGGCTAACACCTTTTTTTGGTAGATGGACAAAACCTGGTTACTTGCTCAACTGTACATGAAGGTACTGGCCTTGCAGATTTTACCCATGCCACAAAAGTAGCAGAGCAGCACAGTGTGGATCACTTGGTGGATATTGTGAGTAGAAGTGTCTGATGACATCCACAGACAATAGGGCAATCTTCCCCATGTCCCCATACAGGTGTAGACATTG
This sequence comes from Macaca nemestrina, assembly GCF_043159975.1. Taxonomy (NCBI): domain Eukaryota; kingdom Metazoa; phylum Chordata; class Mammalia; order Primates; family Cercopithecidae; genus Macaca; species Macaca nemestrina. The sequence continues at coordinate 43,220,090 of NC_092135.1, forward strand.
AAGGAGGTATGGAGGAAGAGAAAGACAGAGAGGGGAGAGAGAGAGAGAGAGAGACAGAGAGAGAGAGAGAGACAGAGAGAGAGAGCGCCTTAGCCCAAAGAGATATCAAATTTATCATGAGGGAAGGCACACACAGTTTTGTAGTATGCACCAAGTGATCAAGGACAAAGGGAGTATGGAACATTTAAGTAAAAACTAGAGCACCAGTGAATGGGGAATGGGGATTTCAAAAGGTATCAGCAGAAAACAAATGCCTCAGCCCAAGGTCTGCCCTCTACTTGATGCCATATGAGATCCTCTGAACAATATCTGCTACAGTAGAAGAAGGGCAATACAACATGATTTGGGTGCATTCTAACCTAAATGAAAAGGGAACGAACACTGACATTATTGGATTTGCCAGAAACTGATTATGTTACAAGTCCTCAGGTTTCATGGAATCTTAAAAATTATATTCTTGACATACATAATTATAAATCCCTTGGAAATTATAAATATAGCAGGTATAATAGTATAGGTCTAATTAGAAAATCTGAGTAAATCAGCATGAAATGATTAGATCTAAAGATAAGAATGTTGTGCATGACACATTATAAAAGTAAATATAATTTGTACAAAGCAAGAAAAAATACAGAAACCCATTAATATTAACAAAAATATATTTTTTATATATATGTTATATATCCATAGGTATAACATATCCCTAGGGATATATATGTTATAAAGCTAATCAAGAACACAGGATCCATATAAAGATAACTATTGCATTTTTATTGAGAGATTGAAAATTAAATATATGAAAAAGATGACTATGCTTTTATATGGAAAGACCATAATATCAAATCTTTTTAGTTTTGAATCAATTCATTCAACTTAAAAATAATTTATATTGGCCAGCTGTGGTGGCTCACACTTATAATCCTAGCACTTTGGGAAGCCAAGACAGAAGGATCGCTTGAGGCCAGGAATTTGAGACCATTCTAGGGAACACGGCAAAACCTTATCGCTACGAAAAATACAAAAAAAAATTAGCCAGATGTGGTGGCACGTTCCTATAGTTCCAGATACTGGAGAGCTGAGGTGGGAGGATCACCTGAGCCCAGGGAGGTTGAGGCTGCAGTTAGCCATGACTATGCCACTGCACCGCAGCCTGGGTGACAGAGTGAGACCCTATCTAAAATAAATAAATAAATAAACAAACAAACAATTTTATCTATTGGTGAAAATGTCCCCAATTTTATTTAAAAATAATGGATAGGCTGGACACAGTGGCTCTCTAAAATAAATAAATAAATAAACAAACAAACAATTTTATCTGTTGGTGAAAATGTCCCCAATTTTATTTAAAAATAATGGGTAGGCCGGACACAGTGGCTCACACCTGTAATCCCAGTAGTTTGGGAGGCTAAGGCAGGTGGATCACCTGAGGTCAGGAGTTCAAGATCAGCCTGGCCAACATGGTGAAATCCTGTCTCTACTGAAAATACAAAAATTAGCCAGGCGTGGTGGCAGGCACCTGTAATCCCAGCTACTCGGGACTTTGAGGCAGGAGAATGACTTGGGCCTGGGAGGCGGATATTTCAGTGAGCTGAGATCCAGCCACTGCACTCCAAGCTGGGTGACTGGACGAGGCTCTGTCTCAAAAAAAAAATAAAAATAAAAGTAAAAACAATTGGGTAATATAAACAATGGAATTCTGAAGATAAAAGGTAATTGGTAGAGGAATCTCATTACAAACTACTAAAATATATACTAAATGATAACAATAATTATCACAGAGAAGAAGTGGTTCTAGAACAAAAAGAAAAATAATGTTTATAGAATAGAGAAGGTTAGAAACAAACACAAACTCACGTACGTGTATGTGTGCATATGTGTGTGTATAAATGGTGTGTATACACCATTTATATATATAATACATGTCTGTATTCATAGATGACAACATTACTCCAAAATACTGGTACAAAAATATATTTCATAAATAGTACTGAGATAATGATTAATTATCTGAAAAACTTACTTTATTCCTGGTATCACAGTAATTTTGAGTTGGTTATGAGAGTTAAATATCAAAGAGTAATGCCCAGAAGAAGTAAAAAAAAAAAAAAAAATTGGTGTTTTTGAAGGTAAAAAGATTATCTTATAGTATGGTATTACAAATGAATAGATTGATTTATTTGACCATATAAAATTTATTCTTGTTGAGATGAACAAAGGAAAATTTCCACCATGAACAAAGAGAAAGGCAATGACCTAATAGGGGAAATATTTGCTACATATGTATTATATTTGGATGATATCTTTCATGTATAAAGAAGTCCTGCAACCAAGTAATGACAAAATGAATGCAATAATAGAAAAGTAGGAAAATGCATAGCAAAATGTTCAACTTTCTTAGTAAGCAATATATTGGTTTTTGCTTTATCAAATTAACAATTTTTTATAACATCTATTTTGGCTAAGGATAAGAAAGGTCACTCTAATACATTGCCAGGAGCAAGGTAAATTAATACACACTTTCTAGAGGATAATGTGGTAATATTTTTCATAACGCCAAAAAGAACATAGTCATTGACCCAGTAATTCCATTATTTTTAAGGAACTAATCAGACAGTTATATAAATGATTTTCATTAAAATGTTGTTTATAATAGTAAGAAAACATAAAACAATCTAAATTTCCAGTAATAGTAAAACAAATTATAGTAAAATTTGCAAAATGGAATATCACCTAAATGCATATTGATCTTTTGACATGGAAATAAGTGTACGTGTGTGTAAGTGTGTAAATGTATGTGTGTGGTATAGATGTAATTTTGTTAAGTTGATTTTAGAGTAATATTATATCACACACATACACACACATACACCCACATACAGAAACACACAGAGAATATAAATGCACAAATACATGTTTTCATTTGCATATAATTTACATATATCACATATGAGACATTTAAATATCACATAGACTAATAAATCACTATATATAAATATACATATATACACATATATACAAATATACATATATGCACAAATATACATATATGTACATATACACATACGTATACATATGTATACACATACACACCATAGCTGTACACACAAACATACGATAGCTGTAGTCTTTTATTTGCCATGTATCCATATATTAGTATCTATGCATATATATCTAATATACATCCTCAAATGATATAATCCATAGATGTTAACCACGATTATGCCTGTGTAAGAGGAATAGTAACGATTTTTATATTTTCTTTATGCTTATTTATGTCTCTAAATTTTTCTATGATATGCTATGTAGAATATTGCTATATAATTAAATAAATAATGTGAATTTTTTTTTATAATGACTTAGTAAGTAACATCTTGGTTCTTTCACACGTGTGATCAGTGCAATTCTGATTACATTTTGTGCTTGGATGAAAATAAAAATTCCATTTCTCATTTTAATCAACCCTGCATTAATCTCTGGCAGTAGTTGGGTATACTGAATTGTTCTTTCAGCGATAATCTTGTGAAAGGTAACTGTTTTCCCAAAAATGCATCACCCTAATGAACCACCCATTGATACTGGGCTGTTACTCATTAGCCGCCTTCTATACACTAAGATTTGAAAACCAGGGAAGGAGAGTTTAAAACTGACACAAAGTCACAGTAATGAAGTGTACTAAGATTTCTTTCCCCCAAATTACAATGAGGAGAGCTCTCTGGATTTATTGTAAATTCTCAGTGAATATTCTCCATTAACAACATACTATTTTTCTTTGACTGCAGTGTATGTCATCCTTGCCTAGTGGGAACCCTAATTTGCTTTAAATTGCCAAAGTGCTCATTATGGAATGCTTAGTAGCTAGAGTTTGTACATAATATTTGAAAATCAACCTTAATTTTTCTGCCTGAGATGAACACTTGGATTCCACAGTAAACATAATCAGAGATTTACAGAAACCTAGTGAACTCTGTTTATTATACTTGTCTGAAATAGCTACAGAAAAGGTCAGAGGTCCAACGTCTTCATGCAGAGACAGATCATGTTCTAGCTGGTTCTGAAGAGAAAAAAACAGTAGGTGATGCTTTAATGAATGGCTTATCATGTGAAACACACTATGTGATAATAGCAGTGTTGGTAAGACAAGAAGGAAGTTTTTTCTTTCCTTCTTTGTAAGAGCTTAGTTTTACATTGCTTTAATGCTAACATTTCAATAGTACCATGTAAAACAGTTCACTGAGAAACTTCAATTCTGCAATGAGTCAAGTGATTGATTTCATAAACTAAATTAGAAACTTTTAAATTTTATTTTATTTTAGCAAAAGCTGGCCTCTTATAAATGTAAGCATCTGGGCTGGAAACTTTTAGATTTCTTGAATTTATGATTTTCTTTTATTCTTCCCTAGGCCTTAAGTGAAGAAAACAGGAAAGAGGCCTCCCAGAGGTGGAAGTTGTATTGTAAAAAGTGGTCTTATGTTTTAAGATAACTTGCGGGAATGATAGGAAGGATATGAATAGGCATCCCTTGTTTTGGTGAGTTCGTTTTTCACAATGCAGTGAACCAATTAGAACACTTAGCTTACCAGATTCTCCTGACTTCAAACTATTCTCCTCCCCTCATTCAGCCAGCAAAACAAGAACAGGCTCAATGTCTAAAAGAAATTGTTGCATACCAACCAGTTTCTCTCTAACTTTTATTTTATTTAATTTTATTTTAAGTTCGGGGTAGATGTGCAGGTTTGTTACGTAGGTAAACGTGTGCCATAGTGGTTGCTGCACCTATCAACCCATCACCTAGGTATTAAGCCCAGCATAAGTTACCTATTTTTCCTAATGCTCTCCCTTCTCGCTACCAAACTGCCCGACAGGCCCCAGTGTGTGTTGTTCCCCTCCCTGTGTCCATGCGTTCTCATTGTTCAGCTCCCACTTACATGTGAGAGCACGCGGTGTTTGGTTTTCTGTTCCTGCGTTAGTTTGCTGAGAATAATGGCTTCCCGCTCCATCCATGTCCTGCAAAGCACGTGATTTTGTTCTTTTTATGGCTGCATAGTATCCCATCGTGCATATGTACCACATTTTCTTTATCCAGCCTATTATTGATGGGCATTTGGGTTGGTTCCATGTCTTTGCTATTGTGAATAGTGTTGCGATGAACATATACATACATGTATTTAACTTTGATGTGCATAGGAATAATGTAGAGACCCTTATTGTGCAGGTCTGTGATTGTTCATTTCTAACATGCTTCTGTGAGGGTGATGCTGCCTGTCAGCAGACCATTCTTTGTGTAGCAAGGTTGTATACAGGTGAACAACAACAACAAAAATAATTGAAAGGATAATTCCATGTATCAATAGATCAATAGAACAGAATGGAGTGATGAGAAAAGGGTCCTAATGTAATGAGAACTTAGTAAATAATAAAGGTAGATATTTTCATCAATGAGGAAAGAAGGATTTAGCCCATGATTAGTGTTGAGGAAATGGATCAGGTCTTTGACGCAAAGAGTATCGTCTTCCTTTCTCACATCAATACTAAAGTCACTGCCGGGTGTATTGCAAAATCTTATGTAAAGTTCATTACTGTAAAAAAGTCAAGGCTGGGCGCGGTGGCTCAAGCCTGTAATCCCAGCACTTTGGGAGGCCGAGACGGGCAGATCACGAGGTCAGGAGATCGAGACCATCCTGGCTAACACAGTGGAACCCCGTCTCTACTAAAAAAATACAAAAAATCTAGCCGGGCGAGGTGGCGGGCACCTGTAGTCCCAGCTACTCGGGAGGCTGAGGCAGGAGAATGGCATGAACCCGGGAGGTGGAGCTTGCAGTGAGCTGAGATCCGGCCACTGCACTCCAGCCTGGGCGATAGAGCGAGACTCTGTCTCAAAAAAAAAAAAAAAAAAAAAGTCAAACTATAAAACCATAAAATAAACATAAACCCAGAATGGGGGGTCATTTAAAGTATAAAACAGGGGCACAATTACAAAGGAAAACAATTGATACATCTGAAAAAATACACTTAAAACTTTTTTATGTTAAAATAATTGTGAGGTAGATAAGTTATGAACATATTTACAGAGTGTAACATTTCTAGTAAAAAACTGATTCTTGAAAGTTTCTATCGTGACTCAGTAATTCTACTTATTTTAGCAAAATATTCCAAGATGTGTTTAAAGGTATTTTCATATAGATATGAATCATAGCACAAATGAGTATATTAAAAACAGAAAATATCCAAATTAAATCATTAGGAATGAGTTCAAATGTCTAGACTGTGAAATAGTAGGAAAACATATTGAGTGATAGTTCAAACGAGTATTTAAAATTGTATGGAATTTTCATGTTTTTTTTTTTTTTGATATGGAGTCTCGCTCTGTTGCCCAGGCTGGAGTGCAGTGGTGCGATCTTGACTCACTGCAAGCTCCGAGTCCCAGGTTCACACTATTCTCCTGCCTCAGTCTCCCGAGTAGCTGGGACTACAGGTGACTGCCACCATGCCCGGCTAATTTTTTTTCTGTATTTTTAGTAGAGATGGGGTTTTGCCATGTTAGCCAGGATGGTCTCGATCTCCTGACCTCGTGATCTGCCCGCCTCGGCCTCCCGAAGTGCTGGGATTACAGGCATGAGCCACCGCACCCAGCCTTCATGGTTATTTTAAAGTGTGAAGTAGATTATCAAATTATATTAAATGTCTGGGTATATACATGTGTGCATATAATACATGTAAGATATTATGCATATGTATGTGTTTACATATATCAATGATGATTAATGGATGGATAGATAGATAGATAATAGTAGGTAGACAGATATACCCATATATATATCCAGAGAGAGGAAGAAAACATCAGGAAAAACAGATTTTAACAAATATTTGCTCTGTTTAGTGGGATTACAGGTGATGCTATTTTATTCTTTATATTGTTCTATATATTCAAATTTTCTGTAACAAAATGCATTATTTTTATAATCATAAAAGGGACTATAGTAGTTCTTTTTTAATAAGTAAGAACTATGAGCCTAGAAAAAGTACATTTTTCATAACACAACAATTTTAGTCTGGATAAAACCAAAATCAAAGAAGACCCAGAGCATTCTCTGCCCTAATAGTTGCCCCTCTTACCCCTAAATAATGCAAAAGGGACTCCAAGGGACAAGAATCCAGATTTTCCTTTATTTTTAATTTGTCAATCATAAGCCATTATTAAACATCTACGATATGTCTAGCACTCTGTTAATGCATCTGTTTGTAAGACATTTCTAATGAGTTAGCATGACAAAATATACATACTTGGAAATCAAAAGATTTGTTGTTACAGTTAAGGACACATTTCCACTTTGAGATTTTTCTGATTTGCCTATTTTAAAATACAGTTGTGTCAGAAAAGAAATACTTTTTAGTGAGACCACAGATGTGATGACCACTGTGCATATGTTATGTATAAATTCATAATCTTTTGCAAAATAGATATTATCATCCCTCATGTTGCAGATTCAGTAATTGAGATTTGTTTAAGGTATTAGAAGAAAGAACCCCATCCATCTAGGACTATAGCCAGTGTTCTTTCCTTCATGCTATATTGCCTATTGTTAGAATTTTTACTTAATAAACAAGGAAAAGCAAGAGAAAATAGAAGAAACGTTCTATGCTATTGAGTGTTATGGATTTGCTACCAGGTGCTAGGTCTGTACAGCTTCTGGGGATAGTCTGTCCTGATTTCTTAGCCTAACAGTCCTCCGTCTGTCCAGGATCAGAGAACAGGCATTAATTGAGTTATTTTGAGTCTGTTTTGTGACTATAGACGTCCCCTAGGGAAAGTGCCCAATGTGTTCTGTGAGGATCAGTCATTTATTAAACTTCTCACACACTTTAGAGAACTAGTAAATAAACAGGAGCAAATTGTGACTACAGAAACAAATCCTTATGGTGTTTTAATTGTTAATATTTAAAAAGATGCTAAAGAGGTCATGGAAATTTCTTCTCTGTTGGACTGGTACTTCTGCTCCAGGTTATAAGGGAACAGGTGTGTCGCAGTAGCTCAAATATCTTGAACATCTTTTTCTTCCTGCTGCCAAATACTTTCCACCAAAAAATAGGAAACTAATATTTAACATGTTGCTTAATAAAAGAACCAACATGTATTTTAACGTGGAAAAAAGTCACCCTTGAAAAGCGGCACTGAAAATGGGGCTAACGCAGGCCGTCCAGAGACCTGCAGAAGAGGAACTTTGCTACTTCCTTCAGGGTACACTCAGAACAACTGGGTGTCCTTTGTTGCTGTTCTGGAATCATATGACCAGTCTTGGTTCCACCCACTTGCTTCAGCAAGAACATATACTATGGGTCTAGGGTGCTCTTAGGCCACTTATGTGCTTTATTTTCAATCTCAATCTTTATTTTCAAGCTCAATCTAAACCTGCAAATTCCACTTGTTTTCACTGATTTATGACTAACTTCTCTGAATTCATTAAACCCTTCCACCCAATTCCACTCATTTACACAAAGAACATTTAACACACTGATTTGGATATCTTGCACATGGAAAGGAAAAACTGTCTTTCTGAGAACATTCTAGTTTTGCAGTTTTCATATTTCAAAAAAATATTAAAGTGAATATATTTTACTAAATTGTATTACTATTAATAATATATTATAAATAGATGTGTAATAAAGATTTATGAGGTATATAATAATATAATATGTTATGTAACATATAACATACTATAGATTAATTTTAATGCTGTTTAATATATTTTATTAGTGTTAAAGTAATTTATATCATGCCCGGTGTGGAACAATAAGTATAAGCTTGGGGAAATTAGTATAGTTTGGTGGATAAGATGGTGAGTTCTGGAGCTAGAAACATAATTTTAAAATTCTAATCTGCCATTTATTTGCCAGTGTGACGTGAGCAAGTTACTTAACTTCTCTGTTGCTTTGTTAACTTAACTTATAAATGGATGTAATAATGGCACTTATCTCAAAGTTTGATAGAAGGATTAAATAAAATTAATGCAGTGCTTGGAATATAATAGTCTCTCAAGCAATGTTAGCTACTATTAATATTCTCTGAATTGTCATGGATTATACTGCTTTTCGGAGGATACACACATAAACACAGAAAGACATGGATTCCTACTTAGGATAACTTAAATTCTATCTGAGTACATAAAAACATAAGCAAATCACTTCAACACAACATGGCAATGCTATGCTATAGATGCACCACCTGCGTCTATGGGAGCACAGATAATTCATATTGGTTCTGCCTCTGGTCGGGGGAGGATTCCTAGAGAGGACATCTTTTCCTGAGACTTGAAGGAAAACGAGGTGTTATTGAGGTAAGTAAAATATTTTGGAACATAAAACGGCATATGAATGAATTGTATAGGATTTGGGGACTGATGAAGAACAGTTTCTGGATTAGCCTATCATATGGTCGTGACAGTGCCATTGCCAGATGTAGGGTCACTGGAGGAGATTTATGATGGGGAAATTAAATCTATCTACAGTTTGGGACATGTTAATTTAGTTCCGCTTGTGACACAGTCAATTAAATGTATCTGGTGGGCATTTAGAGTCAAAATATCGGGTCAGTACTGTCACAGTAAATTTGAAAATCTTCAGAATATAGATGGTAGTTGAAAGCATACAGCAAAAGACTTTTTTTTTTTTTTTTTTTTTTTTTTTGGTAAAAGAAACGGATGAGGAATAAAATGTTGGGTAGAAATCAGTTTCAGATACCAAACAGAGGAGAATTTCTCAAAATTACCCCTAGTGATGCCTTGCACTGAATAACATTTTGTTATTGTCGTTGTGGGAGACCATCCTATGCAATACAGGATATCTGGCAGTTTCCTTGGGGCCTCTTCTCACTAGAATCTAGGAGCATTCCTTGCCTTCTCTGGTTATGACCCTGTGTCTCCACACATTGCCAAATGTCCCCTGGAGGACAAAGTCACTTCTAGTTTGGAAGTGATGAAACAGAAGAAGGGAAACTGTGAAGCAGAAGAAGAGAGGATTTTCAGCCTGATAGGAGGAAAACAGCATTTCAATGTTCTTGAAAACTACAAGGACAAATGCTTTCAAAACATTGAGAGAATATTCATTGGTTTTTAAAGACAGGTAGTTTTCTATTATTAATATTATTATTTTATTATACTTTAAGTTGTAGGGTACATGTGCACAATGTGCAGGTTTGTTACATATGTATACATGTGCCATGTTGGTGTGCTGCACCCATTAACTCGTCATTTACATTAGGTATATATCCTAATGCTATCCCTCCCCGCTCCCCCCACCCCATGACCGGCCCCAGTGTGTGATGTTCTCCACTCTGTGTCTAAGTGTTCTCATTGTTCAATTCCCACCTATGAGTAAGAACATGTGGTGTTTGGTTTTTTGTCCTTGTGATAGTTTGCTGAGAATGATGGTTTCCAGCTTCATCCATGTCCCTACAAAGGACATGAATTCATCCTTTTTTATGGCTGCATAGTATTCCATGGTATATATGTGACACATTTTCTTAATCCAGTCTATCACTGCTGGACTTTTGGGTTGGTTCCAAATCTTTGCTATTGTGAATAGTGCCGCAATAAACATACGTGTGCATGTGTTTTTATAGCAGCAAGATTTATAATCCTTTGGGTATATCCCCAGTAATGGGATGGCTGGGTCAAATGGTATTTCTATTTCTAGATCCTTGAGGAATCGCCACACTGTCTTCCACAACGGTTGAACTAGTTTACAGTCCCACCAACAGTGTAAAAGTGTTCCTGTTTCTCCACATCCTCTCTAGAACCTGTTGTTTCCTGACTTTTTAATGATTTTCATTCTAACTGGTGTGAGATGGTATCTCATTGTGATTTTGATTTGCATTTCTCTGATGGCCAGTGAAGACAGGTAGTTTTAATCCTGGACAGTGAAAACCATTACTTAGATGTGTCAACATGAATGTCTGTGATTGAATTTGCCAGAGTAAATTCAGATGCATATGGAAGCCAGTTTATAATGGGTCAAGAGGATGGCTGGATTGAAAGAGAAAACGTAGAGAAAACAAAGGTAGAAGAATCTTTTATGAAGTGTAGGTGAGATGGAAAAGTAGAAAATAAGGTACCTGTCAGTGAGGTCACACACACAGGGTGCAATTCATTTTGGTAAGAGAGACAATGGGGAAATTGAGAGTGAAAAGGAAAGAGAAGAAAACTGATGCAACAAAGTCAAGCAAGGTGTGAGATCAAGAGACGAGGGGAGAGGTTGACTGGGAGCACTTGATTCTTTTAGCCTGCAGGAAAGGAAAGCTTAAGTATTAGTTATCTTTTGCTTCATATCAAATTATCCCCAAACTTAATGGTTTGAAGTGAGAATACTACTATCTCTCAGCTTCAGTACCTCGAGAATTCAGAAGCATCTTTGCTGAGTTCTCTGCTTCAGGTCTCTCACAGGCTCCAGCAAAGTTGTTGGCTAGGGCCTATGCTATCAAAATCTACCTTAAAGGATATGCTTTCAAGATCACACAGCTGGTTGCTGGCAGGGTTTAGTTCCTTGTGAGATCTTGGACCCAAAACCTTAATTCCTTGCTGGTTACTGGAGGCTGCCCTCAGTCCTTTGCCCTGCTGCTCCCTCTAGGCAGCTTATAACATGGCAATGTTCTTCATCAAAGTGAGCAAGCCAAGGAGAGTGACACAGAGAGACAAAGAGAAAGAGCGAGAGCAAAACAGAATTCTGTTTTCTATAATCTAATATCCAAAAAGATATCCCATCACTTTTGTCATATTCCATTCCTTAGAGGCAAGTTACTAGGTCCATGCCATACAGAAGAGGTAGGGATTACACAAAGGCCTGAAGACCAGCCATCATTAGACTCCATTTCAGGAATGGTATCCCACAGTACAGAAGCAGGAGCATATTTGTAAAAGAGGGGCACATAAAGCTGAGAGATTTCACACAGGATGGCCTCAAATTTCTCAAATATGTCTCTCTGAAGGTGAAGGGGAAAGTTTTGACTAGAAGGCTGAGGAATAACCTGAATGAAACAGATAATAATCTGTAATATCTGCTGAATGAAACAGAAAAACTTGACCAAGAGTAAGAACAAATAGAGTCTTGAAAGAGCTGAGAGACCAGCTATGGTCAAGGTCAATGAATATTTTTGGCATCCATTTATAAGTTGGGGGTTTCCTGAAGCAGGAATCATCATCCAGGTACAGAAAGAAGAAAATGCTGATTTTTGGAACTCATTTATGACTGGAATTTATTCAGTGGTCACTGTAGAATAGGTAGCCAGCATATTGAAAGACAGTGAGAAGCTATTCGCAGTTTGGCATCGTAAACTCTAGGCAGGAAAAGAGTGGAGAAGAGGAATGAAATGACAGAAACCAGAGACTTTAGGGCTGTATATAATAAAAAAGAGATTATTGGAGAAATTGGAATGAGAGAGAACATAGTGGGTGAAAGTTCATGGTCAAAGATAAAAATGCAGGATTTTCAGACATTTGTTATGGAGCAATTCTAGGTTAAAGCAAGACCCCTCTGCCACCACAGTTAAAATCTGCAGTAAAATGGTACTGAAAATCAGTGGTGGGTGGAGGCCCAGGAAATGTGATTGCATTGAAAGAACCAGATTGATGGAAATACAAAATGTCAGAGTAGAGAACATCTTAGGAAACTTGGGAAATACAGATTATTTTTGTAACTGAGAATCAATATGATAAAGTGGAAAGTATCAAACAGACTGATTGATGTGCTCTTAAGAAAGATGTTGATAAATGGAGTTGATATTTTTACTAACAACTGGGAGTTAGTTAGTGTAGGAATCACCATACATTTCTGGAGCCTATTCTGGTTTCATGTTTTACCAAACCTGATTTTGCTAACTCATGTAACCTAACACCCATTGTTATATAGGGTGTATATATAGGTAATGGGAATTGTACTTATTTCATAGAATGATGGTGATCAAATGAGGTCATGCCTGTAAATCACGTAGAAGATGGCAAACAATCAACTCATGGTGAGATCATCCTTCTTATTTATTTACTGGCCATTTTGAGTTAGGGTAAAAAATCCCAAGCATGGAGTTGGAAATCTACTTGAATATAAAATGATATATTACAAAAAATAATGTAGTCTTGTGTGACGTTGCTACTTCTCTCTATTGGATGTAGAAATGAGCACTCCTTGTCTGAAGTCTCCTCCTAAGTGTTTATAGACTGTCAGTTTGCTCATTCAGGTCGAAGTGCCCTTAGACTTGAACCAGCTGTCTGTGGATCCAGTTAACAAGCTAAGGAAGACTGACTGGTGGAGGAAGACTGACTGGTGAAGAAAGAAAATCGCTCATGCTGACAATCTGAAGTAGTATACACCCTTACCCTTCAGTATCAAACCCATCTCAGACAAATGTACTGCCTTTGGTCAGCTTTGCTTTTTGAAAGATAAAGCACTGTATGAAGCCCTGATTCTTTTCAGTTTTTAATATCTTCCTCTGCACAAAGCTATGCAGATCTATGATCTATGATCTGCATATGGAGGATCAATCCTTCAAATACAGGCTTATTTGGAGGAAGGTGGAAAGTAATAAGACAAAACTACTAGAATTATTTTTATCATTTTTTAATTTACACTCATCTTGCTCATTAAAAAAAAGTTATTGAAAAGAGCTAACATCAATATACAAAGTTAAGTTATCTATGGTGACACACCCAAAGGAAAAAAATAATAGATCACATGGAATGGTCCACAATTGAATTAATGCATCTGTCATCAGCATTACTTTAGAGTTGTTGATAAACTTGAAACTTTTTTTTTCATTTGGGAAAACAGGGTCATACACAAAGAAGATCCATTTATTAACAACATGTACAGATATGCTTTCCAAATATATTCATCTTAGCTCATTTATGTGAAAAATTAATATATGAAATATTAATTAAGATAAAGACTTAGCTGGTGTAAAAAAGAAACTCAAAATTACAATGACTTTATAGACAAAATTTTCCCCTCTTACATGATAGCATCTGCATGAAAAGTTCCATTTGGTAGCATAGCTCTGATCCACACTGCCTTTCAAAGTCCAGGGTTTCTTACATCTTCCTGTTCACCCACCTCTAGTTATTTTCCTCATCTGCCTAACTCAAGCTGGGTGAGTTTGTTAGTGTTTATGGGAAAGGCAAAGAGAGTGTGTGGAGGATACATTGTTACTCTTTCTAGGCCCACACCTGGAAGTGGCACACATTACTTCTCACATTCTCTTCATCTCATGGATACATAGAGCTGTAAGGGTGTCTGGAAATGTAATCTCTATCTGGGGAGGTTGGGGCTATGTTTCTATTACTGTGAAGAAGGAAAAGGGACTTTAGTAAACAAGTAGCAATCTGAGTCAAAAGGAGTAAATTAAACAAAATCAATATTATCCAGATAGCAATTCAAAATAAATGCAATTGTTTCTTTAAAAAATATACAAATAAAGGGCTATTTCTTAGACTTTTCTATGCTGCATAATGAAAAGCATAGTTATCAAAAATGTAAAACCAAGAAATATTTTATTTTTCTTTTTGGAAGAAATTTCTGATTTTATTTGGTTCAAACTGTTCTGTAGCATTTCCTAAGGAGCTATATTAAAGTTAGAAGAAAACTGAGCAAGCTCATTAGGAGAACATACAGAAGATTATTGCAATTATTTTGAGTCATCAGTTTTATCTATGCTTAACATGCAAGTAATGCCAGCTCAAGTAATACCAAAGATAACTGGACAAGTAAGAGTTGTTGCCAAAGTCTTCTCTATATTTTTAAACAAGGTATTAGTTGTAAAAATAATCTTTATAAAATGAATGAATGACTTGCTTGCACTTTTACAATGTGTAAAAATTAAACTTTTCATTTTAAGAGGGATATAAGATTCATAGGAGGGAGATGCATAGCTATGAAAGGATCCTTTTCTCTCAATGTTTCACACAAATAGTATGATCGATGTTTTCATACTAAAGTTGAGGGTGTCAAACTGAATAGAGAAGGAGTTAGTGATATGTGAATACAGAGATCTACAAGTATATCTCCAGTGTAACTCACTTCACCAGCTTGAGGAATAATTAAAGACTCGTTTCTTTTCAATATTTAAATAAATTTTCCAAGTAACTGGAAGGGCACCCATTACATTTCCTCTCTTAAATAGTTCGTGAACACCTAGAGCTTATTTAGTCTAGAGAAGTCTAGAGAAACCTATCTTGCTTTCATATGTGAAGGAGAAAGACAACTGGAGAAACTGATCTGCCACCGATGGGCCCAGTTTTCTGCTTTCTGTTGTATCTATTTTGATCATAACATACATATCCCTATTGAAAACCGGTCCAAGACAATTTGAAGTGCTCTTGTTCACCGCTGTAGTGATGCTTTACCAGACGTAGGGAGGTTGATTCCTCCACCTCGTGATTTCTGCACTTTGGATTAATCATGAAATATCCAGATTTGGGGAATTCCAAGCTTATAGAAGTTTACAGATGTTAGCTGACTTCTCTTGCCCTTTTATCGTTTCCATAGTTGATTTCTGGCTTCAGCTGTATGCTAGATGATACCAGCTGAATCTACTGGTGGATTCTGATTGGCCTATAAAGTGTTAATGTGTAGAGTGGACACTGTTTAAAAAATCAAAAGAGTTGGTTGGGCGCGGTGGCTCATGCCTGTAATCCCAGCACTTTGGGAGGCCAAGGCGGGCGGATCAACAGAGGTCGGGAGTTCGAGACCAGCCTGACCAACATAGAGAAACCCCATCTCTACTAAAAATACAAAATTAGCCGAGCATGGTGGCGGGCACCTATAATCCCAGACACTCAGGAGACTGAGGCAGGAAAATCGCTTGAACCCGGGAGGTGGAGGTTGCGGTGAGCTGAGATTGTAACATTGCACTCCAGCCTGGGCAACCAGAGCTAAACTCCATCTTAAAAAAAAAAAAAAAAAAAAAAAAAAAAAAAACTCAAAAGAGTTCACATAAAAATCCAAGTTTCTAGTTTATCTTTAAAAGGGAGATCAGACAACCTTTGATCTACATTCCTGCAAGGGGATAGGGAAGCAACTGCTTTCTCGCCTGGGTTTTGCCACACTCACTCCCTTCACTTGTTTTTGTTACCCAGGCACTTGTGATTGCAGCTCTCTGGCGCCTGGTGTTGAATGTGGGTCTTTAAGTCGTGCTGTCCTTTCCCTCATGTCAGTAATTCTCAAAGTGTGACTGGGGAGTTTGGAGATCCTAAGATTCTTTCAGAGATATCTATGAGATCAAATGTATTTTCATAATAATAATAATATATATTACTCAACTTTGTCATTTTCATTCTGTCACAAAAAAGCACAGTTTGAATTTTGTACTGTGCATCTGACAGATCTGCATAATTCAGTGGACCAATATTTTTCAAATGATCAATGCATGATTTTGTAAAATCATGCATGGTTAAAAGATTTATTCAAAATGTGTGATAGACTAATTGGTATTGATGAAAGTGAGTATAACAAATACATCAATGTTGTTTTAGGTTCCATATTGGAATCTAACTCATCTTAAAGAAACTAACACTTGTCAAGTTTTGGTATATTAAATAATATAAAAACCATGTTGAAGAAAGTTTAAACTATCCCTCCATTTTTCAACTACCTATCTGTGCGACATTGAGTTTTCTTTACATACTTCATCCAAAATAACACATCTTAAAGATTGAATGCAGAAACAGATATAAGAATCCAGTCTTTTTTTACTGTTAGATGTTAATTTGTAAAATGTAAAGAATTTTTTTACTTTAAACAATATAGTCTTAATAAAATATGCAATTTATGTAAATAAGGATAAGTATTATTTTAAGTTATTTAGTACATATTTTTAAAATATCTCTATTTTATTATTAATATGATAAATGTTGAAAGATATAATTCATATAATCAACAGCTCCTGAGGGGGCATTGATAATTTTAAGAGTGTAAATGGGTCCTGAGGCCACGTATTCGAGAACCAGTGCCAGAACTCATCCGGAATTCAGTCAGTGCCACTGCACTTAATCAGGAGGATGGAGCCAGAGCCCCACGGAACACTTTCTGTCAGGAATCCTGGACTTATACAAATATGTCCACTTTTGATGGACTAGCTCTGTGAGTGTTATTAGGATCCAGTCACAAACAGCTCTTTTATGACACATCTTTCCCACGTGGGGGGTGCCTGTTTAATGTGCTTTTATTTGCATAAGCAAGATGTCACAAGTAAGACAGTGATCTTTGAAGACAAAAATATCGTGTCCTAAATAGAAAATACTTAAATGGTAGCTTCTTTCCATGAAGTTCCACCTGACCGAGCTCCCTGCTGCTCATCAAATTTGCAAATGGCAACATAAGCTACTAAGAAAAACTGAACCAAAATCAAAATGACTGACTTCAGGTCAGCAAAGAAAATATCGCTTACAGCTGGCAATGTTAATTCCTATGTGGGCAAATACTAATTTCTCAAATATATATTGATGAATTGTCAACTATTAACTCAAGGCAACCATTTGTACTATGCAAATTATAGATATGTTCACGTTTCCATTTATGCAAATGTATCTAAAATTCCATATATGAATATCTCTCATAATTTACAGAACTACTTAGTTAGGAAGGCAAAGTTTTTTGTGTATTTGGTTATATGATTTTTATTATTTGACAGTATAAATTATATATATTTAATTTATGTGTTTATATATAATATTTTATGAAAATGACTTTAAATATCATAAACTTTCTTATTGCTGTGACTTAAGATATGGCATTAAAAAATACTTGCCAAACAAAAAGCTTTATATTTTATTGATACATCACAACTACATACCCAGAGTTCTAATTGAAGGGGAAGCTTAAAACTGGGCAAAGAAAATGGAATCTACTGTTAATAGTTATAACTTTGCCCTGAGCACTAGCTAATTTTTGTGTCATATGTATGATTTAAGGTTAGACTGCAAGTTTAGCTGCTTGTGAAGATCCCTGTGTTCAGAATCTCTTTCTAGTTTGTTTATTACTTTACATATCTGTTCATTTAGATAATTATCTGACACCTGCTCATGGCAGATTGTTTTGACAGATTTTATTGGCTGAGATCAGTTTGTCACCTGCCATCTGTCCAGTAAAGGTGAGTTCAACAAGCTGGTAATTTTTGGAGCATTATAAAATATCATTTCTTATTAGTTATATTTCATAATCTTTTCCTATTCTTAGAAGGTATTGAACAGAAAAAAATGTTATTGACACATATTATGAGATACAGTATCTTTAGTCTTTATAAGATATATTTCTTTATCAGAAATGATGACTTCAACATTATTTGTATTTAATCAGGAATATTTGATATTGAAAGAGAATGTTGTTTTAAATTAAGTATTTAATTTGGTTTGGCATCTTGAACAGTTTTAAATAGCATTATTCCCTTTTCTCTTTTGTTGTATTTTTGACACTTTAGCAATCTATAAATACCTCAAATTAAAGTGAATATTTTAAAGCACATATACAACATTGTTTATATAATAATGGAATTAGAGCATCTCTATTAGTATAGACCTTTTGAATCCATACAAAGCAAACAACATTCAATGAGAGGAAGAATAAGTAACTCAGTGTCTGACTGCCTAATAAAGAAAACAGTTTTTAAGCAGCAGTGATAATTATTTTAAGTTATTTTTGAAATGAGAATTTAAAGAAACTTTGAAAGCCAATTATAAAACTCATATAAAATTTAAAAAAATATATAGGCTCTGCTTCTTAGAGTGGGCCAATATTCCTGTTTTTTTTTTGAATCAAAGGAGTAATTAATTCTAGTGGAAGAAATAATATTAAATTTACTTTCATTTTTTTTCTACTTTTGTAATTATTTACCTACCATTACCTGAACACTTACCATATGTCAGGTGCTGAGGATGTGGTATTCAGCAAGATAGAGCTAGTCTTAGCCCTTCTCAGACCGGGTAAGGTCTAGCTTTTATAGTTGTCCTAACGTAGCCCGGCTATGTATGTCCTCTCACCGACGCCTCTAAAGATTACTATTTGAATATGCACCTCTTTTTGTAACCATATGAATTGACCAACAGCAATTGTGAAACCCATGTAGAAAGCAAAATTAGAACATCTTGAGACACTTAAAAATGTATCCAGTGGCTTGCGAAGTGACCTGTACTTTGGATGTATATTTATTAGAGGGGAGGCCAGGGTTTTTGCTACCCTTGTAACTTCTCCCTAGTTATCTGGCATGATAGGAATTTTTCACAGACTGCTCTGAGAAATGAGTCCAACACTGGTTTAGAGTATGCTATTGGACTTTGGGGAGTTCAAACAAACAAACAAAAAAAGAAACAGGGCAAGGCAAGTCCTTACGGACCTTCTGGGATAATAGGAAGACAGCACCAACATAAATATATGGATATAAACACAAGTGACTCCAAGAAATAAATATACACAATCAACCACTGGACCAAAGGCACTCTCAAGGGCCTCTTTGTGCTATATGATCTCACGATTTGTTGAAGCATAGCTTTCTAGAGGAATATACAAAAATCTTAGAGTTCCAAGAGGTATTAAGTTCGAATAACTGGGAATCCTCAGAGCCTCTGTGGAAAGACTTCATCAAAGAATTAAGCCTTAGGTCATACGTATCAGACACACAGAATCACACTCATCAGAAGCACAGCCAAATTGCCACCATGTCGACATGCTGCCAAAGTATTTAGCAGAAGAATGAAAAATACAACCAACTGGGCCATTGTCTACATGGCATGGAAGAATTGCTCAACTAATTTTTTTGATTGATGTGACCAGTTGTTTTGGCACCATGTCAAGACTGCATCATACACAAGTGCCCTGCATGAGTCATTACAGATTCCAAAGATGCTCAGATTCCAATCTGGCTACATTCTGAAAACTAGGATTAGAGATATTTTTCCAATAAATCTGTTGACTTATTTCTGATCTAGACAATAACAAGAATTTTGTTTCTTTATTTTAAGGATGATTTATCTTTAAAATGTTAGGCAACCTCATTGCTTATTTTACGACTATATATGGAAGAAAAATTGCAGAAAATGTTGTGCTGTACAGTAAAAAGTAATTTTATCAGGATAAACTGTTATTTTTTCTAATAAACAACATGATGTAAAATAAGTTGAATGACAGAAATTCTCCTTGAAAAGTAACACTTGGGGACCATGAGGGAACTGAGTGTGGGAATAGCTATGCCACATGAAACAGAGATCATGAATACAAGTACATACCACAAGTAACTTCCATTCACTTTAAATAGCACACATTTGAAGTAAACTCAGAAAACAAAGGTAGTTTTAATCTTCATGTCTAAAGAGTTCAAATAGAAAGAAATAAGTAGATAAAAACATGAGAATCATGCCTGTTAGGAAAGCCAGACAAGTTAGAATAAGAGAAATCAAGTACAGGAACAGAAGATGATTTGGAGAGGAAGGCAGCCTCAGTTGGTCACGTCTATCTTGGCCTTAGGTGAGGGTAGAGGTGTTAACCACACCAAACTGATTTAGTAAGAAAGGAGTATATTTGGTGTGTACTAAACATAGTCTTCAATTGGAAGGGAGCACGTTTTTCTGATCTCCAATAATTGCCCCATGAAAAAGATATTGGTGATAAAGAAAACATACTAATCGGCGGTATACATGCTAAAAGTTTTAACATAGACTATCTCTGGGAATGAGATTTGGGAATCTTACTTAATGTCAGATTTGCCCACTGAGGAACCTAGGTTGATCATTCAGTGCGCTTGCGTCATTGTTTACCTGCGGAAACTGAGACTCAGGGAAAGCAAGAGTCTTATCCATGTTCACATGATGGCAGACAGAGGAAAAGGCATAAGACTCTGGGGACCTGGCCAAGTGCTCTTTCTGTTAGTTACATGCAAACATGCTAACAGGCAAAGTGAACTTTCAGCTGTTGATCTTTGGCATTAGAGTAACAGACAGTTTTAGGTTCAGTATTCTGTATGTAAGTCATCACTTTCTTTTGTCATATTTTGCTGTTAATTTTGAGCACTCTTGGAATTTCTGGGTTTCTTGTATAGATTAACTTGGAAGTTGATATCAGGATTTGAAAATAGGTGTAAAGAATATCTTTTAAAATGAAGTATAGTATCTCTTTATGTAGACGGACACTGGGTTACCAGCACTAACAACAGATTCTTAGTGGTGAATTACCTAGTACTCCCTTCTTTCAATTAATTCCTAAAAGGCTTTCTGTTGTCCACTGTTTCTTCCTCATTCAGATTGCTGTTCTTCCAATGCCTTCCCTTCTTTTCCATATATGAGTTCAAACAGCAGGCTGGCTAAATTCTAATGATGGTACAGCCACCAATCTACAGAAAGAGGATATATGACCAAGAAGTTCTCTTCATTAACTTCTGAAAACATCAAAGGCATAGTTTAATACTTTGTTTTTCCGGTTTGAAGGCAAACAACTGATAAAGATAGAGATGTTCCTTCCCATAAGTAATTATTTTGTAAGTGGAGATAACGCCGAACTATCCTAACGCCTATGGATGGGTGAAAATTCTGCCAGGTTCAATGATATAAGACAATCTGAAGTGATCAAGAAAGGTTGTTCCACAGTACTGGAAATAGCTGGATTTTGCACTAATTGTCAGCCCTCTGAGCCCAAGCCAAGCCATCAAATCCCCTGTGACTTGCACGTATAGGCCCAGATGGCCTGAAGTAACTGAAGAATCGCAAAAGAAGTGAAAATACCCTGCCCCGCCTTAACCGATTACATTCCACCACAAAAGAAGTGAAAATGGCCGGTCCTTGCCATAAGTGATACATTACCTTGTGGAAGTCCTTTTCCTGGCTCATCCTGGCTCAAAAACTCCCTCGCTGAGCACCTTGCGACCCCCCACTCCTGCCCGCCAGAGAACAAATCCTCTTTGACTGTAATTTTCCTTTATCTACCCAAATCCTATAAAATGGCCCCACTCTTAACTCCCTTGGCTGACTCTCTTTTCGGACTCAGCCCGCCTGCACCCAAGTGATTAAAAAGCTTTATTGCTCACACAAAGCCTGTTTGGTGGTCTCTTCACACAGATGCACATGACACTAATGTCAGATATTTTCTGTTTTTTTTTCCTTGAGAATAAAAGTATAAATGACCTAAAACACTTTAATATTAATTATTTAGAACATATCTAGTATAATAACCAGAGTTGGGTTTTTATACTGCATGATCCATGGAGAGTTTCATCTTTTTTTCTGCCTGGGACTCCTCTTTTCTCACTTTTAGTTACTGCTCTGCCAATTGTTACTTCTTTGGGTGCAATATAAAGACCTGATTTTCAATGTTTCCACTAAATCCTTGATTTGGGGAATTGAAGTATTTTAAATTGTTTTGGTTTCTTTGCTTTTTGCTTTTAATATTTCCTTACAAAGTGACACATTCTCTACATTGGAAATGCAGCTATGTATTTTAAAATAATATGTTACATAAACATCTTGAGACTAAAAACTAAAAATATACCTTATGGTAACTTTTGTTTAGTAGGAAACATAATTGGTAGGAAGAGGGAAGTCATGTACATGGTAAATATCAAGTAAATATCATGTAAATGATATTTAAGATTTTGTGTTAGTGTGTGTGTGTATATATATATATACCGGTATATATATATATATATACCGGTATATATATATATATATATATATATATATATATATATATATACTGGTAAAAAAAGAATTGATTTTGTTTTTATTTAAAGTTTTAAAAATCTGATTTCATTATATATTATGTTCCCATTATGACCATTACTTTTATTCCATTTATTCAGAAACATTCGGGATACCTCATGGGCACAGGGTGCTAAACTGGGTGCTATGAGGATATGCCATTGACATTAACTTACAGTTTATTCAAGACCGGATTAAGACAGGCAGGGTAACTGCTGCATGTAGAAGGCAGATTTTCATCATTCCGTAGGATAAAACTTGGCCTTTTGACCCACATTCTTTCCTAAGTAAAGAGAGTTGATTTATCTCAGTAGAGAATTAGAAATTGGAAAGAAGCTACAACATACCTTAATTGCAATCGTGTCTTTATTTATTTTGGAATTTAGACATTTTCACTGGAGAAAGCACCTACTGGGAGAAGGGTGGTGGGGGAAGAAATAACTTGTAAATGTGATACGGTGAATTTAATACAGAGATGAAGTAATAAGCCCACCAGCATTGTTCTCGACAATCAGCTGTAATTAGTAATATAGATGCCAGTTTCATGTTTATTTGACTGAATCCCCAAAATTATAAAAATAATATAAAACAAGAGGGAAAGTTATTAGTGAGGTTAAAGGAACTTAAATAAAAGATTATAGTGACAGGAAAAGACTGTACTTCTGATGGAGATGCTCATAAGAACTTCACAGAGGGAGTAGCCTATGACTTGAACTTGGAAGAGTCAATAAAATTTAGACATGAAGATTAGAGAATGATAAGAGTGAAAATACAGAAGTGAGGAAGTATGAAAAGTATGCAGGAAATATCAGAAAAACAAGCAAAGAAATTTGACAAGTGCACTGGGTTTGTACAGTTCTTTGAACAAACTTCAGCAGTTTTGGTCTCTCAGGAAATGGCAACTCCATCCTTCCAGTTGCTCAGGTCAAAAAAAAAGGAGTCATCCTTGACTTCTTTTTTTCTCATATAACCCACATCCAACCTGTCAGCAAATCTGTTCATTCTAACTTCAAAACAGACCCAGAATCCAATTTTTTCTGAATCTCTCTATTGGCCTACAATCCAAAGGCTTCTCTTTTCAATCAGAGAAAAAGCTAAAGGCCTTTTAATGATCTTTCAAACTCTGTACAATCTGGATCCTGTTTTAGCTTCATTTCATCTTTGGCAAATCTCCACCCCTCTTTGAATTCTGTCCACACGGTCCTCTTTCTTTATGTCAACTGGGATGTGGCCTCGGGAACTTTACATTGTGGCTCTCTCTACTTATAACACTCTTACTCCAGGTGTCTCCATGACTGCTGTCTTATCCTCTTTAGGCTTGTGCTCGAAGAACACCTTACCAGTGAGGTTGTCTCTGACAACCTTATTTAAATCAGCAGCTCTGGCCCCCATTTCAACTCCAGACTCCTCTATTCCTCTTTCTACTTAGCTTGATAGCACTTACCCCTAGCTGTTTCAAACAGATTAAATTAAGTTCTGCTGGGGCAGTTAGTGACCCTCAGATCCCAGCCTCTTACAACATTCTATATATCCAGATGGGTCAGTTGTGACTCAGCTGTATATAATTTTCTCCCTTGGTCCCAGGACAATAAATCCTCTATATGGAACATCACTGGTTGTTTTCACAAAGAAAAATAAAACATTGTTGAACCACAAGCTAGCTCTTAAAGCTTTTTCCTGGAAGTGACAAATACCTCTTCCACATACACTTAGTGTTCAAAACGAGAAATACAGTTTGACCTAATGTCAATCAAGTGGTAAAATAGAATTCTTATGCACATAGTGAGGGGTATTGAAATATTTGGCAACCTGTAATAAAATCCACCACTTTATATGCCATAAAATAGTTATTATTTACTTGGATGTTATGTGTCTTGTTTATATCTTGGGTAAGTTTCCTGGAAACACACTCTGAGATAGAGGTTGTGTGAAGAAAGAGAGTGTTCTTTGAAAATTCACATGTATGGAAGTGAGGAAGACAGGATTAGACAGAGGGATATACTGACTTTTAATGTGGTTGCAACTGAAGATTCAGTCTACCCCATAGGAAGCTCTGGATCTTGGCGGCCCTTCAGAGTTGTCCAAAGTTAAGATCAGTAAGTCAGGGCTTTGTATTTTCATATCTGATGGCCATTGTTTGCAAGTATCTTCCTAAAACAGGGTGGAAAGTTGCCCAAGGGAGTTCTCTGCTATAGAGGACACTGCCATTAAGGGTAGAAGGATGAACGGTCAGCCATCTAAAAGTCTCAGCAACTGGGGAGGGCAGAAGTAAGTTAAGTGTGTTTGCTTGGACCAGAATATCTTGGCAGAGCATCAGAGCACCAGTTGCCTCCACCAGAATGAGACACCCAAGAAGGTTGGGGCTTGCACTTATTTGGTTTATTGCTATAGCCACCATGCCTTGAAAAGCTCCTCACATGAGATATGTTCAATATTTGTTGAATGAATAAACGATTAAATGATTAGTTTGTGTGAAATTTCAGGTTAGAAAGGGAGAAACAAGAAAAGCAAAGAGGGTCTTCAATAACTACAGAGTTTAAACTTGCAAACAATTTAAATGCTTTGAAATATGTTTCAGGAATAGGGATGAAATGGAAGTGTGAACAGTGGATTGAATGTGAGGAGGGATGCTAGGAATGGCTATCAGAAAGCTAGTGTCATACTTTAGGTGGAGGAAATGTGATGCTTATGGCATGAGATTGAAGGTGGGCAAGGGTGGCCCATGAGAGCAGAAGAATATCTAACAAGAATACAAATTTGGCATTATGGGAGAGCAGAAAAAGAGAACAAAAAAAAAATCAAAGATGTCTTGGAAGGATATGGTCTAGGTAATGAAACAAACAAAGCAAACAAACAAAAAATAAGGAAAAAAGTCCTTTGAGAGGGGAAATGAAGAACATACTCTAGTTAACTCTTGGGAAAAAGAGACTTGGCAACAGACTTGAGGACACATTACAAGACTTGGGGACAGAAACACATACAATATTGGCAACAGAAATAATGTCCTTTGGTTTATGTAGCAGGTAATTTTATATTTTTCTGATTAATAGTATAAGAAATGAGTTGTTTTCATCATTTGATTTGTTTGTAGAAAACTGTCTTAATTATACCAGTCTTTGGTATCAGATACATACTGCAGAATTTGGTTGTGATACGGACAGGAGGCAGTGAAATACTAGGCAGGAAAGGGTGGGGTTCCTGATGAAGCTCCACTTTCAGGCCTGGACCCACAGTTCAAAGAGGGAACATGAATTCCTGTTTTCTTGCCCAAATGTTGCCCTTTCCAAAACCACCCTGGCCTCCCTGCCCCCAGCCTCACATCCTGTACCCATAAAAACCCCAGGCCCTACCAGTGCAGAGACAGAGTGGCAGAGAAAGAGAGAAGAAAATAAGCAGCCGGATGTCAGAGAGAAGCAGCTTAACTTTAGAGGGATGGCTTGACAGTGGGACTTTAGAGAAGAGTTTGACTGGTGATGGATGAACTCCACGGGAAGGTGACCTTCCTACTCCATCCTCTTTCCAGCTCCCCATTCTGCTGAGAGCCACTTCCATCACTCGCCACTTCCATCACTCACCAAAATCCTCCACATTCACCACCTTTCAATCATTCACACGACTTGGTTCTTCCTGGATGCTGGACAATAACTTGGGTACCAAGAGTGTGGGTGCAAAACACTGTCACCCTGACCTTCCACTGAGCTGTTACACACTTAAGCTGTCCATGGATAGCAAAGCTAAAAGACTACACTGTAATACTTGCCCTATGGGGCTCCAGGGGTCATGGGTACCCCCCAGCCCAGACACTGGCACAAAGCCACATGGAGTTCTCCTGCTGGCAGCCAGAAGTACTTGTCCCAGCCCCTGCACCCACTCATCTGCATGCTCCCCTTCCCATGAGGGGTTCAGAGCTGTAGGCAGAGTAATCAAGCCACCCCTTCACAAATACCATGAAAGGGTCAAGGAAACTATTCCATTTCAATTGTTTGAAACAGAAATAGATGAAACATCTCAATTACTTAGAAATTATCAATTAACACCGGCTGGCAATCTAATGAGACAGTACATATTGTTGAGGGGATCTGACCATGGCTTTCATATATAAAATCAATTCTTTACTTTTTTTTTTCTGAAAATTTTATTTCAACACAACTGTGCTTACAGAAATACCCTCATATTGGTTAATAGAATGTGATTTAAATTTAATTTATCTTACACAATTTGAACCAAAAACTCGGTACATGGTTTAGGATTTTAAAAAAGGATTTGCAATCTGGTTTATTTTTATCTATCACAAATGTATAAAAGATCCTTCATCAAATGCTGCTAAAGAAGGCAGCAAGAACCTTGAGAAATTTACTATTGGTTTGCCTCAGAAAAATAATACATGTTGCACTGCCTAAGTTTATAAAATTGGTGCAACAAAACATTGTTGTAATGTTTCAATACCAGATTTGAAAGTTTAATGACTAATGGAAATGGAAGTGGCTGAGAGGGAACCTATGCATGCAATGCAAAACTATAAAACTTATCAGATTTAATGTTGCATGTAGATTGTAAATTCATAAAAACCAAGATTCAGATAATTTTTTATATCTGAATTAACACGATTTGTTCACTTCACCTGTTGAGGTCAACGAGGAAACTGGACACACTAGCTGTAAGTTTTTCTGAATCATGCAAAAAAGAAAAGTTAGTGTCTTTCTCAGCTTTTCAGTCCAGAAGTGACAGTCCACTACAGGCAAGGTATTCCTTCCATTGTCAACATGTACAGGGTGACATGCAATGAGGTTTACTTGTGTTTTAATTTGTATCTACACTCATATGCAAAACAGTCTCCAAAGTTAATGACCACATGACTTAATATGTATGTATGTATGTATGTATGTATGTATGTATGTATTTATATTGAGATGGAGTCTCATTCTGTTGCCCAGGCAGGAATGATGCCATCTTGGCTCACTGTGACCTCCGCCACCTGGGTTCAAGTGATTCTCCTGCCTCAGCCTCCTGAGTAGCTGGGATTACAGGTGCCCGCCACCAGGCCCAGCTAAATTTTGTATTTTTAGTAGAGATGGGGTTTCACCATATTGACCAGGCTGGTCTTGAACTCCTGACCTCAAGTGATCTGCCCACCTTGGCTTCCCAAAGGGCTGGGATTACAGGTGTGAGCCCCCGTGCCTGGCCAATGACCACATGGCTTTAGAAGTGACTCTGAAAAGTAAAATGGCCCTTTTTAGAAGACTGAAGCAAAACATCCAGCCATAGGTATAAGACTTGTCAAAAAAAAATGCAGCCCCTTTCTAAATGTTATTTAAGGATTCAATGAAGTGTTATATGATAAGTCCATTATCTAGTTGTGATATAGTACCATTTCCATCAAAATGGATGACTGATAACAAATTTATTATAGATGTTCTCTATAGTCAGTGAATGACGTATATGCAATAAATAAATACAATATAGGAATTTTTAAATATGAGACTCCTATTGTAATACTGGCATTCCCATTCCTTTTTTTTTAACTTTTAAGTTCAGGGGTACATGTGTAGGTTTCTTACGTAGGTAAATGTGTGTTGGGCGGGCATTGTTGTACATATTCTCACTTAGGTATTAAGCCTAGTATTCATTAGTTATTTTTCCTGATCCTCTCCCTCCTCCCACCCTCCACTCCCAATAGGCCCCAGTGTGTGTTGCTCCCCTCTGTGTGTCCATGTGCTCTCATCATTTAGCTCCCACTTATAAGTGAGAAAATACATTATTTGGTTTTCCATTCCTGAGTTAGTTTGCTAAGGAAAATGGCTTCTAGCTCCATTCATGTCCCTTCAAGGACATAATCTCATTCTTTTTTATGGTTGCATAGTATTCCATGGTGTATATGTACCACATGTTTTTAATCTGGTTTATCATTGATGGACATTAAGTTGATTTCATGTCTTTGCTATTGTTAATAGTGCTCTAATGAACATACAAATGCATGTGTCTTTATATTAGAGTGATTTATATTCCTTTGGGTGTATACTCAGTAATGGGATTGCTGTGCTGAATGGTACTTCTGTCTTTAGGTCTTTGAGAAATTGCCACACTGTCTTCCACAACAGTTGAACTAATTTACACTTCCACCAACAGTGTACAAGCGTTCTTTTTTCTCTACAACCTCACCAGCATCCGTTATTTTTTAATTTTTAATACTAGCTATCCTGACTGGTATGAGATGGTATCTCATTGATACCATTTGCATTTAGTATTTATATAAAATGCATTTTGCATTTTATATACTAAATGTATTTGATTTGCATTTCTCTAATGATCAGTGATGTTGAGGTTTTTTTCCATATGATTGTTAGCCGTATGTATGTCTTCTTTTGAGAAACGTCTATTCATGTCCTTTGTTTACTTTTTAAGGAGGTTGTTTGTTATTTGCTTGTTGATCGGTTTAAGTTTCTTATAGATGCTGGATATTAGACCTTTGTCAGATGCCTAGTTTGAGAATATTTTCTCCCATTCTGTAGGTTGTCTGTTTACTTTGTTTATAGTTTATTTTGCCGTGCAAAAGCTCCTTAGCTTAACTAGATTCTATTCATCCATTTTTGCTTTTGTTGCAATTGCTTTTGGCATCTATGTCATGAAATATTTGCCCTTACATGTGTCCTGAATGGTATTGCCTAAGTTGTCTTCCCAAAACTTTTTATAGTTTTGGGTTTTACACTTATGTCTTTAATCCATCTTGAGTTAATTTTTGTATATGGTGTGAGGAAGGGGTCCAGTTTCAATTTTCTGCATATGGCTAGCCAGAAAATTTAATAAATGTTCAGAATAAGACTTACTGTATTATTTCTTTACTGGCTAGAGGACACTAACATCATATGTGGTACGAAGATGTACAAAATATATGACACAGTTTACCAAATAGTGGGTACTCAACAAATGGTAAAAATACTGCTTTACTCCATTTTAATCTATGATAATTTAGAAAAGCATGCTCGATTAATATTTCTATTATTCTATATAACTTATATGGCTTACCAATTATATGGCTTACCAAATTCCCATGACTAGAATGCAATAAAAATGCTTAATGCTATAATTAAGAGTTTGATTAATTAGTTTCTATATTTTCAAATAAAAATTACATGTTAATTATTTTAAGTTTTAAGTAACCGTCTCATTCTCAATCCTCAGGTATTATGTCTCATGGGATCTATCAAATAATAAAATACCAAGAATTTTAGGTCTTAATCTCATGTGAAAAGAACATATTTCTAGTACTAGTATGGAACCTTGTGAAAAAGATATTCAAAGTGATTGGATTAGTTAATTAATTATGCATGTACATAAGCACTTCAGTAAATTTGCAGGTGGACAAGATTTGCAGGTGGGCAACATATGCTCTGTTTTATTTTATTTAAAATATTTGCTTCTAAATATATATTGCAGCACAAAATAGAATTTATTTATTGCTACCAACATTAATGCCATATTTTACATTGATTTTTTTTAGGGCTAAACAAATAATTTCAAATTCTTTCTAGCCTATGGCTATATCAGAATATGATGCATTTCAAAACATTCACATACCTTTAAAGTATGGCTGAGGAATCTCTCAAGGCACTAAAACAAAAATAAATAAAAAATAAAGCATTATTTTAAAAGTATTTTGCTCACCTTTTTTTAAAACAATGGGAGGGACTAAGAAACTTGGGGTTTATCGAATCAAGCAAAGTCTCAATCCCATAGTAACCTATTCGGGGTGATATTGATCAATAGAGTGAAAGACACAAGAATCTAAGTAAACACTATTTTTCTTATTCTCAATGGGTTTTTCCTGAGTTTCCTGTAGGTAAGAACATAAATATGATTTTCCTTTAGAGATATTCTGTTTATTCCTATTAAACATGCCTCAGGAATTCTCTAACACCAGTAAAGTCCACAGTGCATTCAATGTATTGGTTGCTTTTCCTAAGAATTGTTGAGGGTAGGGCAGTTTCAGGAAACCAATTGGCTAGAAGTCTAAATAATTAGTAACAAGTTTTTGATAGAAAAATATTAAAGATATTTGTGTGAATTTCTTTTAATAAAGAATTTAACAGATACTTTAAAAATGTATATTTTATTTTAAAGTTTCAGTCATAAGGACTATTCATGATTATGTGACATTTGTCTATATTAGAAGTTATTTGACCTCAGCAATTAAATACAACCTTTGATGATTTTATCTTTATGTATCATTTGTAAATGCAGTAGTAAGATTCTGTAGTCTCTTTGAATTTAATCTTTTTTGGAATCATGTGCCTATTACCTGCTTGTCTGGCTCTTTTGGAACTTGGAATATTTTTGTTCTTCTTTCATCTTTTCTAATTTCCTCACTCTCCTTGTGTTCTGTTTCATATTTTCAAATTTTCCCTGCTTAAGTTTTTCTGGTTTTTCTGTGCAGACTGTGGAACTCTTTGGTGGCAAAGAGACACAGGCATTAGAAAAATTACATGTTTGGGCATCATCAGGCCCATATTTAACTTGAATCTTCGTCTGGTATCCCAGAGTCAATACAAATATGGAAATCAGAAAACACAAAACAGGCCAGGCGCGGTGGCTCAAGCCTGTAATCCCAGCACTTTGGGAGGCCGAGACGGGTGGATCACGAGGTCAGGAGATGGAGACCATCCTGGCTAACACGGTAAAACTCTGTCTCTACTTAAAAAAAAGTACAAAAAACTAGCCGGGCGAGGTGGCGGGCGCCTGCAGTCCCAGCTACTCGAGAGGCTGAGGCAGGAGAATGGCGTAAACCCAGGAGGCGGAGCTTGCAGTAAGCTGAGATCAGGCCACTGCACTCCAGCCTGGGCGACAGAGCGAGACTCCGTCTCAAAAAAAAAGAAAAAAAAAAAAAAAAGAAAACACAAAACAGTTCAGAACAGTTTTGGCTTCACATAATTAAAAATAAAATAAAACTAATTTTTGAGAATTCAGGGTTTTGTTTTTTCTGGCATAGATGCTACCTTCTGTGGGTCTCTTGACCTGTAGACCAGCATTAATGTTTGATCTAGCAAAGAAGTCAGAATTAGTCCCCAAAGCCTTCCTCTCAATACATGGTTAATGTTTCCTTCTCCCACTTCAATTATGCCATCTTCATTATGCTTCCTTCCTCACTATCACAGTTGTTAAAATGAAGAGCCTCTTTCTGAGTGCCACAGCTCCATTATGCAGGCCTATACCTGTGCTGGCAGCAGGCTCTTCTTCTCACCTCATATTGCCTTTTGCTTGGGGAGGAGATCCCTGCCGTGCATCTCAAACTGAAAACTGAAAGAAAATTAAGTTGCTGTTTGGAGTTTGAGCGAATTATGGAAAACGGGCCCTTTTTTTGTCTACCAGGCATGCTGGCATAAGCTATTACCCACCTTCTCCCCCAGTCCCTACAGTGGTAGCTGTCAGTGTGGAAATCTCATCTGAACTTCTTATCCGTTTATACCTTAGGCAAGGACACACACATACAAATTTGGCATAGCCACAAAATGGTTGATCTGGCTACTTTAGCCATCTTAGGAGCTGACTGAGGCTCTGAGTTGATTGAATTCTAAAGCCTGACAATGTAATAATAACCAGTTTCTAATCCAGAAAAATTAAGAAACAAAATCAATTATTCAATAGCAAAATGTGAGCAGAGACTAAATATGAACCTGCCTTCAAATAATAGAGTCCATTGTAGAAAAAGCACATTATTTGATCATTCACATTGTGTTTGTATATTTTATTCTTTCAATTTCTGATATCTTTACATATTTGTGAGAAAATATCAAAATATACACATACTCAGACACAGCTGAAGCTGCATGTCTTAAGCAGTAAGGACCTAAGCCAATTGGGAAGCTGAGATGACTTTAATTCTGGTGGCCACCGAAATCAAAGCAAGTAGGGACATGAATGGGTGAATGCTGGTCTTTGGGAAAGTTAGCCTGGTGGTGTAAACTACCAGAAACAACAGATAGTTCCAGAACAATCTTATGGCTGATGTGTTTGCTTAAAGTAGTATTACAGTGGTATTATTTGCAATGTGAAGTAGGTAGAAGAGCGCTATCTATGTATTATGTTTTAAAAATCTTCTATTAAGGAAAATCTCTCCAAAAATATTTCCAAAATTTTTATGCCTGAGGCCAAGGCAATGAGAGCCTCTGTTAAGATAAAAATATTATTGGGGAGGACAGCACATCAAGCCATTTTTCACCATGAACATCTAATTTGATCTAGTTGCTGGAAGCTCTGCCTCAGAATTACAAGCTCAGGAGAATTAAATTTCAATATCTTTGATGAGGAAATTGGGAATCTGAAAAGTTACACAACTAGTGCATTGCTATAGAGTATTACAATTATTCTTTACTAAATCATTAGCGTACTTTCAGGAAATAGGAATAAGAAACATTGGGACTAAGCAGAAAAAATGGGCAAAATCAAAAAAGAAATGTATTCAATTCACTATACCAGGGTTATCCAAACTGTTTCATCTCATGGCAACATATACTCAAATAATTAAATTTTTAAAATAATGTGCATAATTTAGGATACAATATAATAACTGATTTTGCATTTACATTTTTAATTTTAGATCAATATATTTTAAGAAGCATTTTAAATATAACTTAAAGACCAATTTTAATTATATTTATGATGTACTAAAGACATTTTAAATCATTCTACAAACTAACATGTGCCATACACAGTTAAATTAATTTTAAATTAATCACATAACTAGATGAATGATTGCTGGAAACTATATTAAAATGAGGTATTGGGTCTGGTTTTAGGACTGAATAGTAGAGTAAAATGTAGACTGAAATTTAAATCTGTGTTACAGCTTTGTCAAAAACAAACAAAAGCCTTTCATGACCAGATACTCAGAATTCTGACTTGCTTTAAAATTAATGATTTATTCAATAGCTTTAAAATCAGTGATTTATAAATATTTCAAATTTATTAATAAAAATAAGGGAATTTATTTCAGATTGTATTTATAAAGCATTTCAATGCTGTGGATGTCAAGAGCATTTCTATAAAATAAAAACCAGTTTAAGTATAATAATCACGTTTTTATATGGTTAAATATATACTTGAAGGATTTCACTGGTTATAAGTGTATAATTCAATGAATTAATGATGTACTCAATCGTACAACTCAGAGGGTTAGCGGGTGAATGTATCTACCCATTTAGCCATCACCCCAATCAAGACAGAGAACTTTTTCAATACCCCAGGGTGTTCTCTCATACCTCTTCCAGTCAATTCCCATCTCAGTAATTCTGACTTCTCTGACCATAAATAAGCTTTGCTTGTCCTTGAACTTTATATAAATGAAAAAATGTAGTATGTTGTCTCATCTATGGCTCTTTTCACTTGACTTACATTTGAAATCCACTCATGCTATTGTGCACAAAAACATACGTTATTTTTATTGCTGAGTAGTAGTATTTGATTGCATGAATTTACCCCGATTTGTGTATCCATTCTCCTCTTGGTGGACATTTTCATTGCTTTCAGTTTGGAGCTATTAAAAAGCTGCTACAAACCGTTCTTGTAGACATTTATTAGAGGTCATATGCTTATATTTCTCTTGGTAAATATAAGAGGACTTGTTAGTTCATAGAGCAGATACATGTTTAATTTTATGAGAAACTGCACACACATTTGCTAACTGGTTGTACCATTTCACACTCTAATTAATAACATATGAAAGCTTCAATCCTTACCACTACTTACCAATCTTTGGTGTCATCACTCTTTTATATTTTAATAATTCTAGGTGATATGAAATGGTATTGCATTTTTATTTTTATTAACCTTGTTTTGTTGAAGTATGAAAGATGGCATCACATGTGCTAGAGGAATTTTAATCAAATTAGTGTAAATAACAAATATGGAATAGAACATTTTAGGCATTTTAAGAGTATCAGAATACATATTCCCTTTACTATTAGAAAAATTTCAACTTAATGTTTCCCTTTTTATTATTAGGAGCTTCCTATAGTTCTGAATTAGATAATAAATCACCAAGATTAAGAACAATTTTAACTATATATGCAGGCAAAACCATTATGCCACTAGTGATACTATACCAAGCAATGTGAAACTGAACATTATTTTCAGCTTGTTCAAACCCTTAAATCAAGAACACATTAATATTAGAGCTAGTACGTGATAGCATAACAGGGTGACTTATAGTTAAAAATAGTTAAATTCTACATGTAAAAATAACTAAAAGTGTATAATTGGACTCTTTGTAACACAAATGATGAATTCTTGAGGGGATGTGTACCCCATTTTCCATGATGTGATTATTACACATTGAATGCCTGTATCAAAACGTCCCATGCTCCTCATAAATATATACACCTACTATTTAAAAAGAAATACAAAAATTAAAATAAAATAAAAAATTTGAAAAAATATAAAGAAGACATTAATACTGATGCTAGTCAGAAGATCTAAAGGCAGTAGTATGAAATATGTAATTATCAGTAAACCTTCTGGTTTCTGCATTCTATGCTTTTAGACTGAGTGCAGTGACTCATGCCTATAATTCCAGCTACTCAAGAGGCTGAGACAGAACGATTGCTTAAGGCTAGGCGTTTGAGACCAACCTGGGCAAAAGAGTGAGACCCTGTATCTACAAATAAAAATAAAAAATAAAAAAAATTAACTGCTCTGGTTTTAAATAATGTGCCATTTTAATGTGAATGATGATGCCAACTTTTAATACTACAATGAATGAAGTATAAAACAAGAAAAGAAGATCCAGAGAATAGACAATTACCATGGTAATTCATGTCAATATTTTTTAAAGTGGTAGTCCCTCCAAGTAGTCATTTTTATTTCAGACCTGGAATTACGTCCTAATTCTAATCCTTTCAGAACAATATCTCTAATGTTACACTTTCTGAGTACCTTGGTAAGCCGCCTCTGTTTAAGACAAGTCTATCAAAATTATTTCAAAAGTAAAATATTCAGTCAGAAGATAGTACAGGTA
The DNA here is from genome assembly GCF_043159975.1 of Macaca nemestrina. Lineage (NCBI taxonomy): Eukaryota > Metazoa > Chordata > Mammalia > Primates > Cercopithecidae > Macaca > Macaca nemestrina. The sequence continues at coordinate 43,255,811 of NC_092135.1, forward strand.
TCAATGTGGCCACATAGTTATAAACAACCAATTTAACTGGTTTTTTTTTTTTTTCCTGTTGAAATGAATGGTTGGAATAATTGTTTGGTTGTTTGTTTGGGTGTAGCCACAGCTTCTAAGCACTTTACCTACTCAATTAGGTATGAGTTGACATCTGACTCTGGAGATTTTAAAGATTATAACTTATTTCCCCATTGGTACCAGAAGAATTAAGTCCAATTTAGGAAGACTTTGACTTTGTATGGAGAAGTTAAGAGATTTCAGTGAAAATTATAAAACAGTGTAAAAATAATAAAGCAGTAACCATAGGACATAAAAGTCTATCTGAATTCTTTAAAGGGTTATGAGTAATTTCCCTTGAACAAACAAGTTATTCTGAAAGGGTTCTAAAGTAATTTAGAGGGAAAGCCGGGAGAGCATATGAAAACCCACATGGCAAGCAGGATCACTTTTTAAAAAAGTTTGTCAATCTAATGAGCACTTAATTAAAGTCAACAGAGTCTCTAAGTCTCCAAGTAATTTTCAAAAAGAGCTTTTGGGAAAGGGAAAATTTTTCTCCATGCTTGTCCTCTTTTTCTCTCATTCTCCAGTTGTCTGATAACTGTGGAAAGCCTTTATAATATTATCTTTGGGGTTTTATTCATATTAACTCTTTCTTCTCATTCTGCAGCTCAGTTGGAGACCATCAAATATAACCCCCCCGCCTTGTTTTTTGCTCCTATTAAAACATCAATATAGTGGTTTTAGAAAAAAATATGGTTTTATCATATTGTTTGATTGGCCTCTAAATTTTGAGTCTCTTGATGGTGCATATATATTTATATGTGTATGTGCGCACATACATCTGCACATATACATATGTATGGAAAATCTCAGTTTAGCTATTTCAGATGCAGTTTTGATCTGCTCACTTCTCATCAGAAATGGCCAAGAGAAGTAAGAAGAATAAGGAGAGGCAGAGGCATCCAGATGTTAGAAGAATGGAAAGGGAATATTAATCATTTAATACCTTGTTGGAAAAAAATAAATTATTAGTCAACTATATGACCATTTTAAGAGGCTTGGAGAATATAAAAATGCCTAATCTCTAATAATCTCATAATAAATAAAAAATTGCTGTTTCCTCTTTGAACTATATTTGTTCAGTTCCCCTTCTGTGTATCAACCAGGATTATGGTTGTGAGCCTAGAAATGACTCCTTTTCTTCCTTCTGCCCCTTGGCTCTCTTCCTCTTCCTCAACCTATTGACATTGGCTGGTTTAAAAGGGGAGTGAAGAAGTCTCCCGAGAAAATAATTAAAACATTTTTAATTCCTGACGCTCAGATGTATATCTGTATCTCTAGTGAAACTGTGGAAATAAAGATGAATGGATGAAAAGATTATGGGATCACTAAGAGAAAATCCATCCTGAAACTGGGGGAGGGAAGCAACCGGGCCTGAGGAATGGAGCAAAATGAAGTTGCCAGGTGAGCTGTGGCTGTTACTAGAATAGCACAAAATTAGGCACACTAGACATTTGTGTAGAAAATGAATACGGGTATAAAGAAAAAGTAGGTAGAATATTTTGTGCTATCAACGATTTTCTAAAATTAATTGCAGCTTTTATGTACTTTCAGCTGATAACTGTCTCTTACAATGATGAAATATTAGGAGGATTGAGGGTATAAATATAATGGTTACTTGTACCTCTCCTTCACTACATAGGCAGTAAGAGGACTGAAGAATCATCAGACTGATCCAGTTTGGACCTAAGATGTCTGACTTCCAAAGTCCTTACTTGTAATCACTATATGTTTGCCCCTCATAAAAAAAAGCAATAGGCAAACCATTAAATATTATTAGTTGTAATTGTCCTTGCTTATTATTATTTCAATTTATTTTATAATTAGAAGAAAATTATAAAATTATTAATTTTAGAACACTTCGAATATTTTACTTTTTCATTTTGTTTTCTTTTTGGTCAGGAACTAAGACTACAAGACCACACATAGGACAATTTTCTTTCAATGCTTGTGATAAAAGTCTATATGCTTACAAAGAGAGGTTCATCAGGGCCTTTACAAAAACAAGTAGAAAATAATTGCTCTTTATTACCAGTGTATGCACTGTCAATCCATAGAGGAAAATGCTCTCCAAAGGTTCTAATGTAATTGTGTTCACACTGTGTTTGTTTTTATGCAATCTACAAAAAGTTAAACTTTAGTCCAACCCTGCCTAATTATTATTAATTTTGCATTAACACACACCCATATTTAGTGAAGTCATACTGTACAAAAATTAATATTCCAAAACTCCTCCTAGTTGATCTTGAGGAGAGAGCTACAGCAAATTAACTTGTTCCTATTTACAACAGATTTAGTGAGTCAAATTCTTCTTCCAAAGACTGACTGTATAATATCCCAAACTATCTCTTGGAATGAAGAAATATTCAGAAGATTGAGGGTACAACTGTAATGATTACTTGCACCTGTCCATCACTACCTGGGTACTTAGGGGAGTTAAAATCATCAGATTGAGCCAGCATGTCGTCTATTGGCCGGTACCCATTCTCTCTTAATTGCCAATAGAAATAAAAGAGGTGGAGTGTGCCTCTTTTTGGTCCCAAAACAGAATTTCTTACCTAGGGTAAACCCAAAGAGCTTAGAATAGGGCCCTGCAAATGAATGACTTATAGGTAACTCTACCCCAAGAAATAGCAGAAAACTAATTTCTACTGCTAAGGAAAATACACCAAGGACAAAACCAAAATAAAACAGCACAAGGCCACCATCTGCATGTGCCTCATGTGCCTATATTCAGTACAACACAGATACTTAGTTAAAATAAAAAAGAACCACTGGGAATCTCCCATTGCTCAGCAGCTCACGGGTCTAAGTCTTCAAGAAATAAGGAAAATTATGACAAATAAAAACTGCAATCTTCAAACATTTTTACTTATGTACCTCATAAAATAAATTTGAAATGTATGTATTTCTCTTTGCATATTCACAAGCTGGCACGTGAAAGATTTTGTTATAGGTTTAAATAAGGTTAATTTTGGATAATAGAAAGTTAAAATATTGCACAGTTTTGGAAAATGAAATATGATGAAGTTTGACTATAATTGGAACAAAAATTTTATATATTGATAAAATAGATGTTAACTATCTTATTAAATAAAGTACACTAAGTCTGAAAGAAATCATGTAAAACTTTCATATCTTTGGCTTTATTCAGTATTACCTGGAAAAAATTGTTTTGGAAAACACTCCAGTTACATTTAGAATAATCAATATCACTAACATATTACTGGGGATGTTTGAATTTGGGACGTTCCAACACTGGCCAATCTTTTTTCAAGGCCGATCTTCATTTTTAGTGGAAATATGCATAAGACAAGGAAAGGCAGAGAGCCTTGATAAATCTGTAAAGGCAGGTGCCTCATACCCAGTGTTTTGATTTTTCCCTTTGACTAGTACTAGAATATTTTTATATATCTGGAAAATGCACTATCTTAAAATTTGGGATAGATGAGAGATGTTTATTTCTTCTGTAAAATGGGTAAAGGGACTATTTTGAAGAGGGTCATTCTCAGGCAATTTGATTTTCTGGAAGAAACTTTAGATGGAATTTGAATAGCTAGAAATTGATCCCCTAAAACTACCTATGTCTGTGTACTACTAAAAAATCCATCATCTAAAAGGTAGTCATACCTCTTCTTGAACTGCTGGGTTGAGAAAGCACTTCCATCCTAAAAGTTATCAACCTTCCTATAGTAGGAATAACCTAAGGCATCTGTTGGTGGCAGTGTGTGAGACAGCAGGAGACAAAGAGAGTGGAGGGAAGGCAAATACAAGCTTCTTAGTTTGGATACTCAGCAATCCTGGGAAGGGCAGATTACTTACTCGAAGTGTAGAAGAAACAAGTATTCTACTTGGAGTTAACGGTAGAGGTCTAAAATTTCCTGAATTCATTTATCAATAAGAGATTAATTCATTGTCCTTTCTAGCTGAAGGGGATGTTGAAATCATATGTCTTGTATTTTCTCTTGAAATCTTTATCCCTGCACCACACATGTTTTAGATATCTCTGCCCAGGACTGTTGACAAGGGGGTGCTTACGATTAGTGGCCACTGTGGTCAGCAGGACCTGCACTGGACAGGGTGTTGCCACGATCTCAGAGCCAAAGCCTCCTATCACACTCTGGGCCTCTCAGCCAGCTCCTGCACAGCAGTTTAAATGTGCATACAGGCACTCATGTGCATGCACGCATGTACACACACACATACATGCACTCACGTGTGCAGGAATACACGGGTGTCATTGGATATCAGCAATGGATGTCAGCTGACATCCTCTGGAAGTCTAGACAATTTATTCAGATAGACCTACTCCTTCCAGGCTCTGGTAGACTCTGAAGAAAAAATCCAAGTACCTTCCCTCACTCACATCCACCAGGGGCTTCTTTAGAGGCAAGTAAGTGGCCAGTTCAAACACATTACCTTTCATTCAGCTATCGACTTGGATATTTACCATCCATCCCCCAGCTCTCTGCTCTCCAGCCACACAACATAATCCTATTCCTTCTCCTAAAACTTTCCTTTATGTCCTTCAGAGCCCCCATTTAAGAATCAACAAGCTCAGCTCCACCTCAGCCTCTCTATGCAACAGTCTGCCATGTTCTCTCATATCAGAAATCTGGTACTCCTCCAAAAAAACTCTCTACTTCTCTTGTGTAAAACTTTCTCATCCTTCTGAATTCCATGTGCTTTCATGTAGCGTTCTTTCTTCCAAGGTAACCTTCAGAGCACAAAAAAGGATAAAAACGTGTCATAACCAAAGGGATCTCAGCAGAGAATCCGTGTTATACACTACAGCTGTTAATCCTTTTGCTTCATGAAGTCACTTCTCAGCCCCTTCTGCCTTTCCTCGCTGAGGTGGGTTAAAGATGGCAGCACATTTCTTTGTCACTCCTACCAACCAGAGGATTTCACATCCTCTCTATTTGAATCATGGCACGTTCGGTGACTGCTTGACCAAAAGAATAAAGCAAAAATGATACCATGTCACTATCTGGGCTCAGGCCTTAAGAGACCATCCACTTTCATCTCCTGTCTCTTGAGATAGGTGTTTCTGGAGCCAGCCAGCATGCTGTGAGAAAGCCCAAAGCAGCTCCTTGAGGGACCCATATGGAGGAAAACTGGGTTGCTTCTTGTCAGCTCCAGCAAAGCTCCCAGGTAGCAGCCAGCCCTGACTTCTCAGCACTACCTTGTAAGTGAGCTATCGTACAAGTGGTTTATTCAGCTCCAATGGATTCTCCAGATGATGACCTGTGAAACTGATGAACTCTTTCCAACTCCAGATTTGTGAACATGTTGTTTTAAGCGGCTAACTATTGGGGTAGCATATTACACAGCAATATATAAAACCAGAATATTTGCTTACCTATCTAGCTTAAAGTGGCATATTCCATTACTTCAATTCTTACAGATAGTCCTATCTTCAAGTCTCATTCATCTTTTTCTGATCCCTCTGGAAAAAAAAAATGTTTACCATCAATCAACTCATCTATCTGACTGCACCCTATCTACCTTATGTTGATGATCACAACTATAATCCCACGGTTTCCAACTTCAGATGGTCTTACATCCTGCTTAGAAATCAAGGATTTCCTTATCCACTCTCTCTCGCTTTCCACAAATGTTTTAAGCCTACTCTCCTCTTCTCAATCCTTTGACTGAGTAACCTAATCCCTCTCTCAGCAGATCAACTTGACTACCAGTTCAGAGCAAAAATAGAAGCCACCAGATGGAAACTCCTCCCACACCCTGCCAATTATTCCAGCGACTTCCCTCCCCTCTTTCCTTCATCTTCAGCTCCTTCTCTTTTACTGTCTTCTTCCAAGAAGCACTTAACTATGGTTAAATATTTCCCATATTAAAATAAAAATCAAAGACACTTTATTCCCCCATTATCCTGCAGCCTTTATTCATAGCTCTCTTTACAACCCAAACATCGCCAAAGCACTCTTAGACGCACTGCTTCCATGCTTCCCATTTTATTTCCTCATTACCCACTCTTGTTGTTACCTTTCCCATGGCTAAAATTGATCACAGTGTGGTGGCTACATATTCCCTTGTTAATGCATCTTCCAGATAACCTTTACCCCTTATTCAACTTGATTTCTCAGCAACCCTTGATTTTGTTGCCCACTACTCTTTCCTGAAATGTTCTATTCCTTTGGCCACTGTTATTTATTCTCCATATTATTTTCCTAGCTTTCTGGATGCTCCTTGAAGCCCTCTTTGCTGCATCTACTACCTTTCCTTGCTCATTAAACTTGGTATCATTCCCAGTTATATAGAGGCAAGAAGACCTATTTCACTTATTTTTACCGGGTGACCTCATGTGATCACATAATTTCAAAATTTGTACTGCCAACTGAGATATTTTTCATGAGATCTAGGTATATATATGCCAATATGCCTACGTACTACTAAGAGATTTACCCAAAAAGAACTTGCCAGAAGAAAATATATCATCTTGAACACTAAATATACTTATTCTTCTGTTTTCTTAAGTAAATGGTAAGAGCATTCTCTCAATCACTACAGAAACCCAGGCATCATTTTGACTCTTCTATCTTCCCTCATCCTACACATCTAACCACTGACTAGTCTTATAAGTTATATATTTGAACCGTTTCTTAAATCCCTAAATTTCTTTCCATTCCCTGTTTAGTGAGGAATTATCCTTTTAAATTAATATCATAGCTTGCAAGTTGTTTTCTACATTGCTACATTATATTTCTAAAATCAAAGTATCATCATGTGATTCTCTCCATTAGGAAAATTTTTCTTAGTGACTCTTCCTTTCAAGGATCTGCTTATCTCTCCTGTTTCATCCTCTAGGTCCTCAGTTCTGTCTCCCCAGCATTCACGCTGTGTTTGTCCCAGCCATGTTAATGAACCTTTACACAATTTTTCTCCTATGACTAACACTAACAATCGTGTTCCCCTTACTCACCCACCAGAGCAATCCTGGTTACCTCTTCGGCCTCAGATTAAACTTCACTTCTTCCAGGAAGCTTTTCTTAAACTGTAAAGTCCAAGTTCCCCATCCATCATATGTGATCTTCTAACACATGACTTGCCACTCCAGATGGTACTGATGGCATCATCTTGCAATTTCCTACCTTAACATCAGTAGATCCCACGAGACTGCATGCTCTGTGAGAACAGGCAATGTGTTACTCTGGTTTTGAGTTGTATCCTCAGTGCATGGCCTAATACCTGGCACATATTCCACAAATATTTTTGAATAAATGAGTGAATGATCTTCCCATTTCTTTTCTGATGTAAAAATTAAGGCCATCAGAGCAAATTAAAATATACTACACAGTAGATTTTGGGTGTCCTTCCTCTGTCAGTAATTCAAAGACTCATTTTATGAGGGTGGTTTTGAATGCAAAGTTTTGCACTTGCACAGAGTATAGGTATTGCTAAACTTTAACCAGAGTGTGGGATCTGGGCCCCATTTTCTAACCTGTATCTCAGATTCCTAACACTTCATATACAGAGTCAGGGCCAGAAGACAAGTATGCTCTTTCTTACTTTTTTAAAAGTAAAGTGTCGTTCATGTCATAAGCTATTTTCTTTGGTATTTAAATAATTAAATATAGATTACAAATTCTTTCTGGTGAATATTACACCATCTAATAAACTGTTCATCAGTTCTTTGAAACAACTATCTCTTATGCTCTAGTTGCTGCAGTAGCTACTTCTTGACAAACGAAATAAATGTAAATTAGAACATTTGTTTAGTTCTGCTGATAGTCTTAATCATTGAACCTCAACACAACCTGTCCACTAGAATTTGAACTCTCAATGGACCATGATTGTTTTTTATTAATCTTCGTGATTCTAGCAAATGTTGTAGTATTTAGTAAAAGGAGGGTAGTTAATACATGTAAGATGTGTGCATAGTTTTAAAGCTGCTCAATTTATTGTGAAAATAGTAAATAAAAAAGAAAAATTATATCCATAATTTTACAGTCTGCTTATATAATTCAGGCCTACTTTCTAGATATGCTAGGAGTATGAAAGCTGGTTAACTTTTCTGAAAAATAGAAAGATAACATGAGGAATTAAGGAAACATTTTTTTTTCTGTTTGCAATATATTCTATACATAAAACTTACCATTATTATTCCTGTAAAAGAAAATCATCAGAAACATAAACTCAGAGGTTGCTCAGTCCGCATTTTATTACTGTGAAGACGTCTGTTCACACAACTGCCAATTGCTTTGCTTTTGATAAAGCTACCGTAATTACTTTTAATTCCAATATAAATTTCCCTTTGTTGCAAGGAAACACTTAACCTTAGTTATGTTAGAAAGGCAAACAACATAAAAACTGGCTATATGCATATTTAAAATCATAAACATAAAAATACTAATTAAGATAGAACATTACACCACAGTCCCTATAATAAACACAAATTAATAATCCAATCAGGAACGTGAGCACCTTCAGAAAATTATGACATGAATCATATAATTTTACAAAAAATTAAGCAAAATGATGTGGAATTTGGTTAATAACCTAGTTAATTTTGGACACCTTTGAGGATTTCTTTTCAGACTATAAAGACAAAATCTTCATCTGTTAATAAAGTAGGTTAAAAAAATTAGTTCTATACTTTGTGGTTCCCAAAACAATCAAGATATGGAGGGATTTATTTTAAAACTGTCAACCAGAAGAAACTAGAGAATACAAACAAAATTACACTGACTATTCTTTAAATAAAATTCTGAGATAAAGACAGACATGAGGCATTTCTGACAGACTCTTGGAGATTTAAAAAGAGAAAATGTAGTTACCACAGTAGTGGCTCCACTGTAATGAATGCTGTGTGGTGCTGCCCACAGGACTAAGGCATTGATTTCTCCAGCTGCAAAGTGTTGGTGGCTGACAGCTCTCAGATGAGTCCCTCTTCTGGTATAGCTTTTGTTGTGACTACATCAAATTCCTCTTTTCCCTGTGCCCAGTTCTATGTCCTTCAACCCACCCCACAAGGCTGATCCAGAGAGCATCCCAGTTGAACAAGCTGCACACAAATCTCAGAGTCAGAATCTGTTTCCTGGAAAGCTCAACCTAGGATGAACATTCATACTGAAAAACAAAACAAAATCAATACGTAGGCTGTGTGTTTTATAAGAGTAATACAATTATTTGAAAGTAAGAAATCTGCCTCAACCTTGTTTACACCTTGGAAGGTACCTGGTCATCTGCAGATGGATTTGCTTGAGTGATTTTACTAGGCGTTCTCTATGTACACAAAGCATTAAAGACACACCTAAGTACATACACAATCTGCTTCATGCTTTTCATTATTTTATCTTACCAATGTTACCATTTTCCTGTTTCTTTCTATTCCTTATATTTAGCACTTACTTATTTTGCTACATCTAAATATACTCAAAATTTACAAAAACAAAAACAAAAATACTAACTTGTATGTAAACTGAATTTTTTTTTTACATTACAAACATGTGGAGTCAGCCCTCTCCTGATTGCCCAAATCAGCAACTTCCCAAACTTATATAGTCATGAGAAAACTTGACATTTGTAAAAACACAGATATTCTGATTAAGTCATTCTGAGATAGGGTCTGATAGACTTAAAAGTCCCTGGTGAATCTAATAATATGAACTGGAAAAAAAAACAATGGCATGGAGAGTAACCAATAGCTTAATATTCCATTTTCTAGTGCTTCTCTACATTAATGTGTATATGAATCAATGGTTATCGTATTAAAATGCAAGTTTTAACTCATGAGCTTTGGACTAGAGCTTGAGATTTTGCATTTCAAGCAAGCACCTAGGTAATACTGATTGCCCATAAATGTCTTTGAGTAATAAAATTGTAGCCTATTCAGAGCAACTGAAAGAGAAAGTATTTCACAGGTGTGTCTTATGTGTGTTGGAAAACCTTTTTCTTTGAAAAAAGGATTCTATGAATATTTAGTGCTTTACATAGGAGCTGACCTACTTTCTCATTCTCTTTGTTATTGTCTTGGGATTTATATCTGCAGAAGGGATAGAAATGGTTCTCCCTTTTAGTTCACGTGAACATAGAACTATACTTTGGTTTGATGATGATCACTCTCTAGATGTTGGAGATGTCTGTGACTCTCACTCCATAAGCACAGCTTCCTGTCTCAAACTCTCTATGTTGACTCAAGTATTCCCAAATTGATCATCTGCTTTTCATGTCCTTCAGTTCAGCGTGATGAATGGATTTTTGAGGTACTCAGGAAGTATCCTCCAGGAAAAGGTTTCTGTGACATGTTGGATGACATGCAGTGTAAAACAAGACAGTTGACTGGTTTGTTGTCTTTCGATTAACAGAAAAAATGACTATTTGATCAGTATATGAATTGGTAGCTCAAGGTTGGTGATGGACATTAAATGAATGTTGTAAAAGTTCATTTATCGAAACCAGGTTCTTGTCTAGCTTTGCTTTATTGTCTGGTCCTTTTACTTTGGGTGGCTGCAAATGTAAAATGGCTGTATTTCAGACAGCAAAGCCCCTTATGTTGAAATTGAACTTGGTGGTCATATTGTGCACATATATATATATATATAGCTATCTATCTAGCGAGCTATATCTATCTGTCATTTATCTATCATTCCTGATTAAAACACTATGCTGTGACCACTTAATGTCTTTATTTTGGGAACTATCTACAGTTAAAACTAATTCCAATATAATTTAATTAAATCAAACAACAACTAAGGTATCAGAGCTTTAGTCAAGGTCTCCACACAGCAGGGAAAGTGTCTTCTTGGAATTTTCTTGCTCTCGGCTTGATTGTGCTTATTTGAATTGGGTGAAATTTTCTTTCAAAGCTTCATGATGATTGCTGGTCTTTTTCTCTAATTTGAAGACACTGATTAATATTTTTGCAAGACTTTCCCTCTTATGGTTAATTCCCTTACTTTTGGACATGGATTTGAAAAATGAATTCGTTGCAAAAATGTGCCTATATTTTAAAATAATTTTCAAACAATTCTTACACTACAGAGTTTTAATGATCATTTTTAAGGAACATCAAATATTTCCAAAGCCCAGATGAGCTGGCTTGCTCATTTTCACATTTGTACAGTGGAGTTTTCCTTAGCGAGGACTAGTTTACCACCCTTTCATTAGATACTACTGTTAATTACTACAAGTCTCCCATATAACTTCTAGGACTGCATTACAGAAGGAGAATTCAGAGTCTAAGTCAGAACTGGTCACTGAGCTACTTAAAGCAAAAGTATGAATCAATACTAAAGATGATTTTCAAAATTTATCTTCATGAAACCTTCTCTCACCTTTTTGCAATCTCAAGAGTTCTAAGAGAAGCAGGAAAGGCAAGCAAATACATTTTCATCTTCCATGGCCGCCATGTCCTTTTAAGTAAAATTTACTCTTTGTCTGTGTCTTCTCCTAGTTATTTGTTCTCAAGCTTTAATATGTTTTAGAATTCCCTGGAGGCCTTATTTTACAAAACTAAAACAACAACAACAACAACAAACAAAACAGATTCCTGGGATCTACCTCCTGAGTTTGTAATTCATTGAGCCTGTGGTGAGACCCAAGAATGTACCTCTCTAACAAGTCTTCAGTGGTGTTGATGCTGATGCTACTGGTCCAGAGTACCTCTTTTGAGATCCACCATGCATCTCTGTTTTCAACTTTCCCCTCCATACTCTTCATGTCTTCTCTTCCCATATCAAATGCTATCTGAGTACTCAACGATTAAAAAATAGTGACAAACTACCTATACGTACAATCATATTAACAAATCTCAGAAGTGTTATGCTGAGCTAAAACCAGACACAAGAATACATGTACTGTACAATTACGTTTACATACAGGCAAAACTATCCCAGAAATATTGAAATTTGAACAGGGGTTGTTCCTAAAGGTGTGGAAAAAGCAAAGAGAAAGGAACATATGGGGAGGGTTATGAGGTGATGCAAATATTCTGTTCCTTGGTTTGATTAGCAGTAAGGTTGTATACATTTTTAAGACTTAGCCAGTTATACAACAATGATCTGTAATATTTTATACATGTAAGTCTTACCTCAATGAATAAAAAATTATGATTACAAAAATAAGTATGGCTGATGGTTGAAACGAAGTCTGTTAAGCCAATTCAGACTAACAAGAGAACTGACTTAATATAGTTCTTATCCTCAAGGGCATTTGAATTTTAGTGGAATAACAAAACAGAAAATAAATTCGTTTGATAGTGGATTTTGAGATATTTGCTAGACTCAGGATAGACTGTTCTGGGAGCAGGGAAGATTCCTTGAGACTGCTCTCAGCACCATTTCTCCATTTCCTGATTGGATAATCAAGACATGTTGAAGTTTGACTTATTTTTATTTTCTCAGAAAGGTTAAGCATCCTTACAGAGGACTTTCTCACTCTCCACAATAATGTAGGCCTCTCTACAACCCAATAAGTCTTTATCACATTATCACATTTTACAGCGTCTTTCCACTCTGAAATTGTCTTGTTTATTCATGCTTCTTTGGCTATTTTTTTATTCCACTCAACCATAATGTTCGCAGTATATCTCTAGCACCTAAAATAGTACCTTGAACATATTAAAAGCTCAATAAATATTTATGGGATGAATAAAAGAATGGATGAGTCTGATTCTTAACACTTCATAGAGTAAACTAAGCATTCTGGCCAATTCCATATCTGTCTCACTTTTATTTGGCCACTAAGACCAAAGATGAATTATGTCAGGCTACTTCCAAGATTTTAGGGAGGCTCAATGAGGGAGGTGGACAACACATGCTAATACAATCCCATATGTTCTGAATTGCTTACAAGCAGTCCTTTGATCCAGGGATATGGGTATCCACCCAAGGATCATTCTGGAAGATAATTCAGACACAGATATCCAGCTGTTTTGTCCAGGAGTTCACGATGCTGAACTGTGAGTGGCAATGGGGAAGAGCAGGTTCGTTGCTGGGCAATGATAACATGAAAGCTATTTTATAACATTGTTTTTTGTTATTTTTTGGCATTTTCATACATACTAAAATTTAAATATTCAGCTTTTTTTCTGTTTCTAAATTTATGTAAAGTAAAAGGCATCTCTGCGTTAAAAGAAGCACTACCTTCCCTCTGGAAATTTTCATTGACTACATACACATATGTTCACTTTGGAAAGTAGGAAAAACATAGTCATGATTCATGAGAAATGGAGAGGCAGAAAATGCCATAAAGGCACCTCTTGGTCACCTCTTGATGATGGCAGAAAGTGAATGAATGGCTCAAGATGATGTATATTTAAATTTCCTTTGCCAGGGCTGCTATCTGAAAGATACATTGGTATACAAATTACACAGAGAGTGTGGTTCTCAAAGTTCAAAAAATTTCCTATTTCTAGGTTTTGCCACTAAAATCTTGCATGTCTTTGGACACAAGTGACCTCTGAAATGGGAATAATTATTCTGGACCCATCAACCATATAAAGCTAGTCTGTACAATAATGGGTGTAAAATATTGTTAAAAATCAAAATATATTATTTGAATGTGAAGTAGTATTTCATTTTTATTAAAATTAAACAATGTTTTCTTATATGAGTAGTGACAGTAATAATATTATGAACATGCAAGTAACACAAAAAGTATTTTAAGCATAATTTAAAAGTAAAGTACATACTTTTAAACTTTGGAAGTGTATTTTTCAGTATGTGCTATGAAACTATTTTCAAATGATGCAATAATAAACTTTAGTGAAAAGATCTCAGGATTATTTTATAATATCTTCATGGTACAATTAAGGAAAGTTGGAGGTAGAAAAACTAAGTGACTTACTCTAGATGTCAAAGTTGCTTATTTACAAGATTGAGACCAGATTCCAGAGATCTTTACACCCCATTCGAGGAGGAAAAATGATTCAGATAGTGAATTTTTCCTACTTATTTGGTATGTAAAGACTAGTATTTTAAATACTAACTTCCATGTCATGACCTCCTTAGCACATCACTTTCCTAGAGTAACTTACCATGGACAGCGGATTGTAAAAATCAATGAGAAACATGAAGATAACTGGTAGAACACAGGTTACACAGTCATTCTTACACAAGTGAAAATGATTTGTTTATAGCTTACTCCTAGGTTTCTTGGAATTTTCTTTTTAAAAAGGCAACAAATATTTGTACTATCAGTTAGACTTTAAAAAGTATTGTTCAGAAAGAGAAAATGTATTTGCAAAATCCATTTAGTCAAGTTGAGTATTTTGAAAGATGTTGCTGTCATCACCATGGGCCATTTGGTTCACCTGCTAATTCCCAAGAATGTGTATATAGCAAAAGGTCTCTGCCCGAGGCAGTCCCTCCTAATGCTGGAGCCAAATCGGTGGAATGGATTGGATACACATAAATGTTTTGTCACCTTTCTAGTACCGGAGAGCTTAAATTGCTGAACATTTCATTCTCTTTCGTGGCTGAGACATGTGTGTTCTTTATTATGAAGGGTTTAGGGATTGCATACTGTGTAATAGCTCAGATGAGTGAAAACAAATTTAAATATCAGCAATGAACTGACTTATACTTTACATGTTGCAAATACTCTTAGAAACAGTATGGGGCCTTATTAAGTTTGAACCTCAGGTCTTTCAACTTCCCTGAGAAAAGAGAACAAATGGTAACTGCATGAGAAAGTAAGTAACTAACGTTTGTGATTTCCCACTTCAGCTCAAGCCCAGATATTTTTGTCAGTTGTTAATTACAGTCATATTTCCTAAAGCGTTTTCTTTTTTAAGGATTAAAAAAAGGAAGAATTTCAAGGAGAAAGGCTACACCATGCGATATAGGTTCACATTTCTCTGAGTGGAGAAGAAACTATCAGGGTGAAGGCGATGGGCAGGGTCACTTGCTGGAGAACGGGGAGCTGGCACTTAGCTAGAGTTGATGGAAGTGGAAATCAGACTGGGATAAAGTCAAGAAGTCGGACTAGATCAAGATTCAAAGCAGAAAATGGCAAGAATGCTGGCTTGACAGTGGGATGTCACAGGGGAGAGATGAGAAGAAAATATGGTGGGATGCAATTGTGTTCATTAGGCCAAGAACATGTGTTCAATATCACATTCAGGGCTCTTCTCTTTTGCCAGATACTTACTTGTATATGATTGTATATTAATTCCCTGTGTCTCTAATATTGTGAATATTCTTCCTGTAACTCATACAACTAGCAGATTTCTGGCTTAAAGACAGAAAGGAAGGGTAGCATTTTTACATGAGGAGGGATTAAGGCAGAGAGAAGTAAATTGATTGAAGATTCTATAATTAAATTACTAATGGTATCTGCATTAGGGCCACATTTCCTACCCCTTCATTCTGTATTATTTCTAGAATCTTTGCACTGGATTTGACCACAGAGAATTGCACTGGATTTGACCAGAGAAGTCATTTAGTCCAGATTTTTATCATTTGGTCCATCTTTCCTTGGAGATTAAACTACTGAGCTGGCACTGCACCCACCCACCTTGGCTTTAGCCTGATAATTCCCCTAGGGGTGAGTGGTAGTTCCCATGGAGAACACTAAGCAGGTGGTTTTGTTGCACAGTGAGCCCTGGACTTCCCTGAAATGCCTTGAAATGTCAGTTACTGTTTTGATTGCTTTTTTATTTTTCTATCCGGACACTTGTTGACAGGAAACTCTGTGGCCACCATTCATTGCATTTAAGAAATCAAACAACCACAAACTGTCACTGTCACTTTCATTTCCTGTCATCATTCATTTTCTTGAGCTGCTGCTAGTTTATCAGTGTAGCTGGATGTCCCATGCTCCTGGGCATTGGGGAGGAAAGACTGTAGGTATGTGCAGGTGCTGAAAAAAGATGTGAGAAGAACGCAGTAAACACTTGCAACCTCGCTCCTGGCTTTCCGTTTATGTCATTCACCTGTGGGTTTAGAAATGTTTTCTGTTTCTAGGATCAAATGGAAATCCTAGCCTTATTGCTGTAGGATTTTCTTAATCCTCCCAAAGTAGTTAAAGACTCTCCCTAGCTTCACTTTGTTTGTTGTAGCATGTGTAGGAGTGATGCAAGGCAGGCTTAACTGCTTCCATCAGCAGCTCCAGGAGAAAGTTTTGTGATGGTAAGAATTGGATTTTGTTGTCCTTCACGAGGACCTTTCTCCCAGCTGTTTCTATATAAATGTATGTCTCTATAGCTCATAGAACTATCAGGAAACAGGTGTTTTTCTATTAATAGCTAAGATGCATCAAAGGAAGGAGAAGGTACAGCAGTATGTGAAAATCAGGTGGTCCACGGTTGAATACTTTGTACACAATAACTAATCACTCAAAGCTTATATCTATTTATAATAAACTCTATAATTACAAGCCAGGTGGCTGTGGTTAGGAGATTGTGGGGTTTTTAAACAGGTTACTTGACTCGCCATTACAGCTTTAGAGGAGACATGTCCACCTGGGTAGTGGGTGATGTGGCACGTGTCAGCCTATAAACGGCACATATGTGCTCTGTCTTAGCTTCTTTTGTGCTGTCTTCTGAGTCTGTGTGCATCAAACTTGTATTCTACAAATCTCCTTGTCCATTGGCAAATATAATACCCAGAAAATGTTACATAAAGTTCTGTGGGCTTTGAGTTCAGAAGTTTTGCTATACTTTTTCCTGAAGAATATTATGTAGAATTGATACAAATTGGAGTTTGCTGATGCAGTACTTTGAAGTCCAAGATGTCATCTGACCAGTTAACTCTGTGTCTATAGAGTCTTCATTTTTTTCTTACCATTTGCTTAAGAATTCATAAGAGATGATTTGAATAGTGATATAATGACCATGAAATATTGTAAAAGTGAAGTTATGAGTAATTTGTTAATTATTTATTGAGTATCTCTTATAACTAGTGACACTTTTAAGGACTGTGGGGTATATAAATAAGTGTAGAAGATGGTTCCTCTACTGAAAGAACTCTCTTCTCAACTGGGAAGATATGATGCAAAGAGAAAATGTTGCAGATGCTACGTATTCTATCACTTGCTCAGACAATATGTGTTAAAGCTAGTAAGATATGTGGGATCACTATGCAAAGGAGATTGTTTGTATTTAAAGCTTCATGAAGAAGGTGAGATTAGAAAGATGAAATTAACAGGTAAAAAAGAACAATAAAGGGCATTTGGGTGTGGTGATTGTTTTAGTTTCCTATGGCTGCAAAACAAATTATCACAAACTTTGCTGATTAAGATAACACATATTCATTCCTTCTCATTTCTGTGGGTCTGGTGTCTGGCTACACTGGGACCTCTCCTCCATGCCTCCCAAGGCTGCAGACAAGGTGTCATTTAGGCAGCAGTACTCTTTGGAACTCAGGATTCTCTTCCAAACTCACATGGTTGTTGGCAGAATTCAACTCCTTGTAGCTCTATGACTGAAGCTCCTATTTTCTTGCCATCTCATGTCCAGGGAGCACTCTCAGCTGCCAGAGGTCTCTCTCAGGTCCTTGCCATATGGCACCCTCCATAGACCTCTTACAGCATGACAACTTCCTTCTTTCAAGCAAGCAGGAGAGTGTCTGTTGCTTTAAACCTTCCTCTTCAGGAAGGACCTAGTCTCTCTTTTAAAGGTTTACCTGATTAAGTCCAGTCCACCCATGGTAATTGTCCTTTTAATTAATTCAAATTTGACAGATGAGTCAACCCAACTAGTATTGGGAGTAAAATTCAATCATTTTTACAAATTGTGCACACATTCAATTGGATGGGATTTCACAGGGGGTGCGTGTACACAAGGAAGTAGAAATCTCAGGGACCGTCTTAGAATTTGCATACCATGGTGACAGAAACAATGCAACATGGAGTGGTTTCACATAGTGTGTTGGGAACCTGGTTAGTTGAACAACGTAACTGAAGAAATCAAGTGTGAAATAATTTTGGAGATGCCAGTTTGGAAAACACACACACACACACACACACACACACACACACACACACACACACATGCCAGAGATAAGTACCTCAAATATTTAAGCCATTGTAACGAGTTATATGTTCTTAGCATTTAAATGAGAGTGCAAGGGACCTACTGTTCAGCAGACTTAATAATCTTGAGACATCTTGTCAACTCTTCCTAAAAACTCTGATAATGACTATAGTTTACCTGTAGCTGGGATTTTTTCATTATATTGTAAAGGGTTGTGAAAAACAAAAAAGAAAAGAGAAGAAGAAGAAGGAGAAGAAAAAGAGGAGGATGTGGTGTGGGGAAAAGACGGAAGAAGGAGGAAGAAGAATCTTTGCATGGTCTGCCAAATCTAAAATATTTCTTATGTGGCTGTTTATAGAAAAAGATGCTGTCGCCTGATTCTAACTTCTAGGCACAAAACCCGAAGGCAGTCTTCAACTTGGATATTTTAGAGGCTAAAGAAATTACCTCAAAGTTTGTGTTAAAATGCAAAATTTATGTATTGAAAGTTTATATTAAAATCCTCAGGTCTCACTTTAAACTACAGCACCCAGAAGGGTCTTGGAAAGTGTGTATATATGAGGAAGGATGTGTGTGAAAGAACTAATGAATTCTCACTTCTCTGGGTAGATATTTAACTACCCAAGCACTAGTCTGAGGCTTAGTGTATCACTTGGTCACTGTTTCAGCTCCTCTGGCAAAATTCTGTGGTCCAAAATGATAGCTGATATTACTTTGTCTGAACTGAAATTTTGCAACAATTGCTTTGTTGTGTTTATATTTTTATTTATTTATTTAGAATTCACTGGGTCTTTTTTACCTGAATATGTATGTTTTCCCCGTTCTGAGAAATTGTATTCTATCAGTGTTTTGATAATTTCAATTCTTCTGTTTTCTTTGTTCTCCTTTTTAAAAATTCCACTTATTGGTACACTTTTATTTATCTTTGATATTGTGTATATTCTTATTTTTCTTTACTTTATATGCCCTATCTGTGACTCAAATGTCTCCAGATATTGGTAAGAATCATCACCCATTTTAGCTACATCCTTCTTCCTGTGACCCAGAGTTTCCTCCTTCCTAATTTATCACATCATTTCTCCACTAACTTTTCATTTTCTAATACATTGCCAAATATCTTTGTTTCTCTAACGAACCTTTTCTTAGCCTGTCTATTGTAGTGGATTTATGTTCTTTTTATTCCTTTGCATTATTTTAATTAATTTGCAGACGGGAGAAGTGGTAAACAAGTGTAGCCAATCAGACTTAACTGAAAGCTAAAATTATGCTTTTGTGAATATTTTGGTTGTGTGGACTCTTAGCATTTTAAAGTAAGTCATTCCATTGTCTTCTGGCTTTCATGACTCCTGAAGAGCAGTCTGTGGAATTTTTACCTGCATTCTTCAGGATGTCATGTGACTTTTTTCTCTGGCTGCCATCAAGATGTTTTCTTTGTTTTTTGTATTTTGTTTTTAGCACGTTGAATTTGATATGTCTAGACTTTTAAAAACTCTTTTTGTTTTCTTCTTGGTATTTCTGAGATTCTTGGACATATGACTTGACAACTTGGTATGGTATCACAACTCTTGAAGGCTCTGTTCTGTATGTTTGTATGTGTGTTTTTTTTCCATTATACTTCTCTTTGCAATTGTTTTCAGTTTCGCTTGTTATTTCCACAATCATGCCACATCTATTGATGAGCTCCTCAAAGGTATTCATCTTTGTTACTGTGTTTATCATTTCTGGCATGATAACTTGAGTCTCTTTTTAGTTTCGATTGCTCTGCTCAAATTACCCATTACGTATTGCACATTGTCAGACTTTCCCATTAGATTGTGAACACATTAATCAGAGTTATTTAAAATTATAGGTCTGATAATTTAACATCTATATAATATCTGAGTCTAATTTTAATGATGGCTTTGTCTCTTAGAAGCTTGCCCCTTCACCCCTGACTTTTTTATATGTTTTATATTTTGTTTAAAGCTAGGCATTTTATATAGGATAGTAGAGACTGAAGTACCAGGTTGTATGTACCTGTTCATTCTATTAGGCGTTGGGTGAGAATGTTGAGTTAATCTAATTGAAAGTGGAGCTGAGTATGAGTTTTGTAGTTGCTGTGGTTACCTCAGTACACCAAAAGCTTCAACATCCTCTTTTCTAGCAATATGTTGCATTCATGATAGAGGCTGGTGTGTCAGAATTTTTTTTTCTTCAGTTTTTACTCTACCAACAACTTTATTGTTATCTTTTTTTGCTAAATGTCAGAGAGGGTAGTCACTCTTTCAGGTTACTTGTGACATGATACATATCAGCTTGGTAGCAGAGTGTGGGGGCATATTCACTGTTATTCCAATTAAGGCTCAGTGGTAGACATCTTACACAGTCGTTGTCTTTGGGTTTCATAAATGTTGCCTTTTCAGTATTCCTTCTTTCCCTGAAATCTATATTCTGCCCCTGGCATATGTACTTGCTCCCTCCTCAGAGATACAAGGTTTTGTTGTTGTTACTTTTCCAAGTTTCAATAAGTTTCCATAGGTACCCAAAAGGTAGCAGTGTCATTGCCCTTCCCCCACAAATTAAGGCATGGTCTTATAGAGGAGATAGGGAGAAAGATCTCAGTGGAGTTTGATGCCCCTTTCTTAATAGCTATAGCTTTCTTCCTCAGTTATCGTCCATGAGAAGGACTTTCTCAGGTCTCTTCTAGTATTTTCTATGAGCATGCAGTGGGGCGTGTAAAGGAAAATCTCAAAATAAGATAGAAATTTGAGGCTTTCAAGTACTTTACCCTCTTTTCCCTCCACCAACTCATCAATCATCACAGTTGAACCCTACTTACTGGTCTCTGGCTTTATGTTGCCCAAGCAAACTAGAGCTCATGTCTTATCTTTCCCTTCAGGCATTTGGCACTGACTTTGGGCCAGTTGGTTGCACTAAAACCTGAGCACTTCAGCGAGTTTAAGAAAAAAAGCATACGTTTTCTATTTGCCCCAATATTTTTGTTGTTGTTGTAAGATTTTATGGGATGTTCTTTCCAGCTCTCTACATTTCTAAGCAGAAGCAATGTCAAGATTCTTCAAATTTTAGCTGCACTTATGTAAACTTCATTGCTGCATTAGATTTATCATCTGTATGTAACTACTTATGTTACATATTTTTCAAAGCACATTTGTTTATCCCTTAGAATTCATTCAGGTTTATGGAAACTATCATTTTCATTTCAGTGATTAGAAAAAGTGGCAAAGTAATATACTCAATAAAACAATTTAAGAACAATGCTAGATCTTTAATATCTGTTCTCTTCCTGTCTGATATGCTTTTATCATCACTGCAACAATTTAATTTCTCCTTTTCATAAGGCGGGAGGGCCTTAATAGTTCTTTAGTCACCTGCTGAATGTCCATCACTGATTGCTGCCCAATTCAGGCCTTTGGTATTTTCAGCATTTCAAACAAATTTTATTATGGAATAGTTATTTCAAAACAGGTTAAAATTTAACCAGAAGAACTCTGTTTTCTTGGAAAGCTTAAAAGTATTACTACATTTTTCTGGATTGACAGTCTAGAGATTTTACTGCAAACACCTATGGCAAGTGCCAGGTCTCACTCACCTTCCATTTTGAGGCAGCAACCTAATTGCAAGAAAGTTATAAAGAACCATAAAGTATTAAGTCATAAAATATTACTTAAATCTGTAAGTTGTCCTATGCCTTTTCCTTTATCATTTAAACCTCTCTAACTTTATTTTCTTTGTTTGGTAGGCTTACTGATGTCATAAATATACTTCATGATTATAAAACATATGTTACACAAGTAGTGATTTTGTAAATATTTAGTGGTTTAGCTAAACTGAACATTAATTGAATTTGGTAGGGGAGGATTCCATTTTTCAGAAGCTTCTGATCTTTTACTCAAGGAAGTATGAGAAAAAAATATATCTTTGAATGGTTTGCTCTTTGCATTTTGTAGTTGCTTTTGTACCTTTTTGTGTTTAAATTTCTCAAGTTATGAGTTCCTCATGAGAGCTGACACAACATAGTAAAAGATCTAGATGGATTGGCAGTAAATTTGTGGGTAGTTTTCTTTTTAATAAAGTCTTTGTAAGGTTTGTAAATGCCTTAGGCAACTTATTCTTCCTCCTTACCCTTGTCATAAGGCCAGGTTATGAACAAAAAAGAACAAATATTTCTTACAAGAGTAGTTTATGTGTGAACAAAGCAATGCATTTCAAGTAGCCTTTCGTTGAAAAAAACACTTAAACTTTTTTTCTGCTTCTAGTTACTGTATATTAAAGAAAATAAAAAACCAAGACCCGTAATATACTCTTATAACCTTCAGAATGTTACGAAACGTAGAGAAATTTAGCCACAGAATCTGGAGCAAAGTTCATGAATGATGTCCTGGGATCTGATCATTTTCTAATATTTTATGATGGTCTTAGCAAGCAGTGTAACAGTTAAAAAATAAAAGTGTGTGCTAATATTGGCATTATGGTGTCTCTTCCAAAAGCATCACTCTACAGTACCAATGATGCCTTAAAATTTTCTTTTTTAAAGCTACAGCCACTTTGGCAAATTACTTGCTCCTCCTGCTCCAAATACTAACCTATAGCAATGGATGTTTTACTGGTAAATCTAAAGACATAGCCATTGTATGCTGTTTTAATTATTTTGA